>NC_073728.1:54627610-54927610 GCF_023634155.1 Falco peregrinus | reverse complement strand
CAGACACGACCTTTATGTAAGCTATGGAGGATGACTGTGAGGCTGTAATGCACACTGACGAGTTCACAACGCACTACTATGGTGCTCTTTAGGAACACCCAGCACACTATGTGTAACACTAGGGCCATATTCTGCCCACTCTCTCGAAAGATGCAGAACAGGAGTAAGAACTGCTCCATCCTTGGCAGATACCTTACTCCCTGACATTATACAAACACTACAAGTGCAAATACTTGCAGTGGGAGTATATGACGAGTACAATATTCTTATGAAAGGGCAAAGCAGCTGACATGCTTCCCATCATGCTATGCAATTTGAGAAAGTCTGCTTCACAGTTGCCTCCCACGTTCCAGAACCAACAGCTCTGTACCACTCCTTCATTTTTATTCTGTGTTGTATCTAAGCGGAACAATCTAGCCCTAAATATGCAATTAATCTGATATAACATTTACAGTCTTCACAATGACACACATTTACATGGAAAAGCATTTCTAGAGAAAGCACTGAACAAAAATAGAATATGCTTGAAGACCTTACCCGTTTATCTATCTCTCCATGCTGCAGCTGAACAAAGCGAGCACTGATAGCAGCTATGTAACTCTGTTGATTAGAAAATGCAACCCGCCCAGCTCCTTTTGGGTACTTCAGCTCAGGGTCTGTGTCAATTCCAGCATAGCACACCCCTCCATACAGCCGATCCATTATCATTGCAAGTTCCACTAAACCAGAAAGGAAAATGAAACAGTGGTGTAGACTTGGCATTTTTTTTTCTAGAAGCATCAAATGAAACAATCCAATTGTATTCATGTTCCCCACTGTAAGTGTCAAGAAGACTTAATACTTCCCTTGCTGAAATAACTTGTTTCCCCCGTTGCTCCCCAAATCAGACTGCATATTCAACATGCCCAGTGCTGCGGAACACGCAGTGTACCTGCTCGTAAAGGCCGAGGAACACCACCAACAAAAATGGTTTTTCGTGGGTCAAGAGGCTGTGAACCATCCATTACAAAATCACTATCACTAAGGTTCCAAGGCCGGATCTGAACCTATGGACAAAAAGCCTTTTTTTTTTAACCATTCACAATTCAAAGTATCTCAGTAATATAAATTAAAACAGTATCCTACAGAGAAGAAAACCTCTTAAATGGCTGTACTTTGTAAACTTGTTTTCTACTTGTTCAGCAACCATTTCTCAAATTGAAATGCTAACAAGCTCAGTTAAGACAGACCACTTGATCATACCGAATTTTACCACTTCCTTGTTACCCAAATTTCTGGGAAAAAAACCCCCTCACCCTCTACTTACGCATTTACTTAATCATGACCAAACTGTGCTGTACGAACCACACTGGTGCATACGTATCAACACTATTTGTGTTGTTCTAGGCGAGTGTAAGCACTAGACTAGCGTTATCTCAATGCAACAGGCTCCAGCGTGCAAAGCCGCGTGTTTATTTACTATGCAAAACTAGCTGCTTTATACTTGCCTACAGCTGGCCAAATATGAAGCACAGGATTATAGCAGAAGTCTCTCCAACTATTAACAGACTCACATCAGCCCCAAACCCATCTGTACTGATAATTTACAGTTCAATACCACGTTATGTTTTTTTTAATTTAATTTGTCTCTGTCAAAACATATTACATACGACACTCAGGCAATATGAATTCTACATTTTAATCAATAATAAGCGTAAAATACCTGTCTGGAAATATATTGGTTACATCAGCAATGGTGAAATTTAGCAAAACTTCTTCTAACAAAAATACGAACTGTAACTAGACTAAAAAACTTCATAATGTCTAGTTTAAAAATAAGTAAGCTGGTCTTCCCTTTGAGAACTTAAGGCACCATAAAGAAAATTAAACACTCTGAAGACATAAAAAAGGAAAAAAAGGCACCTGAAGAGAACAATTTCTGGTTATCATACAGGAATTGTGCAGGCCCTAACAATTCCACCTACCGGTTTGTCTTTGATAGTGGGGCTGGAAACACAAAGATAGAGCTTTCCATCTTCTTCAATACATGCATCAATCAGGGCCTGTACAGAGCTTTCATCTTGGAACAGCAAAAATGCATATCCTATGAAAGGGAAAATGAACACGTGACTTCATTTGTCTGTTTGCCTACAGGAGAGTAATTTAACCCAGAGTTATGCTTGGCACCGCGTCATCATGCTACCATACACTAAGGGTCAATCTTTAAGGTGCTCACACACATTTCCAAGCCAGCCTCCTGCAAGTCCTCTGCACTGACATGATGGAAAGCAGGGAGCCTGCTGATCAGCACACTCGCTCCCCACTTCCTTTAAAAAGGGTAAGCCAGCAGCATGAACTGAACAAAACCCACAGCTGTAGAGGCAAATCTGCCAAGATGGTTGTTAATATCAGGTACGAATCCTTCCCAGCTTCTGTGGAGGGCATTTCATCCCTTTAAAGAGGGCTAGTCTTGACTATTACAAAAATGAAGAACAACAGGGAGAGAAAAAGGAAAATGGAATAAAGTAAAAACAGGAGTTTAAGGAAGAATTCTTTTAGTGCAGAGTAACTGTAACGCCACTTTCTAAATTCCACCAGTTTATAATAATCCCAAGGATTCAAGTTTTTCCCTCTCAATACCGGGTCACCAAAATGTTGTCTAAAATAGAGTCTTATCAAGAAAAAATATACTAAAATGCTCCTATGTTATTGGTTATCAGACATTTACCTTTAGGAGGAAAATAAGATTTGCTCTCTGCCTTGTGTGGCCAGTCTACAATTAAAGGTCCAAAGCGACGAAAACTAGCAGTGATCTCATCTGTGAAAAGAGAAAGGAAGAGGCACAAATTGAAATTGAAATAAAACTGAATGGAAGACATCTAAAGACACTGATTTCGGGTAGCTTCATCCTATAAATAAACATTCTGTGACCCTAAAGGTTCAGCAGCTCATAGCAGTGCTTACTAGCTGATGGGGAATCTTTATGACCAGTCAGAACATCCATTATAAAACAAGACAGGACAAAGATCAAGCCTTTCTTTCTACTGATGATCATAAATAAAAGCATGTAACCCACCAATTTGCAGAAATGGATTCACTGCATTTATACAGCTATAATAACCCAGCTTCAACTATTCTCCCACGAAGAGTTTAGAGACAATTTGCTGACTTGCTAGTAAGCAATCAGCTCTGCCGATATGACTTATAATTGCAGAAAGACTTGGAAAAAATGGACAATCACAAGACCCAGCCATGCTTGTTCATATCACATGCTAGTGACACATGTGCAATCACTATCTGAGCTCGACCTCAAACTAACAGAGTAAACTGGCAGGACACAGTTTTGTAATTTTATAGGAGAGAGCGTATCACTATATCAAGAAGCAATTCTTGCATCCATTTAAATTCTGCCTCTGACCTCAGATTACTGGTAGAGATTTGCATATGCTAGCCCCACAGAAGTCTAGTTTCAATTGAAATTGAGCAATTATTCCCTTTTCCTTCTCCACAAACACACTTGAACCATCACTAGTTAAGTTTCCTGAGTAAGAATTCGTCATTAAAAAACTGAAACAAAAGAACAACTTTCACATTGCTGGAATGTCATCTAAACTGGCACGCTGCTCAGCTGTGTTCTGTTGATGGTATTACACGGCTTTCTATATTAGGATGCTTTGTTGGGGGTTTCTAATACACAGTTTAGAGGATTTTCCCCATCCTCAAATTTGGTTAGAAATCTGAAAAGGTGTTACTAATTATGCCTTTTCCAGTTTGTTTACATTCTTTGATGGCATTGCTAATGAAATAGCAATTGACAATCCACTGCTCCGACAGCTTCTCTGTGCACTGCAGATCATCAGGAAGATATACAACAATGGTCACGTGTCAAGGTTACATGCTGCTGCTGAAGATACAAACCAAGGAGAACAATATTTACAAGGTATCTACTCTTAATATAGATCTCCATTTAGAACAGCACAACACAAATTTCATGCTGAAGCCCATACATAAAATGCTTTCTAGAAACAGGACCAGAAAAACCTAAAAAACTCAGCTGTGATGTAGATTTTAGCTTGTGTACTCCTAATTCTAATTCACATTTGTGCATTTAACAGGAAGAACACTGACAGAAACAAATGAAAATTTCAAGCCACCCTCCTAGCAAAGGTTTAGGAAGAGTCCTATTCTTAAATAACTAGGGTCCACAGAGACCAAACTATTCCCGTGCTCATCTGCTTTTAAAACCACAAAGGTGTCAAAAGTTAAAAAACAAGCAAAACCCCAAAAACAACAAAGAAAAAGATACCATATGACCATTCTTTCATATAACACCATGTCATATCTGACCTTTTAACAATAAAGTAGCTCTTATGCTTGACACGAAAGTCAGGGTGTCATGTCACAGTAGTATATACTGCAGTGCATTACAAACACTCTGTGGGTACTAAAATGATTCTGTGATTAAGAAAAAGCAACTTTTCAGACTTACAGTTGCTGTAGCTCTTTATAAATGCCATCTCAGCACATTCATACATAGAGAATACAGAATTCTGGTGAAATGAAGCTTCACAACACTCATGCATGACTTTTTTTTTTTTTCTTTAATAACAACTGCAGTATTGTGTCACCTTTGTCTTATATGATGGACCCACCACAAATTCCTGGCTCCTCACTGTATGCAACTGCCTCTGCACAGATTCATTCCTGTCTCAGTCCTTGCCATGCCCACGTTACCAGCTACCACAGGACACAATCACTGCTGGAAACAACTTCTGAGAACTACATATAAGCATACAAAGAGCTATGACTTACCTATGCTATACAAAGTTTACAAAACTACTAGCAATACTTTTCCTACTACTGGCTTCTGGTGCCTATAAAATGATTGCCATGTATTTATGAGTTTCAACAAGTGATATTTACTTGTTTATTTTTGCACCATTATCCCTTTTTTTTTACAATTTTTATACTGTAAGAAGTCAGTTAAATGTGTGGTAACGCACGATTTTGTTCTTTAATGACAGAACAATGCTATAGCCTAAACTATCTTGAATCATCTCACATTTGCCATGGACTGAAAGTGGTAATATGCAAAGAGCCATTTACATATAAAAGCCTTTCTGTAGAGTTTGGAAAACAATCATTCATGAGCTAACAGACAAAAGGTTTCACACCACAGCTTTGTCATCAAGCCAGAAAAAGCTTTTCTGGATAAGATTCTCTGGGCGTACCTTCATCAATATCTGGTGGCAGTCCCCCAACAAAGACTTTACGTGAATACCGTTCCACTCTTTCTCCATTCTGATGGGAGAAGCAGTGAGGTGATCCTAAACCACTGTGAAGAGTCTGATCCCCACGTCCATCATCCAAGAACCCGTCTTCCATTGGAAACAGTGAAGACTGACCTAAAAAGGAGGTTAAAGAAAAAAAAAAAAAGGAAAAAAACATACTAACAAAGCACACACAGTTTATATAATTAAAAAAAAAATGCACTAGCTGCTACATTAGCACTAAAACTGTTCGCAATTTTCCCCTTTAATGAGCAGTTACATTCTCAATTTCATATGACCTTTTAGTTTTCAATATCATTCAGTAAATCGAATGCATTATTTCAGAGAAGATTGCTACCTTCTTCATAACTGCACTACAACTGATGAAGAATTGAAACAAACCCGAATTTCTAATGGATGCTCAAGTTGACTGTCTTCCATAATATTTCATGTTGCCAATTAAATTTCTTTTTAAAAGGTGTAAAATCAGAAGAGAATATAAGCTTTTTCTTCCCTGAGACTTTCCCAATAGCAGACATCACTAAAACCTAAGCTGTATATATAATTTTCAGAGAAGAGCTTCTTACAATGAGTAGATATAATTTCATGGTGCAGATGGGAAAATAAGAATTCTATCAGCTAAATATATTTAACATTTTAATTACCTGATATCAAAACATACCATAAGCCACCCACTTGTAAATTACAAAAATAACCTGATAAAAACAGGAAGATCCACTGCAATTTACCGCAAATGAAGACTGAAAACTAGGCAATACTGTGTCATTCCTAGAAGCAAGTTTACTTAGATGTTACAACAGAGTTTCGTTAATGGACTCACTCTAAGAGAAAATGTTGTAAGCATGCTTCCCCTCACAGCCCAATATTCTATGATAATCCTTTACCATAGATTTCTTTAATAATATTTATTACTTTTAAATAAGATTCTTTGATTTATAAATGCAACTGTTTAACATCATAAATAGAGCACACAAGCTGATCTCTTCCATGAATTCACCCTTTAGTTACAGTACTCAATATCTAGGCAACAAACTGAATAGACTTCTACTCATTTAAGGAGCAATTTGGGAATAAATAAATATATATAGGGAAAGTAAACACATAAATGAGGTGTGCTACAAGTTTTAGGATATATTTCCTTTTACCTATGATGTGATATACTCTAATTCATTACAATCTACCACAGTAATGTATTGGTAAGGTTAATTTATCTTGCTCTTCCTTCTTTCCTCTGAAATACATTGATTTTTAAAAAAGAAAGCATCTTGAAAACAGAAAATTTGACCAATTCAAATATCCAGACATTTTATATGCAAAAATCAAACAGCTAACAAGGGGGGGGGGGGGGGGGGGAATACAATAAAACCCACAGTCCATAGAAGTTACACAAATAAAAAATGGAAGACTCTGTCATCTTGCTTTATTTGAAATTCCAATAATCCTTGTACACCTTTCATTAAAATAAAAGTCAACTATAATCAAACCTATTTCTGTAGCTAGACAATCCTGGTTCCTACTATGATAACAATATTGAAACGTAGACTGAAATGTTATTTTGTCTTCCCCTAATGAACTGATACACATGTCATTTGTTTCACCTCTTAAGATCCCAGTCCTGCAGGTACTGTTGGAAGGGATCAATTCTCCATACCTTACATGTAACCTTTTCAGGTTGATCAGCATTACCACTGCTGTTAGATAATTCAACATGCATGCTTGCAGGATCTGGTTCTTTAACCTAACAGGCCAGGATGTATATTCGCTATGGTCTATGCTGCATCAGGGAAAGCATCAGCACTCAAGAGAACCAAAATAAACTTCTCCAGCATTGGCATTCATAGCATACCCACAACCACAGCAACGTAGCCCTTCAGTCCACTGTAAGGACTGTGATCATTTCAGCCTCAATACTACTGCTGTGAAGTACTACCTAATTCAGTTAAAATGTTTATTTATGGCATGCAGACTATGTAAACTGTTGTGAAACTGATCCTTTATAAACTTAAATTTTGGAGTTTGCCCTCTAGTAACAACTTAATGTTATTTCTCCCATGAGACATTGTCAACATTAGAAAATTAAATAGGAATATTGTTACCTCGCCTTCTCCCATATGTCCTTGCTGCATGTTAAATGAGAAAGAAAACAGCCTTTCAATCATTGTTATAAGGACCAGAAGACCTTGTTTTATCGCCTTTATACTAACTCAGTGCTTCTCAAGCCTTTTCACACTCCAGGTCATTTAAAATGGTGTTCACAAGCTGACCTCCCCCACCACCCGCAATACCATGCCTTCCTTACACCATCTCTGTCACTTACTGATAAAACATGTTGATAACGAGGCTGACAAAGTGTATCTGTTTACTCAAAGAGACTTGTTTGAAAAGAATTTTAGTTCCTAATTTGCACATTTATCTTCAATCTATTCCTTAGTCCTCTGCTGGGTGTATGCCTACAATTAAATTTATCTTTCCTCGTGCACCAGGTCTCCTGACACATTCTGCTACATCCCATGCTCTCTACCCTCCCAAATTCAAGCATACTCTTAACACTGAGCTTCATCTGAACTGTAGGAAACGACCTAACACAAGGAAAGCGGAGGACTATTGTGTTAAATTTATTTTTGAAATTAGGTTGCTATAACAGCTTTGCACAACTCGCCGAATCCTTGGTTGAATTCCTACTGGCAAATAAACCTGAAAAACTTAAAAGTCACGGAGAAAGGTCTGGGCCACTAAAACGGCCTTTCAGACCTCCTGCACATAGTGTGCACCAGTCTGGGTTCTCTCACACTAACTTCATACTTTGCTGTAATTGTTCGACAGTTACCCACTGCTTCCTACTTCTCGTTTTCCAAAACAAATCAATTCTACCACTAAAAAATACAACATTTTTCTGTGCTGGCTTCCAGAATCCACTGTCAGAATATGGCCAAACTTTCTAATCAAACTTGCACATTCTTTCTCTTTTAATCTCATTAAAATCTAAAAGCAAGCCAACTGTTTTCAAAACTTGGATTCTCCTGGCAAGTACTATGAGAAACTCTGAGCACATCATGCATTTTATTTTGCTTCCTCATTTAAAACTGAGACTGACAATTAGTTTAAACATTTAAATATTTGTAAACCACAACAAAACAGGAGATGTTTCCTCTTTCAAAATAAAAATTCTATCAATCCAATTTACTTCACAATTATTTAACATCTGTAAGATCATTTTAATTCTCTGATCTTTTGCTGATAGAGATACTCATAATTAACACCAAGAATACAAAATAACAAAGCCCTAGTCTTCAGACTGCAGCATATTCTCCAGTGTTCACACAGGCGCTGGCTTTACTGGAGAATCGTAAAGGCCGAGGGCCTTTGCAAGTATAATGCTTCCATGGTAATCTTTATTTAGAAATCCAAGAAGCTCACGTAGTCCTCAAAGCAGAAAGTTTTAAGGAACCTGTCCTTCATGGAAAGCTATCAGCAATCTTACCACATTTCTGACAAGGCTCAGAAGCCTCTGCACATTTTAGAAAACGTTAAGCACTTTCAAAAACAGCTCTGCCTATAAAGCCATAAAAATCTTGCTTGTGGTTTCTAAATTACTAACAAAACCACACAAACTCCTTCACTTGGTACACCCATTCTTGGCAACAAAGCATGCAGCACAGATATGATTCCCACTGCAGATCTGTGACCACAATTTAGGTCAGCAGACTCCTCACTGCTTTGCCACCTGTGTCACTTCAAGGCAATAGGATTTTTCTCCTTTACTAGTAGGGAAAAATCCAAAAAAAACTCAGCCAGCAGCTAGGAAGTATTTCCAGTGCCAAATACTACTGAAGAGGTTTTCAGAATCAAATACTAAGATTGTATTTTCCCCTTCATTTGATTCTTATTTTCTGCATTTGCTTCATCTAACCCACAAAATACCAACACTTGACATTTCAAAACATTTCTCAGGAGCCAGTTTATAAACTGCTCCAGTACAGAACAGATACAAACTTTCCCTGCTCACTGAATTCAGAGCTCATCACACGCCATTAATTTCACACAATGCAATACACAACACAAACTAAAGAATGCTTTTTTGGCAGGCCAGGAGGACAGCTAACTGTGATTTACCAATTCTGTGTCTGGCTTTCATAATTTCATATTAAGATAAATCTTTGCTACAGGAGTACCCTACCTAAGCTGTAACATAAATGAAGCCTTAAGGTAACTTAACAAGCAGAGAAAAAGATTTAATTCTGATGATCAGGATGCTTGCCTATCCCCTGCTGAGCAATGAGGCAACTACAACGTTGGTTTGAATTCCTCAATCCCGTTTTAACTCTCCCCCTTTCTTCAACATTTCAGATAACTGCATAAAGGGTCTAGGACAGATTTACTAATCTCACAAGACATTTGAGCAAGGATTATATTACAAAACCTAAAAAATACAAAATGTTTATGCAACCAATTCAGCTGCTTATTAACAGCCTATGCAGAGGTATTTTTCTGATAACATGTCTGAGATTTAAAATGCTATTACCTGCTTCAATTATTTTGTCACCTCAGTCCTTCCTGCAATACTCCTCCCCATATAAGAAATAAAGAAAGCCAATGATCTTTTGCAAAAATCTGCTTTTACTGTCTTTTATTTTAAGGAACTTAATGAATAAGAAACACATTCAAATTTTTGTGTCTTCACTTGAGACACTTAATGGGCCCCTGCCCATCTCTCTCCTTTTTTATTTTTTTAATCAAATTTTTTTGTCTAACATACCTCCAAATAAATGTATTGCGCTTTCTTCTCTCTATAGGATGCACCAAAAAGACTGTTGTGCACAATCACACATGCAATTCTGTATAAAGTACACAGTTCCCAATGACAAAGATATTCTGCTGAAGGGACACGAAAAATGTATGAAGGAATCCTACAGCACTCAAACACCAAAACTCACTCCAAGCTTGTCCTGCAAAAAGTGTGCCCAGGCTGAAACACCTAGTGCTCTTTATTGGTTCTTGCTGCCTTCCAGTCTGCAGGGTGGTAGCAATTTCAGGTGTATTTTCTGCCATTAACTGTGGAATATTTACATGAAGAGGTCAGCTCAGGAGCACTGTTGAAAGCAAAGGGACCAGCAAGCAGGAAGATCTCTATCTCTAAGGCCACGTTACAACTAGGCAAATTATACAAGCATCCATAGTTAGTATTAACATCATAAAACCATGGAAAGGACAGAGTAACTGAATGCTCAAAGTTAAATTACATTCGTACCCTCCTTCTCACTACCTTGCTCTAGTTGTTTGACAGCATGCAAAGACTAAGTTAATGTAGTAATACCTGTGCAGTTCTGTACCTAACTCATTCTTTATTCCAAGAGCTCCTCAAGGCAGGGATTCTGTTCTTTACCTTGGCATAGGGGCCAATATAGTAACACACTGCCATCTTGTACTTCACCCATTGCCACGCTCTCATTTCTTTCTTCTCAAAGACCAAACCAGATTAGCTTCATGAAGGAGTTCCAAGGAATTTCAAGTTTCTATGTGGACTAATCACTGAAGCTACCAGATTTAAAGGGGACAAATATTCACACTGACTTTTTACGTAACCTGACTGTGAGAACAAGTGAGACCCAACCACAGCCTTCTACCAGGCATTAGCTCTACCACCAAGACAGCTTCCCACCAACCAACTTCAGGAAAGCTAGGAAACTTACGTCAATTTGCATATACTCTTTCATATTCTACACCACTCATACAGGCTCTAGGAAAAATATCCAAGCTGAACACAACTTTGCTGAAGTGATTCCAATTTCATAAGCTTTCATGAATGAATTAATCATTTTAACCGCTGATTTTTAGGGACAAAAAGTGACAAACAAGAACCTGTGGTACAAGCAAGGGAACCACTACAGGGGATATGAGCTACAACTCTTGCAAATGAAAAGAGTAGAAAGGAAAACAAAGCCTCTATACCATCACCAGCCACTTGTTAAATATTATATAAATGCAGAAAAGTGTAAGAGTTCAGATTTTTAAAAAAAGGGGGAGTGAATAGGTTTTCTCTAAGACTATACTGAAACCTTTCCATATTACTTTAGAAACTTCTAACTGTAGATGGTCATAGGTGGCCAGTTTCTTATGCTGGAAGGAAAGTATGATCAATACACAAACAAAAGAGTTTCAAGCTTTCACTGAAACTATTTATGCTGCTAGTCATTTTTCTTCTCCTAAAGAGAAGATAGGGAGGTAATCTGGTGCTGGTAATTTGGGACTTGCCAAATTTCACAGGATTAATTCTAAATGTGAACTAGGTATCTTTGAATCTAATATAGAAAATACTTAGGGTTTCATATGTTTTATTTTTAAATTATAGAAAAATATTTGAAGTACAATCTAGTTTTACCATTCCAACAGCAAAGCCTTATTCTGAAATTATTCTACAGCGAACTATATTTTGTAATTGTAGCCAGATTGACAATGCTGTGCACAAGGCCATTAAAATATGAACTATTGTATTTTATTACCTTTTTACTCCTACTACTCCCTGAGGGCAGGTAGGGTTGATTATACCTCAAGAGTTAGATTTTATCATCACTTCATGTTTCACAACACATTTCATATGCAATACATGGACCAGATGTTTCTACCACAGGTAACAGTACATTTCACCAAAAGTTCTGTAAGGTCACCTCAAGCCCTATTTCACTAGTGAAGAATGTAATTGTATCCTTAACCAAACCAAAAGCAGAAAAATGAAAACTATAAAAAATATCTATATTTAACCTACCTTTGGTTAACTTATCTCTATATATGAAGGAGCAATTCAGAGACCAAGACAGGTATTTTCAGAGGTATATATACTTTCTCAAATTAGAACATTAAAACTGTACCTACCTATATGTATTACACAGAAAGGTATTTTTTCCTATTTAAAAGAGCCTTATAACTGAAGTCTTAGATTACGTTTTCAATAGGGAAGCAGATAGTGTTATGAAGTGTTGCATGGCAGGCAAAAAAAGTCCTGGGTTTTATACATTCCTTGATTTTTGTTCTAAAATATCAAGGACAAAATGCTTAGGCTACAGTTCCATGATTGTTAACACAAGACATGCACGTGTGCAAAAATTTGCCCAGTTCAAGCACATAACCTCATTTTTGTCCAATTACCCTGACCAAATGATACATTGACTGTGGAACAGGCGCCAATGCATGGAAAGAGCGGCTCAGACACGTGATACCTGATCCAGGATAAATTCTGTCAATATAGAACAAATTAATCAAAATTTTAACAAATCTACACTGACAGTGAACTTACTGCGCGACAAAACTTTGTGTCTTACACTCACAGCCATCTTTACAGTATTGTCAAATGTAATCCCCATTTTAAAAATTGTTTTCAAAAATAAGCTACTAAAAAGGGATATGAGAGATGCCCTTTTTTGTGGATTTCAAACACTGACTTCAAAGAGCGAATAATATTCAAAGAGTATTTTCTTTTTCTAAGACAATCTCACAAAAATTAAATACCTGTATATAAACACATCTGGAGAATATCTATGTGTCACACTTAGCAACGTCAAAGTCGGCATGAAACCACAACAGTAGACTACATTTGGCCACACAGTAAAATCAAGGATTAACACCTTTGGAAGTACTGATTCTGCAAAAATAAATTGGCAGAGATGCCACAGCATTTTTTCTAAAGCCAGATGCCTGAAGACAAGTATTTACCCATTCCTTCTATCAAGAACGCTAACAAGATTAAGTTTCTGGTGTTCTGTAGCATTTCAGTACAGGTCTGACTAGACTCATTTTAAATTCCAGGTCACTGTCACAGAACACAACCAACATACACAAAGCAAACAGGTTTCTTCCCTTCTAAAACACTAAAGAGAATCTACCTATAAAAACCTTCCATCGCTGGCGCTTCTGATGGTAACACTGTTTTACCTATTATGCTGAATTAATTAATTAAATTCACATGTTAAAAAGGTAGAACCTGACTACGATATAAAGCAGATTATCAGCATAATAATTTACAATAGTTTTATTGTTGACAACTTTACACAGCAAAAAACCAGGGGGAGGAGGGGGAGAAAAGCTGAGAAACAGTGAAAATGAAAGCTACGATTTCCAAGGCTTGTGAAATGAACTTCAAGTTTTTAGACTTTAATCTGCCTAAAGCAAAACTGTCTCGCTGAAGAGATTGTGCAGTTATATTAAGAAAAGAATAATCTTGGGAGAAAAAAATCCCATTAATGTCTCTCATTCCCATTCACTGCACAAACCCAGCTGCAGTGGCACTCAAGAGGCACTGCCACTGCGCGACCCAGGGTGGAAAGGCACAGGTGCTTCCAGCTCAGCACCGTTCAAGTCCACCTCCCTGAGAGACCCAAGGTAAGTCCTAGATGGGGCAACTGAGACAAGAAGTCCTAGACGTGCTTCCAGCATGCTATTCAAGCACAAGTCTGAAGGTGAAATGGGGGCGGGGGGGGGGGGGGAAGGAGGGAGGTTAACTATGAAAACACTGTGGTTCGGTATGTGTGAGAGCTTTCAAAACCACCATTATTATTCCTTTACTGTTGATGCTCTGGGTAGCCTGTTCGGTATGTGTGAGAGCTTTCAAAACCACCATTATTATTCCTTTACTGCTGATGCTCTGGGTAGCCTGCCATACCTAACAGTGCCACACAGACTGAACCTCAAGAAGATGATCTTTCATACATTTCAACAACCACTTAACTACTCATGAAAGGTGACAAAAGTCAGCCTCACTCCTCTCAAAAACACAGAAGCTTCAAAGTTAACTTTGAAGTTTTCTTCACCGTCAAACAGAAGAATACAGAGCTATCTTCTCCTAAACAAACCTGCTATAAATCCAAAATGTGACTACAGCTTTGTCTACAAGGTATCAATACTTTTTCTGTAATTCCAATTACTTTACACTGGGTTACTGCAAATCAATTTAAGTGGACCCCTTAAGTATCATACATATTTGAATATAACACTTCTCTCTCCTTCACGAACCCCCACCAGGGTCAGAAATAACAAACCAAAAGCAGAGAAACAAATCATGGAGCACAAACCTCTGCTGGAGACTGGATGTTAACTGGAATTACACTGAACTTCATTTTATATTAATGTATGACTTCTGGAGGATAGACAAACAGTTATAAAAACATCCAATTTTTTCCTTAATACATCTTCCAGTTTATGGTATGAAATAATTGGCAGCATTTATCTTTTGAACACTTGAACTATTACTATATTATCTTTAAAAATAAGAAACAAAGGCAGTTTGCAACTGGGAGAAGAAAAAGCATCACATAGCTTTGCCAGCAAAGAGCAAATCAGGTTATCAGCCATAGAACTACTTCAAATGTGGTAACTTCAGTAAATTCCAAAACACTTACTAACAATGGACTTTCTGACAGAAGGAAAGAATGGGATGTCATGTAAAATAAAATCTAACTAGAAATTTTTAGCATAAGTGACAAGAACAAATTATTGAACCCACTATAGAATTTATTGAACAACTTCTGAAAACACATGGAAAAGGTACAAAAACTTCACAAACCACCTATTCACAGTCATGGTTCATATGCACTGTGCTCCGGGATTCTTTATATGTAGCACTTTGCCTCAAGAGATGCTGGGATTTGCCTATAGAATCACACCTATACCATGAATTCTGCCCAGCTTTGATGAATAACCTGAAATGTAATTCCTGCACGTGACTTGCAAGAGCTGCATTTACACTGCCACATACTTAACACACTGTGAGATTTAAAACTAGAGTTCCTTAAGAACAGTAACAGGTTTAAAGCTACTTATTTTTGTCTGTGGAAGGAATGATCACAAGACAGCCTGCAATGCAGCATGAGGGTTTTGTTCCCTTTTTAAGCATCCTCTTACTTCACTCCCAAGCAATAAGGAAACAGTAACACAAGCAAGTCAACATGCAGCACGCTCACGTCTCTGAGGCATAATGTTTTCCCATTTTTAATTTTTACAGTAAACAGCAGAGATAAGGCACTAATTTTTCCAGTAATATACCTGAAAAATCTGTACTATACACTTGTCACATCCAATCCAAATGGGAAGAGAAACTGAAAACTGTACTTTAAAAGAATCAGTACTTCATTTCCTCTGTGTAGATTCAAAATACAGGACCCGGCACCACACTATTTATTCTAACAATTTTAAATGACACATGAACAACAAAGACGTTCTTTAGAATGCCTTCAGAAAGCTATTCCTATCTCCCTCATCATTTGTGTGCTAACACTAATGACAATATGAAGATTTCAGTGTCACACTACTATAAATTACTGGGAATTTATTAATGGATTATAAATTGTTTTATATATTTGATTTTATCTATCACAAATATCCCCACATTCCATACACAAAATTTATCCTTTTCTCGTACCTACCCAATCTGACTGCTGAGCTGGGATTCTTGTTAATAAGATTTCTAAGTAAAGCTGAAGGAGCACCACTCCCTGCACCTCTAAAGACACTCGATATCTGCATATCTACAGACAGCAGGTGACTGCTCCACTCACCTTAAATCCAACTATTAACATTATAGTGAAGTAAAAAAAAAACACCACCCAACCAAAAACCTAGCATCACAGCTATCCATCTGCATTACACCAAATAGTACATTAAGCCAATATGGATAAATCTACTGTAAGATGTATTTTAAGATTTGCCTCATCAATAGTTCTTATCATTCTACCTAATGCTGAATTAAAATAAGTAGATACTGAATACACAAGTTCTATATGTGTCACCATGCTTTCTCGAAATACCTTAACTAACTGATGCAAAAATCAGATCTCAGGCTGCTGCATAGTTACTCTTGGATATATGCAAAGACTGTTTCTGTTACGTTTCTGTTATGAGTTTCCTACGAGCTTGTTCCCCTTTACAAGCACACCTCATCTGTCACCTACTTATCTTCCCTCAAAACTCATCTCCATCTCATTATACCTCCCATTTCTTCTTTATCTTCAGGTTTAAGAATAAAGCACTTCAGGCTTTTTCTTTCTACTCCTTTCCTGCCATTTCTAGCCTGATAAACATGATGGTAGAGTATGCAAAGCGTGGCTAACATCACCAAACAAAATTAACAAAGTGAGCAAAAGACAAAAGACAGGTAGTTTCAGCAGTTTGGGAGGGAAGGCAGGCAAGCCCTCTGTCTTCTAAAATAAGGCACAGACACTACTCACGGAATACAGCTCCAAATTAAAGGCTGCTTTGAAGATGATCCAGAATGGTCAGAGATTATCAAAGCAAGAATTCAGAAAAGGAAAAAAAGAAAAAGAAAAAAACCACCAACACCCCCTAAAAAACCCCATTTGGTGGATAGTGACATTAAACAAAGCAGAAGATTAAACACATTTCTAAAAAAAAAAAAAAGGATGGAATTAATTTAACAAAGATAAACTTAAAAAAAAGAAAGCATGAAAACCTTAGAAAGGTTTTAATCAGATTAGCAAGGCTGCTGTCATGGAATTCAGCACAATTTTGTTGGCTGTAACACTTCTGAGGATCAAATCACTAATCTAGCCATGAAAATTTTTAGCAGTATTTCAATGTTTTTTAAAAACATTTTTTGTGTTTTAAAAATCTAACTGCCATGTCATTTGCAGCACATACATTCCTAGGAAATATCTTGTCTAAGGACTAGGAGAGGCATTTAATTTTCCATACAGACTCTGGAGATGGGAGGGCATAGCAAGAGGCCTGCCTATGAGAAATGTTTCAAGACTGGACAAAAAAAAAAGTTGGTCTCATGCTCCAATGAAGTTAACAAGAATCCTAACACTGATTTCAAAGCTGGACCAGTATCAGAAAACCCTGGGATATTTGTACTGCTCTGTGGTGGTAAGGGAAGGAATTTCCTGGCCTCAAAGGGTGGTTAACATTAATGCCATCTAGCTTATTGCTCAATGGCTCCAGTTTAGACAGACAGCATAAATCAAGGTGTTGCTCTTCCTCAGCTGAATTAATACCCTGCCTCAAAATCCTTCAGTAGTGAAGTATAAACATCTAGTTGTTTGACATCAGCATTATCAAGGCCTGTACTTCTATAAAAACACAGGTATTACCAAAAAAGTTTAATCCACTCAGTAATTCTTGTGTAAAAGCAGTACCAGCATAGGTAACCAACAGCATCAGCTTCCTTATTTTATTCCAATACTATATTTAACATAATATATATTTAACATAAGTCAAACTCGAGCTCTGAATGCAGTTCCAAAGGCACATAAATGTCAACACTTTGAAAAATTCCCCAAACTCTAAGCAGCACCATAACCTACAAACTACTTCCTACACACTTGAAATTAAAAATATCAGTAAATCCAAGCGAATTAACTTAATGCCAAGAGTAATTCACCTCTTCCAACTAATGTTTTCATTCATTGAAAACAAATACTAAACGTAGTGCTACATTTCAGTATAATTTGGATTCAGCTATAATTTCCCACATTATTCCAGATGATTGCAAAAATGTTTACTGTATCATCTTAAATGTTGCACCCCTGTCTTAGGATTTTTGCAGTTTTCAGCATAAGATAATTCGCAGCAAATAGTAAAATGAACAGCAGTAACTTAACTACTGCTTTATTTTTTAAATCATATGCATCAATGTACATGGATACAAATGGATTAAATTATTTATTAGGTAACACATTATCTTTTCTGAGATAGTATAAATGGGTCTTGACTTTTCACAGTTGGTAACAGAAAATTAAGGTGCCAAAGTCAAGGAATAATCAGGGGGGAAAAAAAATCTCATAGTCTTTAAATTACACTCTACCTTTGCCCCAGGGCAGTCTGTGTTCCAGTCCACATGTCTTCCAAAGAACAGGCAAATTCTCGTTTAATTTACGCTTGCCTAAATGCTGCCAATCCCAGACTGCTACAAATTAAACCCCTTTTTTTAAACTGAACCCATTTTCATACGTCATACAGTGCCACAAAACTAGGCAATCATTCGCTAACAGCAATTAGTCTATTTTCAAGACTTTAACTGTCAAACCCACCCTGTGTACACCCATGTTCCCTCTCCTGCTACACAAGCAACCCACCCCCAGCGCACTCCCACTGCTGACGGGCCTGTGGGTTTTGCAGGTGAGGAATCGCAAGCCTGAATTATGCGGGGGGGGGGGGGGGGGAGAAGAGAAGAGAGGGGGGCCCGCCTGTGACTTTAAGAGTACAGCCATATTAAAAAGCCTCCATTGTTTAATACTGTTAGGTATTAATGGTGTTAAGACAAACTGAGAAGAGCATGCAGACTTCAGCACGCCTTCAGGAAGCACAACACAAACAGTGACCTTTAAAGCAGAGCACGATCCAAAGTTTCTGGAACCTGCACCTGAAGGTAATACTCTGCAGGATTTTCCTCTCCCGCCTCCTAACTACAACAGAAGTCGTGTCAACTTGCATCAGCTTGCAAATACAGCAGAGGTACGGCTACAAGGACGAAGCAAGGCATGCGGCCGCCCATCGCTGGGCACAGCCCTAAAACGAGCAACCGCGCTAGGAAAGCGAAGATACCTCGGAGTGCGAGCTCCTCGTGTGCCGCCGCTGCGGGCCCCGGGACGGGCACCCCGGCGCCGCGGGCCCCGGGACTCGCAGCCGCCGCCGCTCCGCCGCGGCCCGGGGCACCCAGCCCAGCCTCCGGGATAGTCCACGCAGGCAACAACGGCAGGGGGGGTTTCTAGCCCCCCTCCTTTCCGAGGGCCCCCTCTAAAGCAGAGAGCGGCCGTGCGGAGCGGGGGGCTGGCTTTGACCACGCAGTGTTTTCAGCTGTGTTTCGCTGGGCTGCCACTGCAAAACGTTTCTCTTGGCCCGGCCCGCGGTGCCAGCGGCGCTCACCTCCGCGCGGGAGCCTGTGGTAGTGCCAGGTGAGACCCGGCAGCCACCGCAGGGGCCGCCTGCCAAACGCGTCCCCCCCGGCGCGGGGGCTTCAGCTGGGGCTTCTCCCTGCCTAGCCTCGTGGTTTTTTGCAAGTTTGAGGCATGATTTTTTTCCTCCCAAATCAAATTTTGTCTTTTAATCCCAATCAAATTAAGCATCTCTCGCAAAGAAGCGTTTAATTTAAGCCACAAACCCGAATGTCAATTTCAATCGGAAAGCTGGAAGTTTATTAGAAAACAGCCAATGAATGTAAAATCATACATTATGTATGGTTGTGCTTACTTTATGTAAAGGTAGAATCCAGTCTATGGTCTGATTCAGTATTTATTAATAGCTGATTTCTGTTCATCCTTGTTGCCCAGGTGATTTCATTTTCATACTAGATGGCTGGCTGTTCCTAAACAAAGGCTCTGGTAAACCCCAAATACTGGAGAGCTGGGGATATATCAACACACTTCAATTGCTAAGAGGGGAACTGGGGGGTAAAAGAAGCACACCAAAAGACTAAAAAATGAAAATATGGAATATTGCCCCAACATTTTGATTATTAGCTGCATTTGGAAAGAAAGCATGCCCTTACTTGTTAGTAGCAGTTCTAATACTCCTACTCTGACCAACTGAAAATAGTGGCTTGCAGCAGGAATGGAAGCTGCTTTCATACAAAATTCACACGGACTGTGCTTCCCCGTCACAGCTCTGCCAGCACAGGCTGTGGTTTACTGCTATTAGACCTGGTTCAGGCTTATTTTGAGATAGTAAAACAATTGGGTTTCCTCTTAATTAACGTGCACTCAAGTCTGCAAATCCCATTAGCCTTTCCTGGTGACTGCATAGGAGGTAAAATTCAAGAAGATCCCAAGTAGGAAATATTCACCACAGTAATTCATTGACAGTTTCCAAAGACAATTAACGGCAAACTTTAATTGTCCACAAAAAATTGTCTACAGGCTGGTGCAGTAGGAATGAAAGGTTTCATGCATTTTATCCTTAGTTGGATACATTAAAAAGTTGCAAATGAGTAAGCCTTAGATCAGATTGTTCTGAAACAAGGCACACAAATGACATCAACCACTGATACTGGTCTCACAAGCCTGAGGCGCAGTTCCCCTGTGAAAGCTTGCTCACGTAAAGGAGGCAGCAGAGGCGTGAATATGACTGCAGCATCGGTACAGATGTACATCTGCCAGAGGCCTTTGCCTTTCAGAACTCAATAACTAGATCATTTAACTCTGCCCATAGACCAAGAGTAGGGAAGAGAGGTTGATCTTAGCCATCAACCTCAAGCATTCCTCATTGCTATGAAAACAAAGATGGTTTTAAAATTTTAAAACTTCAAAATCTATTATTTTACATTAAAATAGCTCAGATTTTGTCCTGCGCATATATAAAGGAGCACTTCCTTAAAAAAAGAATTGTAGCCTTTGTTATCTAGCCCTTGGCAAAAATTGGGACTGATTCTCACCAGATTCTCATTAATTTCTGGATGGTATTGGAAACCAAATTGCCTATTCTACTAAATTACTACGAACACATTGCATAATCCATACAGCTAGAAACAACTAGTTCAGTTTCTTATCTGATATTCAGAAAATGCTGTCAACTCTTTTGATCCCTTTCTTCAAAGAACATTTTATAAGGTTTACATACTTCCTTCACTTCTGAAATAGTTTTTCAGATCAATATTAAGAGGCTGATGATTGCTTTAAAAATAGGTATAACCACGTTCTTGCAGAAATCCTGAATGGTGCCAGTTCTCATCATTCTGGCTTTCTATAACTAAACATTAGAGCTGCTGTTTGACTCTCTCATAGGGTCTGTATGTATACTCTGACTTTACAATACTTCTAAAATCTTCCTTTTTGCACTTAAGTATGTTTAGTTTTTAGGGACTATTTCACACTTAACAGCAGTCATGCAGATACTGAGCTATTCACAGCCAAATCTTACAGGAGTCCTTTGCAGTGCTAGAAGCAGATACACTGGCCTGCTTCTTTAATCCATTTCACCTTGCATAATTTCCAGGCAATAATCTTATATTCTGAACTGAGCCATAGGATATTTCAGTAATGAAACAATCTGTGGTTATAAAGTATTCAAAGACGTTTTGGTGTCACTTAACAAGGAAATATTTAGTCAATCTACTACTATTACAGTAATGCTCAAATTGCCATCTGGAAGACTCGGATTCAAAAATCAGTCTCTGGATCCCAGGCTCAGCTCACGAAGGCCGAATACATTGTAAAGAAGATGCAATTAGTCTCCAGGGAAAGGCTTCTGCAGGCTGTCATTGGCTCTGCAGCATGCAGCACACTCACTCATGTGGATAAAAATAACATATTGAAATGGCAGCTGCTCAGTAAAGGAAGAGGATTTGAGCAGGGATAAAAATATACCTTTAAAAGAGGAAAGAAAAAGGTAAAATGCCTATCAAAAGCATTAAACGGTAATACTGAATGTACTGAATCAATGACACTTAAGAGTCACCTTTGAACCTTAAGCAGGAAACACTATTTATTTCATGCAAGACAACCCAGGAACATAATCAGTGACCTAAACAAATCCAAGGCTAGCATAGCCTAATCACCTCAGTCAAGAACACACACTGTGAATGGATTTTGTTAAATTTTGAAGAATTCCTACTTACAATTTTATTACAGGGCACCAAACCTGCTGTTCTGAACATACCATGTGAAGACAGAAATTATTTCCAACAGACAGCAGGTTCTAAACCGTGACTGGTATTTATTACCGTGTTCATAGCCTAAGTTGTTTTGAAGGTATATTTTAACATCATACCTTTTTCTCTTGAAGTCCATTACAATATGAAAGGGGTGGTGTTAGTGTTACACACTGAATTCATGTTGAGTCAGTATTAAAGCTTCTTGAAGACTCACAAGACAGCAGTGAGACCTATTAGATCATCTAAATTATTTCCATGCCATTCTGAGATTACTCTCTACAGTATGTTTTATTAGTGTCTTGCCCAGGCTATTTTTAAAGTCTCAAACCTAGAAGCTTTTCCTTTCTGAGAGTATCCAACTTTAGTTTAAAATCACTGTACGCGCTGATTAACCCATTTAAAATGCAAACCAAAAAAATTCTTATGGACCTGCTTATTTAACTGCAAGTCTTTGAAACGGCAAGCAAGATTTGAACTGGCAACCATAGTTTGTCGTATTTTAAGATTTCTAGATGCAATGTTTTTAAAGATTGCCTTCAATCAGTTTAAAGATGAGGCAAGAAGACAGTGAAAACAGGAGAGATACAGAATCTGTTAAGACATAATCATACACTAACTGATATGGATGGAAATAAAACACAGAAGGCTTGTGATCACATGAGCCCTTCTTCACACTCCACTTGAACTATGTTCTGTACCAGCAAGTTACAGTTTTTTCCAGCTGTATCAGTTGGTTTAACTAAAGGTATTTCCTCTCCTTACAAATCCCGCCCTGCTTATGGATGATCACTGCAGCATTACCATGACACAGTAGATGCTAGTTTGAATAAAGTTCCATTCTTAAGTATATTACAGCAACTAAGTTACTGTATGCTATGCCAGATAAGCTGCAGTCCAATTCAGTGTCCTGCATATTTCCCTATAAGCAAACGTAATGTTTTTGTGGAGGAAATTGTTGAAAAATGAGACTTTGCTGCAAAGTATTTCACATAGGCTCACTTGAATTTTTCACCTGTTTTGAAGCTTTTCCTTTATAGTTTTATAACTATTAACCATGAAACAGAACAATTTATAAAGAACAAATAATTCCCTGAGCAATACATGACTGATAATTACTGTGCTTTGATCAGTATGAAACAGCACACACAAAACTTTAGACAAACTATAGCTGACTCTGCACAGGAGATTAACAATCAAGCTCAAGCAGGAATTAACACGTATCAGAACTATACTTATTCTTTGCTGACACACATATTCCATCATTCTTAAAACATGGCAAGCGCGCAAAAAATTTTTCCAATTGAAAAAAAAAATTCAAAACATTTAAACAAAAAATCATAGTACTGTACAGAACTACCCTTGTTTAGTTGCTGAATATAAATACATATGAACCTGAGTTTGTTAAATTTAAAGAGAAATTTTGTTTGTTCTACAGCCATGTTCCCTTGGGTTGTTATCTTGCCAGATTTCAGTGGCTAAAACCTGGGCTGGGCCTGCCTGACAGTCGAACAGAAGGTCTCAGGGCAAATCTCACATGCTGCAGTCAAGGAAGGGGACCTGATTCTTGTTTTAGTATACAATGCTGGGGGCATAGGATGCTGCCAGACAGCATATAAACCCAATTAAACTATTACTACTTGTCATTAATAAAAGCCTGGTCGCCACTACATAAGGAGAGAATGTATTTTGGTTTTTTAATTCATTTGGCATTACTTTGAGCTACATCAAGCTCTCCTTGTCATTTCAATAGAAAAGTGTATTTTTTTTGGTGTTTCTCATCACCCTGACTGCTGCATAGTACTGGGGATGTAAAATGCAAGCTGCATTTCAGACCACAGTGAATGCAACAAATGCAAGTTATTGCCAGTTTATCAAAGGTCGGTCTTCTGAGCAAGAATCACTACTAAAACAAGTCAGACTTCATTAACACTGCATGCCTTGGTATCAAGAAATTTACTTTCAGAAACCACAAGTTATTGCCAGTGTATCAAAGGTTGGTCTTCTGAGCAAGAATCACTATTAAAACAAGCCAGATTTCATTAACACAACAAGCGCTGATAGCGAAAGAAATGTACTTTCAGAAACCACAAGTGCAGATTTGGGTTTTTAGTGGTCTTATGACTGATAACAAAACTAAATGTTTAGATAATGAGCATAAGTAAGTTTGACTACTTTTACTTATACAAGCAACCATTGAACCGAAATAGATACTCATTATACAGAAGAATAAGAAACTAGACTTCTGAATTGTATACCATAAGCAGTTTCTATTCAGGTTTAGATAAAATATGTAGACAATGTTTTGAATACTTTGTAAGTTGAAGTATTTTCAAAGTAAGATTACCTTTGCCAAAAAAAAAAGAAAAAAAAGAAAGAAAAAAAGGTAAATCCCAACTGCAAGTCAGTTCAATCTCCCTTTTCCTCTCTCAATGGTACAAAGAATTCTGCAATTCAAGGCAGCACCAAAAAGAGAGGTAAAAGAACTAAAAAAAATCATGATGAACTATTCAGTGTTCTTCTCAAGATGACACAGATAAACCTCATTCTTCCCCAAGACAGAAAGAACTATGACTTCAGCAGGAAAACACTACTAAGAAAAAAGTTACGTCTCACTGAGCTGCACAAGATTCCTGAAGTTGATCATTTTTACAGCCTGTACACATCATATCTATTAAAAAAAAACACTGGCAGCTTAAACAAAAGATCAGCTTATGTTTGTGTTTTGCATTGTTTTGTATAAAGACAAAACACACTCAAGTGCTCAGGTGTGGCAATAGCTTCATCGAGAGACAGCTGAAAAGGAGGCCTACCGGAGCTGACTCACATGCATTAGGTGCACTATGTAACTTTACTTTTCCTAACCAAAACTTAAGTTTTTTATTCTAAGTAAGCACAACTTCCCAATTATTTACTGCAGTAAATAGTCTCTTTCTAAATTTACCTTTCAGTGAATCATTTTCAGCTCTCATTATGTCAATTAGGGAGTTCTCCAGTGAATGCATGTCAAAAGTCCTTGTGCGATCCTGCAAGCAAATAAATTAAAAAAAAGCACTAGTTTAGGCAACACAGAGTGTTAAACAAGACCATCTGAAACATAAAAACTTCAGTTTTGTTCTACATTACCACAGCAGAATTAAGCAAGAATACATACACCACTAAAGTCAGTCTGATATAGGAATATTAAAAATCAGAATATTCTTAAATATTAATCTGATCTACAGCTCTCATAACCAATCATTTAAGAACCCAAATTCAATATTTAGTCTGTACTCCTTGCTATACAGTTAAACTTTGTTTAAAATTATTTCACAGCTAGGAAGTAAGCATCACATCCTGGGAGACAGAATTGCAAGGAGAAATCACGAAATAGGTATTTCAGCCCAAATTTAAGAAGATCTAAATTCCAGAAACACACAGAATTTCCTTCACCTAACCACTACCTCAACTACTGAAATAATCAAGTTCTGCACAGACAGTTCAAATTCTGCATAATTGTAAAGCATTCAATACAAGCAGTAGTGGTCCAAACACTCTGGTTTACTAGGTGACAACTTTGCTCTGATTTTTAATTCCCTGAATTCAAAAGTTTGGTATTCCAAGCATTACTAAAATTGAAGGATGACTCAATATCTGGGAGGCAAGACGTCTCATGTACCTTATTGTTTCATTATCTCAAGCCATTTGAAGTATACTTACCAAATATTTCTCCTTCATATTAACCAAAGGCATCATTTAACACACATATGGTTCAGATCTTCCCAACTAAAACAATCAATTCCACATCTTACAGATCTGACATTACAGTAGTATAAGGCAACATAAATACCCTGGCACTACATTAATCAGCAAATTCAGAGTAACTTCAATTATATAAAAACTGAAATCTTTACAGTATCATAAAAGGTCACTAACAGAGGCAAAAAATCACTCATGTTCCCAAAACTATTCACCTATCCATGTTATCTATGTATTTATACATTTGGACATTTGTAGAAACACTTGGATAGATTTTTATAGAATTATAGTAATCCACCTTGAATTTAATTTTTCTGTGTCCAAGAACTCTAACATCAGTTCTAAAGATTTTATTTTATTCCTGTTCTAAGAGATTCACCTCTGAACTGAGATCAAGCATGGAAAGTATCTGTTCAAATAAGAAAGCAAAATATGAGCAATTCAAGGCAGGCATTTGCTCTAAACTGCTGCTCCACAACCATTGTTATTACAGCAGTGAAGATATGTTTTTTTGTCCCTAACTCTAGCTGTGAAACTGAAATTTCTCCAAAGCACACAGATTCAGCTTTGATTGCTTTTAAAACCAGTGGTGAACTAAAAAACAGTATTGCATGAAGACTGCTGCATATCAAGTTATAATGTTCTTGACTTCCAGTGATGAAGTGCTAAAGTAGTATTGATTGCAGTGTTGCAAGAGGCGTTCTTTGTATCAGACAATGATCGGTCATCTTGGACTTTTAACACCTAATACTATTTTAAGAGCAGGAACCCACTAGCTCCTAGAGCCCTGATCCATTTCCAAGGTTCATAAGTTACAATCTGACTGCTAAAAATATACTATTCTTTAATGAAATTTTCTAATATTTTTCCTCTCTTCAGAACAGTTTATTACTGACACAGAACAGGTGAAGTATTTCTACCCAGATGAGCTGCATTTCAACAGCATTAGAAAAGACCAGAGTTTGGAACCAGCTGCTTTATTAGTCTAGCCCAACATCAGATTTGCTATAAAAAGCATAGCGCTTGCCTTGTCTCTCCACAATATTTATTCCCTTTGTCATTTATATTACAACGTAATTAAGGCACCATAGAAAAACTATCATAAGCATTTAAATTCTTCAATTCTGTGGTTTACTTTCACATATTTCCTACTGGTTTCTTCCTTTCCCAGTAGTATTTATGGTTTTGTTTTGATTTATATGTTACTAATTCATAATTATTTCAAACTCTAGTTACACTAAAATACCTTTGCAAGATTGACTAAAAATCCTTGGGTCTGTATCCTAGACCCATAAGAATCCAACAGCTGTGTAACTCAGGAATGGATACTAGAAAACAATCTCTAAATTTTCAGCAGTCCTCACAACATGACAAAAATAGCCTAAAACACAGGTGGGAGCATTTTCTGAAAAACTGACATCCCTCAGTAGCTACTCCTTCCATTCTGGCTTTCATAGTGTATTGTGTTTCTCTGTGTGGAATTAACCTCCAGCCCAACCCATGAACAGCTACAAAATTCTTATTTCACAAAGTGCAGAACCTCAGTAGTTCTAAGTCTTTGTTGAATCTGTGGCAATTAACATTTCAGTTGTCTGAGATATGTGAAGGAAGAAACCCAGGCTGAGTAATTTCTAGTTTATTGTGCTGTGTATGATCTGGAGTACAGGAGCCTGAAGACAGTCTCTTGTCTCTAAAATGTCTGTGTTACGTTGGGTTGAGCTACAGTAACAAACAGAAGGTTTTGCTGCAGGTTAAGTTTTTAATACCGAGAACAGACAGTTTAAACATTTGACAAGAAAAAATGGAATTGAACTGGTTAGCTGATAGGGACACCACATTCTCCCAATGTAAGCTTTTTGTGTTGAGTAGTTTATAATTTTCCCCTTCTGAGTGAACCAGCAAGTTGTCACTTTTGTAGTATAAGGTCCATAACCTTCTAATCATACTGCAAGCTTTTTACAACACGACCCTGCACACCAATACAAAAGAACAACTGGTCACATTCCTACCTGCAGCTATTAGCAAACACGTAAAAAGACCTGGCTAAAATGCGGCCCACAGTCATACTCATGCTTTCCAGTGGTTCCAGTACCTTGTCACAGCACTGGAGAAGAAAGACTGTCATAGGCTACAGCACTCTCAGATTGCTGCTATGTTACTATTTATTTCTTGCCTATCTTTCCAACAAAAGGTCTCTGTGCTACAGCATATCTAATCGTCATTGTCAATTCATGGTGCTGAATTGCCCCAGCCTCAACACCCTTGGGAAGATCAGTCTTGTTCCTGGGTTGTTTGAAACAGTTTGCTCCTCCAAGTCTCTGCTTATCATTAGAAGATAGCAAACCACGTTAAGCACAACACTGAGAGCCACTACTAGTGTTATATTGCATTTGGATATATTCCTGAAATTAATGCAGCAGTCTACCTCTCCGGGAATGCAGAGTAATTCAAGAACTTGGTATATAAGTAAGCCTGTATACATCCATCCAAGGAAAAGATGTCAGTCACTTATGTCAGCAATATAAACCAGTCAAAATGGCATGCTCAACTGGTTCAGAGGTTCATACAGTGCTTATTATAAAATAACTCCATTAATTTAATTGACTACTTGCCCTGATACTGAAAGGGTCCACACTACTAGAGAAAGTCACCATTAGTAGCTTTTTTAGAATTTTTTTTTTACAATTTAAAGGCCTTTTTATAGTGAGGCTATTTTGAAAAAAGCACAAATTTTGCCAGTCTTCCAAGATGGCCAGCACATTTTATCAGAAACACATATCTGAAATATATATGTATTATATATCTAACATAAAGACTGATGACAGGTAAGTGGTAGTGGTCATATTGCTGAAGAAATGTGTAACTATACATTTAATTCCATAACATCAAAAAAGCTATAACAATCAAGACATTGATCATTAACTGATAACTAAATGTGAGCTTTTCTCAGATACATGTTAGTTGAGTTATAATGCACATAAGTCATGCTGTACTTAAGAAAAAAATACTTCTTTTTTTTTTTCCAAAGATCTCATGTAGAGAGAATTAATAAAAATATGGTGGTGTTTCTCATGGATCAACTCACAAAGTTACAGTGCTTTCCATGGAGCTGGATTGCTTACTGTATACTTTTTTTATTTATTTATAAAAAGACTTAGGAGTAATAACTACCCTGGAATAAAGCAGAGTATGTTACACTTCAGTCACAAAATAAGTTAACTACAGCCTGATATTATTTACCCAGGTTGATTACAAGAACATGGCTTTACATGTATTTGTTTAGGGCATCCAGAATTTTGCTTTATTGGGGGCTCAAAGCACACACACATTTACCCTTGGAAAACAGAGCTGAGGTAGAAAGACATCAGGTTGAACACAGGGCCACCAAAGAAAACACAAAAAAACCCAAAAAACAACAAAACAACCAAAATCCCCAAACAACCTGCTGTCTTAATACATGACCATGTTTAAAATGTCAGCCAACATTTCAACAGACATTCATTAAACGTAATTTTGAATAAGCATTATTGTTTTCACAATTATATAGAAGAAGTGACAGCTAACAGATCAGGTTAAGAGAAAGCTATCGAGACCGTAAATATTCTACAACAGCAAACACAATAGTTTCGAACTATATGCTGGCCAGCTCTGTCTACAGAAAAATAAAACTCTTCTGATTCTCCCACTGTCTAGAAATCATTTGTGTAAGTATGTGAGTGCTCATAACAATGCGATCTTATTGTTAAAGCACAGGGAGAACGCAGGACTTCATGTCACAGTTTTGTCATTGGATTCATATAGCATGGGCAAACCAGTCTGTAACAACAGCGGTTTCCCCACTAACACCTATACAGATTATTTTATAGTTAGCGGTCTTGTAAAAAATAGAACCACGTGTAAATAATCACTAAATTCTGGTTCCTATTCCAATTTTATTTTTCAAATTCCGAAGACATTTCATTCCAAAAAGGAAGTTGCTTGCAACTAAGCCTGTACAATATATACTGGGACAACCTCCTATGCCAAAGAAATGAAACATTAATTTTTCATGCACAGGAAGATCATACTTTTCACTTAATAATCCCATACTGAAATACTCTCGCACATCAGAAAAATGTACATGTAACTTAACTATTGAAGTGCAGATTCCTTATATTTAATCTGTACCCACAGCATTATCATCACCTGAAAACTGAGATCCAGAACCTAAGGATTTCTATTCAGTGCTTCCCACGACGGGCCCCCCCAATGCTAAAAACCCAAACTGCACAAAAAAGTAAAGCCTGGCAAAGCCTGAGCACTTGCTGGTAGCTAAGGCTGTGCCTGATCTTAAGAAATAGGACTTCTCTGGAGACAGAGGCATCAATAATAATGCAAAGTATGCCACTGCATTAAGGAATTTATCGAAGGTGATTAAGCTGTATTTATGGAGTCGGTGCAGTTGTAAAACTGGGCCTTATTTTATATATTTAAATCTTTGTCAAACCAGAATACTTGTGAAATTTGGAAAACTCACAACTACATTTGCTACCCACATTATAGCACGGGAAGCCTGAAACTTTCTGAAACCTTGTATGTATTTCCCACAATTCAAAAGCCTTTTGTCTCAGGCAAAGTAAAGTGTGTAGGGAGAGGTAATATTGTAGGTACTAAATAGAAGTTCCACATTTTTCTTTTAATTGCAAAGCAAATTTGGACTAGATTATGATTCTGGGTAAGCTTCTCCTCCTTCCCACCATGCTGCAAATGCTGTATTCCAGCTCCTAGTCCAGTATCCAGTGAATTAAAGGCTTTGAATAAACAGGTTTTTCCTGAAAGGATGTTGCTGTATGCTGCCCTGATCATCTTTTATAGCTTCACCAGGGAACAATAAGAAAAAGCTGGAAAAGTGACGCATAACAGGAGTTTTTTTGGGAGGGAGCACTTCTGGTTTAGTCAAACTTGAACTTTTTTTTTTTTTTAAGTGTTAGAAATTACAGACCTTTATAAAAAATTCCAGTAACATGTCTGATTCTATTTTAGCCACACATTAAGTTTTTATGTATCTTCTAGAAATTATTTTCCACAATATCTTACGTTCTTAATCTTTATGCTGGACTGCTAAGTATGCAATTTTCAAAGCAAAATGCTTAATAAGAGTACTCCTTTTAATCTTACAAAAATACAAACATAATTCAAATAGCTTCTAACAAAAGCTCTCTTTAAAAAGAAACCCTGAGGTCAAAAACGCACAGGAGGGCCAAAGCTGAAGTATTAACGTCAGTCGTAAGTTTATAAAACAAGAACAGTGTTAACTTCCACAGTACTTAACTTGTGCATGTCATACCACATTAGAGTGCTTCTAATTCCACAGATCAGTAGCTGTGGGGAACAGCACACAAAACACTAATTACTACACAGCTGATGTAGTTGTAGAAAAATGGGTGAACAGACATTCAAAAATCCAACTTCAAGTTTATATTCTATTTTAAAGTGATAGCTTGAAACTTCTTGGAATAATTGCTGCTCCTATAATAAAAATGTGATTCTGCAGAACTTTTTGCAAAACATGTAGCCTCATTTTATGCAACCAGCCATCATGACTTATGAAAAGGTTCCTCAAAAACAAAGAAGAAATATTAAAATAAAGAGGCACGGTAAAGAAATTTATTTGCAAAATTCCTTCAAGAGGAAAGATTGGCAAATGCATTCAAGAGGTTATTTTTTAATTCCAGCTTCCCATGATTTTGTTTAATGCACTTATTAAATCAACCCATTTCAAACAAATCATGATGTATAGCTCAGAATTAAAACACATTCTGTAATCACGTATGTGTTTTCTCAAACATTCCATATCTGCCTCAGGGAAGAAAAAGTCTCTCTGGCACAGACCCTCAATGGATTTGGAAGGGGTTATATACCTGGAAACTAGCCACTACAGAAGAAAGGAAAAAACATTTTGAACAAGTGGATATAATGAACTGCTCTCATGTATAAAATTCTTTGAAATGGGCAGTTATTTTCAAGCCTAATTCCAGGAAGAAAGACAAATTATTTTTAAGCATTTTTACAGAAAGCTGGACGCTATTGCTTAACATGCTTGTGCCTTCAAAGAGCAATTTAAAAAACATCGTCACACATTTGAAGATGAGATCTGGAAACCTGGAAATGCCTATCAAAGCAAGATTTATGCGTTGCATAACAGGCAGGATGTTCTACTCTTATGAGGAAGTACAAGTACATAGCAAAAGAAAAGCCAAAACAATCTTTACAGCAATGCTGCAGTAAAATGCAATGAGCACTTAGTTTGTCAGTGCTGCTGGGAAAGAAGTAGAAGGAATTATTTTTAAAAAAATCAGTAATTTTGTAAGATGCAATAGTCATAGTGAAAGCATTTTAATTTGTTAATTCTCAGGGAAGGCTGTTATATCCAAAAGGCCCAAATATTTTTTTTTTTTATTCAGGAACCATTTTTTCATTTGGAGACCATTTCCTTTTCAAATGAACACACAAAGAACAATGGCTTTTCTCTTTTCAAAAGATCTTTGAAGGGGGAAGCCTGCCCAGTGGCTAAAGCACAATATCAAAACTTGATTTCATTAACAGATCTGGTAACAGTCTTCTCTGACCTTGCTTCCAGTTCCATCTCTGCAACAAGAGGTTCCTACAGACATGCTACTTCTGAAATGTTACACGAGACAGAATTTCAAATGAAGAACAAAACCCACAATGTTTTGCATGCAGCGCTCAATACCAAGCAAGCAATCCTGAAATTGCAAGATTACCAAACAGATCATCGCAGTATTCTCCTTTCATCTGCACTATTTGGAATGCCCGTTTCATCACAAGCATCTAAGGTCTATGGGCAAAAACATTTGAAGTGAGGAGCAGTTCACATTAGTGGTTTATAGGGACATTATGCAATGTTGTCCTCTCTGAAGAGGAAATGACCACTTACACTTGGTTACCCTATTTCCATCAAAACAGACTTCTGTGTTTCACCAAGCTTTGGAGTAAAGACAACCTCTGAGAGAAAAAGAGAGCGATCCCAAAATATTTGCAGTTGATGGTTTATATATTGCCTTCTAAAGAAACTAATTTTCACTAGATTGCAGCAACACTTGTTAATGATTTAAGCAGCAACACATAAATATTAAATGAAAGGGATAGTTGTATCAAATTACTCCATTATGTTGCTGAAGCAAAGACAGCTTTCAATTATTTCCTAAACAGGAATCTAAGAAGATTCTAGTAACAAAATAGCCTTGTCCAGTACATGATTGCATCAAGGATACTTCATATAAATATATATATATATATGCATGAACACAAATATACAATAAGCAAAACTTATTTCTGCTTTGAGTCAGGCATACAATCAGCATAATAAAATGAAATAAAGAACACATCAAAGGTCAATTTTTACATCATTTGTTTCCAGCAATTCAAAAATTCAGTATGCTTTCAACACAAAAATGACGAAGTGACCAAAGGAGCTAAAGGCTTTATACAAAAAAAAGTTATAAAAAGCAGTTGTCCAAGATGGCTTCAAAATTAATCAGCATCTTTCTCGATCTGCAGTGCTGAAGTCCTGTTTTGCTGTCCTGCCCTTTTCTTCACAGAAGTGATAGTAACAGACTGCAAAGCACTTCGCTCTTAACGCTTTCCTTTTTCTTGGCATGAAGGAGTGTCAGACTTGGTCTTGACATGTACAGCTTCATCTTAGTGTTTATGTAAACAGATACCAACATGCTACACAAAAATTATTTCTTTACCAGGATCAAAATAAGTGTGTCTGATATTTTATGTTTGGAACACAACCCAGAACTCAAGGTTGACTTTGCCAATTTCCTGAAATTTCCTTGATGTCAAACCAAGCATGTTTCTATCACTGAGTATATATTTGGGCCTTACACACAGCAGCAAGGACACACTTGGTCTCATTCTGTCACTCTGAACATCAGCTATGTGTCAGGGTACAGAATGAATTAAACTGTGAGCCAAGTCTCACTGCAGTGAGGCTGAAAAAAGACCGACTCCAGCTGTGTCCTTTTTTCTAATGGTTTCAGTGTATAAATTTGGTATGCTGGACACAGGTTCATTATATTAATGACTAATCCTGACATTAAAATCAATTATTACTATGCATTCTAAATTTAAAAGGGCTCTACCTGATATTGAACCAGCTAGTAGCTCTGCAGTAGAAAAAGGTCTCTTGACAGAAAGTTATTGCCAGCAGCTGCTCTGTTGTCAGAAGGCTGCATAGGCAGGCCCCGCAAACCAAACAGAAACTGAACAGTTTACAAAGCAGAACTGAACTGTTCCTATGTCTGAATCTACAGAGTCATTATTAAATATAATTCTGTTTCTTTAGGGTGGTTTACAATGTGAGACATCACACAGTTTTTATCTACAGATCTTTCAAATTATTTTAAAGTAGGTCACCCTGGTTCTTCCAGCATGGCTAGAAATCATTTGGAAAATTTTACTTTTGCCCTCATTTGAAACTTTGAAACATTGAAAAACAACCCTCTAAACGTAAAAGAACTCTTCATTTTTTTGATTCACCTTACAGTTTACAAAAGGTGCACACATACACACAAAACCTAGTTTTAACTAGTGGTCAGATGAAGAAAAGAGTACTCCTGTTTTAATTTTTACTGCAAATTACGTTCAACATTATACAGTTCTTCTCAAATTCATAAGAAGTCAGCCTAGAAGGAGACATTGAACTGCCAGACAACCTGCCTCCTGCCAGGATAAGGCCACATTAAAATATAGGAGAGCACCAACTGACACTCCTCCAGATCTATTTTTGGTGATAATTTAATAGCCTGTGACAAAAATTTGCTGTCATTAATGAGGAAAGCAAACTGCATTGATTACCATCATGTAAAAAAGTCAAAGCTTCCAAAAATGCTACAAAAAATATGTTGCACTACAAGTCCATATGATACTGTAAAACTAAATAAAATCACCTAATACTTTTTCTCAGATATGGCACATTCTCAAATACTTTAGAAGGCCTCAGATCTTTCATACCTTCAGCAGCAGCAGCACTTTTTTCCTTACTCCTTTTTGTAGATATACTTGCTACTTGTAACTATGTTTGCTCATCAGCTAATACTTAAGACACATTCAGAAATAAGCTGGACAAAACTGGCTAATACAGACGAGTGGTGGGCAACAAATACTTACATGACTAGCACTATTGAAAAAAACCCACCATGATTCACAGCTCAGAGAGTAATTCACACGATGACATTTCAAGTAAGCCATATATTTTTTTTTTAGTTGCAAGCGCATTAAGTCATACAATCAGATGTACTGTTGAAACACCAGACTCTTTCTAGGTCATTTTAAATGCACCTACGTGTTATTTTTCTTATGGATATAACAGCGTGCTCACCTGAAAAGGAAAAATGTTGTCAGCTCTATTCAAACTGTCTTCCATCCATGACTTTGGAGCAAAGGCCGAGCTGGGTCGAGCATATTTCTGCAACTGGATATGATTACTTGCAAAATTCTTCTTTAAGGGTGAGATGGAGTTCAAGGGTGTTATCCCTCCGTTCAGTCCCCTGCGGTGGTCTCGACCTTGGGACCCACCCCACCCACCGTATCCACCGCCACCAGGGCTCCACGAAGATGGTGTAGGCGATGGACTTTGGTAGCTGCTCCATGGAGAAGGTGGCTTGTTAAGATTATTAGCCAAATGAGGCAATTGATTAAAAGCAGCATTTCTATGTGTGAATGGAGGTGGATGAGGACTTGCAGGAGACCTCCTCTGTTGCTGATGCTGATTGTGATGATGCTGAAAATGGGGGTGATGAGGGTGGTGTTGAGAGAGGGGTCCAATTTGGGGGGAAAAGCTACCACCAAAGCCAGGGCTGACGTGATGTGGAAAATTCTGAAACAGCAGAGCACCATTATTAGCTGAGGCAGTAGGGACCCCTCCCTGGTGAAAAAAACTTGCATCTTCATTGATTATTGTAGAAGAAGAAGGAGCTATAGCTGCAGACCAGTTACTAAAACCAGTCAGAGAAGATGCAGTGGATGTCAAGGGCTGTGTCGAAGTACCTAGCCCCGAAGCTTCTTGATAATCAAATCCTGTTAATACCGGCGATTCTATTCTTATTTTCTCCTTTCCATTGCCGTTCTCTGAAGAATTATCGCCCTGATTTTCTTCAGTTTTAGCTTTCTCAGGTTCAGAGAGCATGCCTGCTTCCTGACTTTGACCAGGGGAAAGCTGCTGTTTTTCTAGGGACTCTTGCTTTTCCTGTTGCTGAGTTTTAGATTTTTCTGACCCCAGAATCTCATCCTGAATATTATGGGCAGCTGGAGCAGGAAAGAGCCAAGCTGACCCAGCACTACTGCCATTGGCAGCTGTGTTATTATTTATAAAAGCAGCAGGGCTGGGGGTTGCATTTTGATGATGGTGTGGAGGCTGCAGATGTGGATGAAATCTGACTGGAAAAGCTGACTTATTTCCAGTGTTGTTTTGCACTAACACTCCAAACCCGTAATCCCCCATTTATTATATTTAGGGTTTGAATCCTCCCTGTAAGAACAAGTTGATGTTTAGTGTTTACCTCGTCCTCTTCTGAGGCGAGATTAGTAAGTATCCTGTTTTTAGCTAGATATTCCAGTTTCTCCCTCCACGCTATTTATTTCAGATTTGGATAAAGATGTTCGTTTTTTGCAAAAGATAGATCTCTTCAACTATTTAAATATGTCAATTTGTGTCTGTTTCCTTCCTTTGGCCAGGAGGAAGGGAAAAATAAATCTTTGGTTCACAAAATAAGAGGCTTCCTTTTTCTAAAGGAAATGCACAGCAATAAGAGAAAAAGCTTCTGGGGAATAAGGATAAAGAGATTCTAACTATCCTGTTTTTTTCCTCCTCAGCAGCCTTGACTCGCCCATAAATGAGTTAAGAGGGAAGGAAAAAAAAATAATATACAATGACGTCTGGTCCCCCGACCCCTTGGCAGCAAAAAATAGATTTAAATCTGGAATAATTTAATACATCTCTATAATCTAATATATATTTGTGTCCTGTTCAAAAAGAGTCTTTGCTGTGGGTAAGGGAAAAATTTACCTCAGGATCTCAGCATTCAGAAGGGTGAAAAGGAAGAGTGAGTTGCAGAAGAGGCTTTTTCCCGTGCTGCTGGGTTTAACCTATTATATTTAGTAATAATGTGCACTCTGTGTGTGTGTGTGCGCGCGCGCGTGTGGTTGTTTAAAGGGGTAAGATCTTATCTCAGGAAATTAGTATTCTATGTGTGTTGGGTGGGGAGTGAGTTGTGCAGGAGAAGGGTGGATTCTTGATGCTGCTCGTTTTGGGCTGGGTTTCTGAGCTCGCCAGACTCGCTTCTTATTTATGATCCAATATTTGCGTGTCCTTCATATGAGTCCTGGCTGTCCGAAGAGGCAGATTTACATCTCAGAAATGAGCATTCACCGTTCGGGAAAAGGGAGGGGAGGGGACAGCGAGTTGTGCAGGAGGAAGGGGAAGGAGGTTTTCTTGCTCTCACTGCTGCTGGGAGGGTGGTTTCTGGTGCGGGGCTCGCCTCCTTCCACCGAGATACGGGGGTTCCCCGCAGACGAGCGAGCCCCTGGCTGAAAGGCCGGGCGGGTACGCGTGTGTGTGTTGTTCCTCCTCAGGGACCAGGCATCCAGCGGGGCAGGGGCGGCGCTGGCAGGCTCGGCTCGCCAGGCCCCGGCTGTGGGGTGTCCCCCGCGGTGTCCCCCCTCCCTCACAAGAGTCCTGGTGGCGGGGAAGGCAGGAGGGATATTTTTTACCTCAGGAGAGGAGCAGCCTCCGGCAGGGAGGGGAAGGTGCAGGCGGCGGGGGGCCGGGCTCCTCTCTCCCCCATGGAAGGTGTTTAACCGGTTCTTCCCAAATCGCCCGGAGATTACGGGGCAGGGGCTCGGCCGCTGGGCGCAGCGGAGGGGGGACCCGGCGGACTAACCGGGGCGCGGGGTCCGGCGGCGGCGGCGGCTCCTCGGAGCAGTCCTTCCCCAGCTGCTGCGCGTCTTCTCGGCTCCAGGCGGGCTTCCTTCCCCCTCATGTAAACCGGCCGGGCACCGGGAGGGTCGCCGTGGGGGACGCTGCTGCCGGGAGCTGAAAGGAGGGGGGAGGCTCCGCAGGCGAGAGCCACAGGAGAGGGGGGGGAGGGCTGCCGCGACACCGGCTCCGGAGAGTCGGGAGGCGCTTCGGTAGCCGGCGAGCCTGGCTGCGACGGGTCCTCCGCGCTGAGCCTCCGTTGCTGCTGCCGCCTTGTTTTGCCTCTTTTTCTTTTCTTTTTTTTTTTTTTTTTTTCCTGTCTCCTTCCCCTCCCCCCACCCCCCCAGCGGCCGCCGCTTCCTGCCTCGGTGCCGCAGCCGGTGCCTCCCTCCTCCCCACCCGGCCGCTGCCGAGCCCCGTCTCCTCAAGACCGAGCTGCCGCACGAAATGACAACCAGCTGGAGGAGGCAGCGCGGCACTTCCGGTTCGGCGGCGGGCGCGCCCCCGCCCCGCCCCCCGGCCCGGCTCCCCGGCCGGAGGCCCCGCCCCGCCGCGCCCCCGCCCCCCTCTTCGTGCCGCCATCTTTGGTAGGGGCAGGGAACACCCTGTCCGGGGCGGCCACTTTTGGTTTTGGAATATCGCCTGCAGCTCGGCAGCCATCCTAAGTATGGGCAAAAGGTCAAGACGGAATGCTCGGCGGGGCAGCCATCTTGGACTGAGGAGAACGGTTCCCGCCTCGAGCGGCCATCTTTGTGGAGGGCAGGTCGTCCGCCTGGGCGCAGGGCTGGCGGCGGGGCCAGGCTGCTCGGGGGCACCCCAAGCCGGTGTCCATTGATGGTCGTTCCCTGCAGCAGTGTCATGGCTAATATCTAAAAATAAAATCCTACCTGAAACGCTGCCTGTTTATAACACCCTTTGGCGCCCAGGGGCTGAGGTGAACCTTGTCCCCCCTCAACTGCCCAGGCCGCCACATTTGCACCATCTTGCTCGTGGAACAAGTCAGCAAAATAATGTAACAGTGTTCAGAGGGCAACTTACGTGGAGAAAATACCACGATACCTGAGTGATACTTGCTTTTTGGCTCTTGAAACATGGAACTGGGATACCGTGGCAGAGGGTCATAATAAAAAGATGTGGAAACCTTTGGGAGTTTTCTGAGTTTGTCATTCTAAAAATCTTTTGAAACTCCAACTCACGGAGGTATTTTAAAGGCTTTCCCAAATAACTTGTGGTTTTTTGGTTCTGAAAAAGGCAAAAAAACTAGTTAGTGAAAGAGAGGCACAGAGGGAAACAAATAAATGGGCAGTAAATGGCAGTTACGCAGGGATGGTTCGTGCCGCAGGGCCCAAGCGGTGCCGGCCGCGTCCTCCCTGCCCAGCGCCAGGGGAGCTGCTGCCTGTCGCATGGGCTGCAGGCGGATTTTTCTGATTTTCAGCCGTATTTGTCAATAAAGGGGCAGGAGGTTTGAGCTGTGACAGCCAGCAAGTCTCATCTTTCAGGATGATGGATGAGGCCATTACAACATTTTAAGCACTATAAATAGAAGTGTTTATGGGGAGGGGGATTACAGAGGCGCATTTGCACTGGAGCGCAGCTCTCAGAGCTGGGGTGGTGGTGGGAAGAAAGGGCCTTTGCTGCGTTACTCTGGTATCTTGAAGTTTTCTGTGGCTTGTGTGGTGCCTCCTGGACCACCATACCTTCACCTCAGCCTGGTGTAAAGCTGGCCTGAGTGCGTGCGTGCGTGCTACCTCAGGAGCAGGTCACCCCAGTGAGAAATTCTGTCCCAGTGACTAACACAAAGGCCCTGGTTTCTAATACATTTTTAGGAAGCTTTGGATTAAAAGTGAATGCGTATTACAGCAAGTTATACAATATAAAATATTAATTCAGCATGTATTTTATATAGCAGTGTTACTTATTAAGCATTTAGTGATTATTACTTCATCACACATAGCAAATTCTATAAAAGCAATGGGCTCTGTTGTCCCCAGCTGCCAGGCATACAAAGAGAAATTCCAATTTTACTTCAACTGCGGTTACTGGATGGATAACAGCACACATTGTACATCCGATTGGCTTTCTGTATATACAGTTACATGGTCTATGGGCACAACTGTGGATCCAAAACTGACACAGGCTTTAAAATTTATTCTTGCACAGAAATGTGGATTGTTCGAGGGCAAGCATCAAAATGTTTGTCTGTTACAGATCCATGTTGTAAAATTGTTCACTTCTGGGATGGGTGCCCTTTTTGCACATCTACAAATTAAGATATGCAAATAAAAATATAGTTCAAAATTAAAGAAGAAAAAATAGTGAAATTAAAATAGCTATATGTAGAAAAATCAAGTGGAAAAGGAAACATGCAGAAACACGTCCTGAATAATACCCATTGAGTAGTGGAGTGTCCACTACTACTTCCTTCAAGACTCTTTCCAGCCTACTCAGTCACCTGATTATAAATTTGGATGATAATTTGAATGATACAGATACTTTTACAAACCCAATCATTCTGAACAGTTTTATCAAATAAACCCTTTCTTTGCAATCGTATATACGTTCCGTGTGTGAAAATGGACTTGTTTACATATGGTGCAAGCATCATTGTCTGTGAATGTGTAATTACTGGGTTGTAATTTCCCCTTTTGTTTACTGTTTGCAACCTATGTGAGTCCCATCTGATACTAAGTATTATTTTTCTCTGTATTTTTCTAGTCATACAGTTATTATTATCATCATCACATTTAGGGATAACAAGCACTTCTGTCAAGAAGCTATGAACCTGGCTCCAGAAGTAGATTACTATTACGTGAATAGTTTGGGAAAGACTGAGTAGATGGCCTTAATTTAATTTCAGGCACACCCTTGCAGTGCGTTAGGGTAGATGCAGATCAACTGAGTGATATGAGCAGAACTTCCAAAATCTGACTCTAATCACTTTGCTTGACAAACATGGTTTGCTGAAACCATGGGACATTTCTTAAGGGCTGACATTTTGATGGTATCAGCTGCCCAGCAGGATTTGTGTCGTTTTATTCAACCTCTTTGAGGAAAAATGCCTGAACAATATGCAGGAATTGCAGTCACTACATTAGTTGCAAAGAAGAATAACCACTGAAAAATATCAGTAGTGTCTATAAATAAGTGCATTTAGCAACCTGTGAGGAAGTTGGCACTCTAATGGCCAGATCGTGTGAAGAGACTTGCAAACAATGTGTCTGAACTTTATTTGGAATGCATGAAAACCAACAGGATTTTTTTGATTTGCCACGTAAGTTTTGCAGAAACTAATCATCAAATCAACTGCATGATCAGTTTAAAAATTTGTCCAACCTTTTAAAATTTATTACTTTTAATAGCAATAGCGTTTCATTTACCACCTTGTTTTACAGGAGAGAATCTTCCTTTCCCAGCTGTCTAATACTGCAAAACTAAGCTAGTTTCCATGGAGTGGTGAAGATACTATGGCTGTTGCTTTTCATTACAGACACACAAAAATAGTGACAAGCATTCCTAAAACCCTACTACTCTAATTCAACAGATAGCTAATGGTATAAGGAAGATTTTTGAAATCACTCAAGCCATAAGCTCAAGTCTTTGTGCAGTCAAATTAACCCCTTATCGTGTAGTAAGTGACACACTGATTTTCCTGTAGCTTACGCCATGACTTAACTTTTGGATGAAACTTGAAACATAAGATCCAAATAATTAAAAAAAAAAAAAAACAACAAACCCTTGGGCACCAAAATAACGTGAATCCAACTAATTTAGAAATCTAATCCTAAATTTCCCTTTACTGCAACAATAAATATCCAAGAATATTTTCAATGGGAAGGAAGAAGAGTTTTTTCAGTAGCATTTGCTCGCATACAGCTGTGAGATTCAGTGCCCAGATTAGCTGCCACATCCACCAAACAGATACCTGCAGCTCAGCCGTGATGTATCTAACACTTTTCAGCTAAAAGGGGTTTCAGACTGAATTACACTTGAAGTACTTTTAGTCATCGTGGTACCTTCCACTAATCACTATCAGCATCTAATGGATTCACTTCTGGAAGCGCTTTAACTCTTGTGGCTACCTTACAGGAGAGGATTCCCCTGGCCACTCCAGCTGACATCGTTTTAGGCAGCTTTAGCTGATGTCTGTCAATGGCGCTGGGCACTAGGCAGGCTCCCCCCAGAATCAACCCCCAGGATTGCAACCCGCTTGACAACCTCTTCACTGCGAGACTAAATCACAAGTGGGAGCATATTGCTCTCCTTTGAGGAGTAGATTTCTTAACCGGCTTTTATTCTGACAGTCTTACCGTAACACGTCACCCAGTAAGTGCTTGACTGTGACTGAGGTCACAGGAAAAACTGAGGATGGCTGAACTGGTGTAGAAAAATCTGTTTGCTCAATTTTACTCGGTCAGAAACAATCTTTGAGATCTGTGGTTTGCTTGGGTTTGGTGTAGCGCCCGTTCACCCTTTCAGTGTTACACGCGCAACGAAACACAGCAAAGAGGGAAATCTTCAGGGCAAAACAGAACAATTTTGTCACGCAGACCACATAGCCTTGGTAAGGTTATATGACCCATAAGATGTGGAATGGTTAACGACAATTTAATAGAATGAGCTCACAGATAAACTAAACCTGAAAAAAATGGAATCCCCAAGAAGCAGCCTTTCCAGCTCAGTCACACCCCTCATCCTGGGAGACTCCGGGAGAGCAGATGTGCCGTTTGTGATATACCCTGAGTGTTATCAAATCAAGGTCCTATTGAGCTAAGAAGTGAAATGACTTACAGAGCTTAGAAGGAACTCCTTATGGAAAACGCCTTGCCAGCAACCCTCTCTTTTTGAAATCAAAGGACTGTCAGCTCTCATGCATCTGCTGATTGCAGCTGTCACGGTGTCATCTGGAAAGAAAGGTGAACCCTTGGTGACTCAACACACGAACTTCAAACGTTAACACTGCACACATTGCCGATTACACATCAGACCGATGCACCTATTTAACACCATTGGTGGGGAAACTGAGAATTCAAGTCTCACTGCCATACATTTAAAGTCATCTTCTGCCTTTGAAAAAATAGGAGCAGAAGGAGGATAAGATTCTCTTTTCTAGCAGCAGAATTACCAGCTGCATCTTGTGTAGCAAAAACTAACAAGGCCCGCCTGATGATTTCTTCAATGTCAAAAGCCTTATCAGGATGTCCAGCTCTCCAGTTTATATTAATAATGGTGGTTGTGTCTTGTCCCTACAACAGTCTACAGCATGTTAACACGATTTAGTAAATCAATTAATTAAAAGTCAAAATTAACACTATACTTACAGCACAGGGACTATAGGAAAGGTGCACTGGGCTATACTAAAATTCAGAGGGATCATTTGTGGCATTATTAGTCACTCCGGTGTTCCTCCACATTACTTTAGGTCTAATGTATCATGTAAGATGTGGGCTGTGCTCACATTCAGTGATAATAAAGGCAAGCAGTGGACTAAAAAGCTGCATCAACGTTTTATCCTAAACAATTGCTCCAGGAAGGCTAAGCTAAAAACTCTAGGCAAGCTGTCAGTAGCTACTATTAGCCTACCTACACATCGAGATTTTTTTTTTTTTTTTCAGAGCAATTTTCAAAACTGCAGAAAATGTTCTCTAGGCCAGAGAGAACATCCAACAGTTCATTTCTGTGCTGATGCAGCTGCAACTGCTGTTTGCTACATCATGTCTCAGCTTGGTCACTGCAATATCAAAGAATGATTTTATAAACCCAGTAAACCATTTAACTCTTGTATAAAACACATTATACATGCTAACGGCTTCATTTGGCTAAGCTAGCTTTGTCATTCTTCTGCAGCTGGGAGAAGGTACTATATAGTGATACACCCTCATATGTTAGGCAACCCCTTAATGGAGCACATTGCCTTGGAGTCTTTTGTCTTTATAAAAAAAATCTTATCACTGCCCAGAGAACTATTTTGTGTGCAGTAATTATGTAATATTAATGAACAGTATTACGTACAACTGTATTTTCCAGCCCTATTCTTCGTATGGAATGTACTTTAGAATGACCTGACACTGCAAAAATGCTTCTAGCTTCCATGGCTCATGTAAAATACAATAAATACATAAATAATTTAAACGAGGAAATAGGTAGTGTTGCAAAGATAGTGGCGTTCTTACCACTGTACTTCAAAATCTGGTGATGTGGCCTTTGGAAATGAGTCTTTTTTTCATTTAAGGATACCGCTTCCTCAAGCTGGATAAAAAATTCCACACAGATAGAGAACTTTAAAATACAAATCTGAAACCTAATTTTATAATCTTATTTCTGAAATTGTCTAAGAGAAAAAGCACACAAGGGGTATTTGTCTACCCACTGCAGGCTTTCACAGAGAGCCTCACGTATCTCTGTGCTAAGATGGGATTTCTGAAGCTGAAAGCTCCTAAATTTTGATCCCAGCTGCATCAGAGCATTGCATCCATGGGGGAAGCGAGAGGGAGATAGCTCTGTGGCGCCTGGTCTGTATGCTAACGGCTGCCCCAAGCCCCTTTCAGGGCAGGGTCACCTGCTGTGAACACGGTTAGCCTGCAAGCACAGGCTTGGGCACAGCCAGGGTGCCGTTTTCCAAATATTTGGGAGGCTGAGCAGGAGCACAGTGGGCGAGCCAGCCCCAGGCGTACCAGGACAGCCAGTCCATGGGCACCCACCGGTTGTCCAGGAGGCACCTGGAAGGCAGTCGTTGTTCAGTGCATTTAATGGCAAAGAAGCTGTTAATGCTGTAGCAACAGCTTCTCAGTTTCTTGGGTTTGAGGTTTTTTTCCCTACTTCTAAAATAAAGTAATTGGTTATTCCTGTTAATAAAGGAGGAATGCATCAGGGCTGTTGCAAGGGCCAATTAGTGAGGGTTTACAAAGTGCACTGGTACTAAGTATTATTTTTACTGCAACTCAGTGACACCTTCATTTCTCAAAATAAGATTTCATAGCCTACTCATTTACAAAGTGGGCTAGTGCCTTTGGGTATTTGGGAAGGGCAAAAAGACAAATTGAAAAGCACCAAATCGTTTAATTTGAAAGTGCATTAAGCACACACCTTCCAATTTTCTGACTAAAATGTTCATCGGCTTTTTCCAAAGAGGTTTGTATTCAGGGCACAGAAATAGTTTGTGGATTTTAGATTCCTGAAATACTTAACAATGCTATTTGGGGAAAAAAACAGTGGCTTCTTGTCCTAAAAAAAAAAAAGCCAGGTTCACGTGCAAAGTGTTAATGAATCCAAGTGACAGCTTAAGGATAAAAATAGCATAAAACCCTCCAAATGTTAGCTAATCATTTTCAAGAACAGAATTTCCAAAAAGTGTGGGATATAATAATGAAAAAGCAAAAAGAACAATATGAGGAGTCCAATTCAGAGTGACCAAAATGAGCTTGGGTCTTTTTTTTTTCTTCCCCCCCGGGAAGGCACGGTACCCCTTACTGCAGCATTCCAGGCTGGAGCGCTTGAGGCTGGGTACCGGTGTGCCATGCTGTGTCTGGAGCGGATGCCTGGGCTGCTCGGCTCCTCTTGGAGCATTGCTTGCTGGAATCTGTAGTCTCCAGGCTGCATCTCCTTTATTAAAAAGGAGAGCAGTGGTAATCTGCTCCATTTTAGGCAAATCAAATGCAGCTCTTTGGCTCCTGGCATATTCCCAACACGGCTCCGAGATGAGCATAATTCCACAAAATCCATAAAATTCAGAGCCTAAGACCACTACTGTTCCCCCTTCCCCATGGCCTGCGGGTAATATAGCGTGCTCTGCTGGGGTACTTCACAGGGGAGAGAGACGCTGTGCCCAATGAATGTTGTTTTTCTGTGTGCTAAGGGGACGAGGTCAGATGAGAGTTTGGATCTTACCTTTGAATTCTCTACCTTATGGGTTTCATGTCATATTTCCACTGGCACGGGAGGGGGGGATGGGGGTGGGGAAGTTGCATATTCAGCGTTCCCCTCCTTCTCCCTTGCAGGGGAAAGAGGGTGTGTTTCCACCAACAGAGTAGAATGAACTCATGCTTTCCAATTTTTCCCCATGTTAGGAAGTAGGTCCTGTCTCATTACTGGTGACAGCACATATTGGTAGGTCATAGAGCAAAGGGAGAGCCTTGCGTAGAACAGCTGGGGCCCAGAGCCAGAAATCTCATTAAAGTAAGCTGCTGCTATTTCCAGCCTGTAATGGAGCTTTGGAGCTTGATTATATTCAGTGAAAGCAGGTCATTACAAACATAGTGCTTTTTGCATATTATCTAAATTGAAATAATAATATGTTCTCTCCTTTCATGTGCTATATTGATAAATCCCAACTTATGAATGAAACATGTTGATTAGTTAGTTAAAAATAATTAGCTCCATATTATGCCTCCAAGTTTAAGGCTTGATTAGTGCAAACAAATAACTTTTCTTGATAATAAGTCATTTACAGATTATTCTCTTAAATGGAGCACACAGGCATAAAAATAATCTGCAGCAATAAATTGTGTTATTTGTTCTCTCTTTTCTCTTTGACTTGAAATATAACAGTACTTTTAGAACTTGAGAGACAGGATATCTATATGCAGATTCTGATCTCAACAGCAACTGCTGCAATGCAACTCTGGCGTTATTTGATTGAGGCAGTGGTGCACTGAATAAGAATGTGACCCATAAGTGTTCTTTGATTCAGTCTTTCTGGTCATGTGGTCCCAAAAGAACAACAATTATTGCTTACAGTGACTGAGAATATTTCTCTGTTTAGCTTCTCGTTATTGAACTTGCATTTAAATATTCCAATATTTACATCAGAACTGAGCTAATGAGTGGTTTTCCTTAGTAGTGGTAGCACTGAGTAACCTTTTCAGTTCTTTTGAAGGAAAACAAAACCCTGCACGAACATTTTTTTTCTAGTCTTCAGTTCACTGAAGCCAACACAATTCAACAATGTCCATAGAGCTTAAGCACAGTCCTGAATGTGAGCATTTTCCTGAACCAGGGCTTAAGGCAGTCATAAGGGTAAAGTCTTTTTCTTAGCTCCCTTAGGGTTCTTCTCACACTGGCAAAAGATGGGTCTATAACTGTGTACAGGAGGCATCCACTAAAGAAAGGGTATACTTTGATAGGATTACAATACATACACTATAATAAAATTAGATAACATCCTGGTAAGAAGCCTCGACTCTGTTGATACTACTGTCTCTGCTGTTGCTCCCACCTACAGAGCCTCCCTGGTGGAAAGTTATGGCTCTCAATTATCACTGTGAAAATCCAGCCCTATTTTGGGAGTGCTTATAGCTTGTAGCAGTCATCTACGGTGTGGGAGTTTGACGGGGTTCTTAGAGAATATCAGCCTTCGTATTTAGGCGCTGGAGCATGACAGTTCTGGATGAGGCGAATAATACACTTTGTAAAGCATTTTTACAGAACACGTTCCTTCCTGGTTGACAAGAAAACTTGCAAAGCCTGGGAAGAGAACCAGACCCACGCTCCGTTTGCCCTCCTTCCAGATTGCCAGCAAGGGAGCTAATTTGATAGCGGTTGTAGCATGGACGCTTGTCCACTGGTGGTTGAGACCACCAGTTTACTGACTATACGTAATCACCAAATAGCGGGGCACTAGAAATGGCTAAATCTGTACCGATTTGTGAAAGACCTCAAGCGACTTACTGGTTAAAAACTCTTCAATCCTTCCCAATCCTCTCAGAGGGCACTTACTGAGAAATGGGAATGGTTTACAGTCTCAGAGTGCTTTTAAAGCACTCAGTGTCAGAGAAAATGGCATTAACCCACTCTCCTTCCCATATTCTGGCCCAGATTCTCAATGCTAATCAGGAATAATATCACTGAAGTGAAAGGAGTTATACAAGACCTGTGTAAAAGTGGAATCAGATCCATGTATCATACGTTTAAGATTCTTGGCAAAATATGCTCTATTTACTTGAGGAAATTAAAACATTTCAAAGAGTCTGGATGATTTAAGGGCCGTGTTCTTACTTCCTAGAAATTAGAACAGTACATCAGGTAATCAATAAGTGTATAAAACTGTCTAAAATGCAAGCGTTGCAGAGGTCAGGAATGGAAAAAAACCAGCTGAAATCACTTTACATGATATACTGGAAAAGCAACGTTATTTTTACCAACAGCACTAAGAAGTCATTGCAAAAGGCAAGAAACTGATTTAATGGTATGGCAAACAGCATTTGTTTCATAAAGCTAATTTTGCCACATCCTTGAGAAATTAAACACAAAATTAGACTGTTCAGTTAAGCACTTTGGCTCCAACCTCCCTTGAACTTCAGGGAAGAAATTCAGGGAAACAAGCTCTTGGGCTGGGGCCTTCTGTATCAGAAACAGAGCACTGCGTCTATACCACATTATCAGTATTTTTTTCACTTCAAATCAGAAGCACCAGGCAGTGTGGGGTGTTACATCTCCTCGATGATCTCTAATAGAAATTCCTCAGTTACATGCAAAGCCTCTCCAGTGTCTTCCGCAAGAAAAGGCTCCATTAAGACTAATGAAAGTGCTGATTCTGCACAACAGACACCACGGATCCTCCAGGAGAGCTGTAGGAAAGAAATGGGCTCTTAAACAGGTAGGGAGTCACTCAGTTTCTGCCCTCGAATCTGAAAGAGCTGCTTGATAAGGCTTGATGAGACTTAGGGGTAAGCAAGAAATTCAAGAAGGAAATACCCAGGACTCTGCAAGCATAAATAAGCTGAACATATTTTTCTGACTTGTTATAACTCACAGATTACTGTGTCGGCTCCTGGGCTACTGCAGGGGTATAAAGAGGCTGCTAGAAAGAGGAACAAACACTCCTTCATGCTGCTCCTTCCCCCCATTGCTACAATAAGCTAAGGCTTGTGATGTTTGGCCAAAGAATGGGGAAACCTAGAAGCAACTTTGGACAATACATGCTGGTGACCGTGAGTCACTGACTAATGTTAAAGACAGATCTGCTTTCAGACGTAGTGTTATGTGTAGCAGTGACTCTGCCATCAGTGGAGTTGCCATTGGATTTATGCCTGATCTGAATTTTGCATCACGTATACTCCTAATGGCATTAAAAGAAATTTTTGTGAATGTACAGCAAGGGGAATAGACCCCTGCAGTGTCAGTCTCAGTTTTGAATGGGCTGGCTTTTTTGGCTTGTCACATCTTTCTCGTCTCTAAACCTCTGCCTTTGTATTGTAATATGGCGTGCCATAAATATCTGTAATGGAACGGATTACATCAGCTAACTTAGTGTTGCCAATCTTAATATTAAACTCTGCAGCAGTAGGGAGCCCTGCCCAAAGGACTATGACAAGTATTCAGCTCCATTTATATTAGAATACAAAGTACAGAATAAACCCACATCGTTTCTGGCAACTGATACTACCTGTCAGATAAGAATTGCACAGGGGAAAACAATGGCAGAGCACTGAAGTTCCTTCTCAGAATTAAGAGCTGTGGAGTACTTGATACATGCCCTTCCTGATTTTGCTGTAGGTTAATGATTTTGTTAGGGTTTTGGTTTGGGTTTTTGTTGTGGTTTTTGTTTGTTGCTTTTTTTTTTTTTTTTTTTTTAATAGTAGCTCTCCATCTCCAATACCCAAGCAAAAGCAGAAAGTAATTTCCTATTTCTACACCCTCTGACTCTATTAAGGGCATGCTGGCTGCAGCAAGGGAGAGAGAGCTCCAGTGGGACTTTAACGTATTTTCACCTCATTTCAGATACACAAAAGACACTGGTTAAAATGCTTAAAAATATGTTCAACATTTTCTTGCAGTTTCTATATGCTCAGTCAGCTGCATATTGACTGTATTGCTCTCCCAGCAATTTCAAGTTTGCTTGAGGTTGGCTGGGGCCAAATAAAATCCCATTCCTATGAGATAAGTCAACATGAGGTTCCAGTGAGCTTGACCAGAACTGTTGTCCCCATGTTATACTGTTCATCAGAACTTTCTCTTTTTCAACCCCTGCCATGAATATTCTTGGAATAGACTGCTCAAAGATTTATGTAGCAAGTGTGAAATAATTAGACTCAGTGGAACACAAGTTCTAAAGTGTGGGAGGCATGATTCAGCACTTCATCTTTCCAATGTTAATGATTTGTTGTTTATCTTTTTAAGATTTTCAAGGGAAAAACTGGGCTGACTTCTCTGCATGGGACTTAAAGATTCTGTAACTGGAAAGATAAAGAAGTTGGCAAGAACTTCCCTTATCCACCATGCTGTTTTCTGACTGCCGCTGGCCCCACAGAGATGGCTTCATTCCATTAGTATTTACTGCATATAAATTGCAAACAGCATGTTGAGATGCTCTGAGGAAAGAAGCAGTGAAAACACAGAAAATATGAATGCTCAAAAATTGTGTTCTCTGTGGTAGGAATACAGAACCAGATCTTCGGGTCCTGTGCCTTTATTTCAGCAAAGGAGCCGGCCTGTTGTTTCTATTTAAAATTGGTTGCCATGGTGGTATCATCCGGGCTTTCACCCTGATGAAAATTGTTTGCATCTGTGACGCAGTAGCACTGGCAACCCAATGTTTGCATCTACCTCTAACACAGGAGTAATTGTGAAAATGGAACCTGACTGTTTACCTTTGCACAGTAAACAGGTTCCTTGAACACGCACGTACCTCTTGCTGTTACAACTGCCTGGATGTGGAAAAGCAGTTGGTGTGATAGCTCCTGAGGCTGCAGAGACCTCAGACAAAATGGAAGTGCCGAAGTGAAACACCATGTCCAGGCTGACCCTTCCCCAGGCGTGACACTGGTGCCATTTTGATTTTGCAGCAAATTGGAATTTCAGGGAAGTTACAGGTCTCACGTTTTCAAACTGATAGGATGCCCTGCCTGACATTCAGATCTGCTGATATGAGAGTCTCCTATTTTCTAATGAGTCTCGGTCATTAGCCTCCTTACTTCACAGGCGGCTAGTGATCCCATCAGTTAGGTGAATGGCAGCCACTGCCAGGAGACTCAGAAATGTCAGAAAGAACAACAGAACAGGTTTAAAAAGGGACTCTTCATATGCGTTTATTTTAGGTGGTCGTTCAACTTCTGTTCCAAACTTGCTATGGGTTCAGGTTTAAGAGCGCCAGAATCTCATGAGGGTCCTCCAAAACTTCACCCTGCTTCCCAGTTGGTGCTGATCCTGTAGGGCCACATTCACAGAAACCCAAGACAGTCCCAGGTCTCAAAGGGGCTTAAATATTATTTAGGCTTAAAGCTTTCTCTCTCATTAAAAAAGTTCTCTTAGAATACTAAACCTTGTACAAGGAACAGATGGGGTTAATGCTCCTCCCTGCATAAGCTGTCAGCACTGTACTTTGAACAAAACAGCAGCAGCTTTACTAGCTAGAGTAGTGCATGTTAAATTGAATTAGATCTGGATCATTAGTATGAGTCCCCTCTCTTTACCTTTATTGGGAAATCCTCCTTTCCAGCATATGTCATAAGTGGGGGAGGAGGAACTCAAGAGCAGCTCTGAACAATGAACAACCACCAAACGTTATCAGCAGGAAAGAAAACCTGGTAGCGCCAACCCCATAATGGCAGTTAGCATTTTGCAGAGCAGAACTGACCCGGGGTGCCGGCTCTATATTCCTTTCTAGTTTGCAAATGAAAAAGCTGGGCAGTCTGTCTTTCCAGCATGCATATTGTATTTCAGCTGATGAATCTGCAGTGCCAATTCTGCTGAGCTGTAAGCGAAAGATCTGCTGAGTAAGAAATTATTAAAGGCAAGCAAGAGCCTCGCTGTCTTTTGGTGATGTCAGTGTGACCCTTATCAATAATTGAACAGCTTTTCCAGGAACACAATCTAGAGAGACCAGAGTCTCTGTGTTCCCATGTCGCGGCTTCAGTCAAATGTTCCAGGAAAGACTGCTCTCCACAGAGGCAATATTGTGCCGTTTCTTTATTCTGCAGGCTCACGATGCTGAGATCTCCATCTGATACGCTGTTTCCCACCCACACGCTGTCATACTTAAAAGCATCGCAGGCTTGAAATAGGGACCATTTTAAAAGGGACTGGCCTGCCTGCTGCAGACTGGAGCCCACTGGGGTGTCTGGAGGGAGAGCTGTGGGTCTTTCACAGTTCCATGAACCTTCACTACGGAGTTTTCCATTGGAAAGAGGAAAGCTGCAGGTCAGAGCTTCACCCCATTGCTATCACAAGGACTTGGTACAGGGAGCAATGGTCATATCAGAGCACCCAAATACTGAAGCCAGGAGGTCTGTATAAAAACTGAGAAGTGGATTCCTGAAAGCTCCCTGTTAAAAAGTTGGCGCCCAAAGACTGGGAGAAGCCAAGTGATTTTGCATTCGTATCACTCCTGCAGAAGACCTCGTTCTGTTAAGCCCTCCAAATCAACACGCCACTCTAAGAAGGGGACAACTTGTAATAAATGCAGAAAAACCCACCCCAGCATGTGCGGGGAGAATATCAGAGGTTGCACTGGGTTAGGCCTTTTATACAGGTATATTCTGAATGATACAAGCTGATAGCTGTGCTCCCCTGGCAACAGATTCTGTGGGACAGAATTTCATCCCTCACCACAGATCTTGTGGGTTACTCTGATGGCATAAAGGGGTTAGAAACTGTGGCCCCCAAGGCTCTGCTACCCAGGCACACTGTGGCTAAGGCTCTGTCCCCTTCTCAAGCTCAGCTTTACCATTACACTGTGATTGGGAGAGGGAGGAGAGAGATTTCTGCAGTAAATATTGTATCAGGCAGTCCGGGCTGCTTCAAATGAGAGCAGCTCTTAAGGAGCTACTAAATATAAAATCATCCTCAGGGCAGCTCCAGTTTAAGCCAGGGCATGTCAGCCCTCAGAGAAGCACAGAATCTCCTGGATGTAAATAAGATAAAGGCAGGATGAGGAGGAGAATTTGAAGTTTACAATTGAAATTCTGAAAAACAAATGGAAGGTGTGCCATGTAAAGGGAGAGGAGCAAAAAACCAAAACCATCAGAAGCATGAAATATCCAGTGTCTGCAGCCCCAGAGTTCAGAATTCCACCAGTTTCACGCATTGCTCCCTGACACTAGTCACCTGTGCTGCATACCTCGGTGTCCCCTCTGCCTTGGAGGGTCTTTCAGCTCATTCTAACCCTTCTCTGGTTTGTTCAGACCATTTCTTCCACTGTGTTTTTACAGTATCCTACAACATATTGGTGCCTTAGAAGCCACTAGTAATAAAAAAATAAATACAATAATTAAATCTTTCAGTAACAGAACTGAGTCTTGCCCTGCTGCAGTCCAAATTCCACCTGCTAAAAAGGCAGATGTTCTCTGTGGTTTTCCAGTTTGCCTGCCCCCAGTTCTGTGGATGGTGGAGCCAGACCCAGTTCTACACTTCACACTGGTGTAACTTGGTCTAATGGGGGTAGAAGTGTGCAAGAGAAGCAGATCTTCAAAACCCCCAAAACAGACGGGCTATCTGGTGGGGTCAGGTTCCTGCTGGGTATTATTGAACTAGTTCAGTGATCCAAAACTAGATCTGAACTTTGCTGCTCTGGCCTATATCTGACAAGAGATAAAAGATTCTATCTATATCCTTCAGGCTGCACAAGCCCATTTCTAAGCCATATTGTGTTTCCAGGTTATACTGCAGGCAGCTGACTCTGCTGACTTCTCGCAGCTGAATTATTCCTCCACTTTTATCCATATTTTCATCTGCAGAACATAGCTATTTCAACAACATATGGAACCTGACAATTATCAGTAAATGCCAAAGTTTAATAAGTGACAGCAGGCCACACCGACTAGTATTTAATCACACGAGGCAGATCATGCTGACACGTTTACAAATACCTTTTCTAACCTTCAGTGTCAACAGAATTTTATATAGCAAAGGCAGGTCCTCTCTTGCAGTGTTCTTGCGCCATCCCTAAGGTTGGTGTTCTGGTACTTTTTGTATGTATACTCTATTCCATAAGAATGCCTCTGAGATGTTGTTCAACTTCTCACCATATCTGGGCCAACTGCACTGCATGTAATCAATCTGCATTCCGAAAATAATCTTTTAATCATAGCATTAAAGGCATAATTTTAAAAGAAAAGAAAAAAACCAAAACGAGTTCTACAGTACAAGGCAAAATTAGTAAGGAAAAGTAGCTACAACCCAATCTTCTATAATCCAACCTAATTTAACCTGGGGTTTTGCGATGTCCTGCTTTATCAATTGAGACCTGTCAGGGAAAGTACACGCGTCTTCTAAATGGCTGTTTACCACTGAAGCAGGTGCCACACAGTCTTTTATCCCTGGCACCCTATGAAAAATGAGCAAGGAAATGGAGCAAGACACATTTGACAAGTAGGAGTAGGTGGGCACCTAAACCAGAACTGGGAATCTAATTTATCTTGGTATCAACAGCATTCAAGCATCTAAACATCTTTTAGTACTTCGATGCAATTGACTCGGACACAGTTCACCCAATAAATCTGTAGCAAAGCAATTCAAGTGTCCCCAGGTCATCTGCTAGCACCCAACATAATAAGCTATCTTTCTGCCGTTATGGTTGGGCATCATAATAAATGGTTCTTCAGGACAGTAAAAGTGGTACATTTGACCTATTGGACCAGTAAAAACCCACCGGCTTATTTCTTCTTGTGCAGCCTTGACTTATTCTGGCAGCTTTCCTGAGGTATATGTGGCTTGTCCCAGAGTCGACTACTACTGTAGGCTGTGAGCTGAAATTCATCCAAGGTTCTGTAGATCCTCAAGCCAAACGCTGCTCTCTGTGCAAAATGTGTTGCAACAGGCAACTCCTGCTGAGCACCAGAAACTTCACCCGGGAATTACAGCAGTGAGCATTCAGGTTGGTGACAGATTGCTTCTCCGATTGCTTAAAACAAGAACACCAGCCTGCAGAGATAATTAAGCAGTTGTTGCTAGGAGGCTTCAGAGCTGCTTTCTGAAGTTCTCCTAAACTGATGGGGGCTTTGTCTGGATTTTTAAGAAACTTTGAAAGCTAAATACAGCTGGATCAAAATCACCACAAAAGGGAATTGGATTTGGTGACCCTCCGTTTCTCAAGACTAGTATTTTCTGGGCGCAAACCAGCTGTTTGAATCTGTCTCTGAAAGGTTCAAGAATGAAAAACAGATTTTTGACACTGTTCCTTTGCACTAGGATTGGATCTCTTAGTCCAGAATGTATGTAGCACAGAAATGCAGTATACACATCTACTCATATTTAAAGTGGTATGTTTCTATATACATGTACATGCATGTATAAAAACAAACCTCCTTTTAGCATTCATATATGTCATTTAGCTGTCATAACACTTGTACTAGAGCTAGGCACCATTTAATTTTTCGTAGTCCTTGATCATCAACCCAAACCCACATGATCAATTTACACTTTTAGATGTCTATACCACAACTCAGATTGTTTGTCAACAAGAATCAAACTAAAGTATGTCTTTGCTGCAGACAAAATCGGGTTTTCTACCCAAACAGTTAATATACAGTCTTACTGGAGACAAAGCACTATCATTTTTTTTCCTCAAAACTCACCTGTTTCCTTGTTGACAGTTTTCACAGATAGGTTAGGAATGACATAAGCATCATGGCTAAGGGAGGAAAGAGCACTGGAGTGACTTTAGAGAAAGACCTGAAGTTTTATGAGGCTAAGAGACCCACTGACGAGAGACACAAGGGGAGAAGGATGAGAAAGGTTATACATGAGAAAGTATGTACCCACACAAGTATTTAAATAATATTATCAAAAAGCAGAGTTATCATGTAAAGTCCATACTCTGTAAGTAAAGGACTTCTTTAGACCTTACTGCTGGGGTGGGACCCACTGGGCAGGGAAGATAACATTTATCCTGGGGTCCTACTGTAGCCTGAGAGCCACTAACTAATTAAAAGCAGATATTTTAGCCCCATCTCCACAGTAAGTCATCAGGATGAATGGAAAGTGTATTTAAATGAGGTAAAGCAGTGATGAATCACTAAATCTACTGCCTGCTGAGATGGATCACCCCTCCACATGGGATCTGCTTCACCTGCCTCTGGCAGAGGTACCACTGATTCTCAGTGAGAGAAGTCACTGGAGTTAAATAAAATCACAGCTTCTTCCAAGTACCTTCAGGAGTAATCTGTATATTTGATTCATGTTTCAGAAGCTGAAAAGTCATTAGGCCCATTAAAGGAATAATACTGAAAGCCACAACGCAGGGAGGGTGAAGCCTCGTGACACCAGCTGGATCAGGAAGAGGGGGAGAAACCAGCCCGGGAGCCCTGACTCTTGCACTGCATAAAGCACCACGTATTTAACATGGCTAAAGCATCTGCCTTTGACAGAGATCCTCTCACTAAGGACAGAAAGAAACGTTCATCAACAGCAACAAAAGGCCTTGGAGCATCCCTCCTTGGCCCTTTATTTCTTGAGTGTGTAAGCGGTGAATGATGAGTACGCTGAGGGTTAAAGTAAAAATATCACTCTCTAGGAAAACATACAAGAAAAGGGCAGCTAAATCTCTGACAGATGAGAACACTCTCGGGGTGTCAGCAACAGGAGTTCTGATTTACACTATCTGGAGGGAGAGATAAGGACTCTGCAGCACAGCAGCATCTAATAAATGATGCCTGCAGCACAATAACAAGAGAACGCTCTTCATTTTATTTATTTATTTTGCAGTTAATTTAGTGTTCCTGAAAGCAAAGGCTTTTTTTCTCTGGCTACTGACAATACAGCCAAGTTCTCCGTCCCTCACAGGTCTGTCAAAAGACACTTTATAAATAACTGGGTAGGAGGATCTTCACCCCTGACCTGTGGGATCTACCACTTGAAAAGAAAGATAAGGAGCACTGATGCCTGGCAGACATAGCATGTCCCTGCTCCGCAGATTGCTCACACAAATCGACCTAGTTCAGACCTGGTCTTCAAAGCAATAAGCAACAGGGCCATGTGTACGTAGCAAGTGCATGCTGCACATAACCGGCAGCTCTGGTTATAAAACTAATCTCATTTTGACTTCTAGGGTCTGCTACAAGAATTTGATATGAATTCCTGAGTCAAGAAGATCAGATCAAAGTTGAAATATAAAAGAACAACTCCCCCACTCTCGCCTCCCCCCTGCCAAACTGGAAAAAAACAGCCGCTAATTTGGGGGAGGAACTTAAAAAATCATCTAACACCTAATCTAGAGCCATTTCCTCTCCTTTGCTGGAAGGATTGCTGCATAATTTCAGTGCACTTGTTCAGAACAAGAGGTGTTGCAAACACCTACTTTGTTTTTGCTGCTGCTTCCATGTTCCTCATTCCCTCCAGACTGTCCCTAGCTCATTAGTCATGTTGGGGCAATGATAAGGTGGAGAATGATTACATAGTTGGCTCAGACTTTTCCCTTCCCAGTACAGAGTGTGCTTGGATTCCTTCTGGGTGGAGACCGACCTGAATGCCTTCTCTCAACCATACACATGCAAGCCTGCACTGTAATGATTTCCAGTTTGGTTGTGTACCTGCTCCTGTTCCCAGGGCTCATCTTTCAAAACAGGATGGTCTTGGTTCAGGTCTTGTTGTTGGTTTTGTTGATTTGGGTGAAAAACTAGATCCCCACTGAAAAAAGATCTCCTTTTCTCATTTATCTTCAGAAAACAAACGTTACTCTCTGCATTCCTCACCTGTTGTTATTCCGTGCAAGTGAATTCAGTGAGTGAGTGTGTTGTGACAGTCCCTGGAGGAATATTGCCTCTGGGAATAACTTTCTGAGCTACTCGGAAAGCTCTTTGTGAGTGACTGCGTTTGGAGATGTTCAGTGGTGAGATTCTGGGTTTGCCTGCCTCTCGCTTGAGTCCTGGGCTCCATGTTAGGACACTGGTGGGTTTTACCCATTCCAACAGCAACACGTACCTCTCACTCTGAGACAGAGCAGGACTTGCCTTACTGCGTAACACATAGTCATATCACAGGACAACTGTCCCCATATGCCATGCAAGTAGGTACATGCTCTATCTGTTCCCCCAAACCTCCTCTTCTCACATTTTCTTTAGCAGAAAGTACTAATGTCCCCTCTCTCCCAGTCAGAGCCTTGGCTTCCTCCTTCCTCGTGACTCAGTTTTTGACTCAACATTATGTCGAAGGTTTGTCATTTCTTCTGCCATATGTTCAGTTTAGCCTTTCCTCTATTCCCACACTGAGAAAACTAACCCAAACACAAATCGCCTTGTGACTTGGTTGTAGCAAACTTCTCCTTTCGGCTACAATGCCACCAGTATTACCTGTTCGAAGCCACTCAGAACGTTCCTCCTGTTGCTCCACATCCTCCCACTGATTACACCCTCCCGTCCATGCCCTTCGCACGCAGGGCTTATGGAAATGAAGGTGGAAGACGCAGGGTGAGGATGGGGGGTTGGGTAGGAAGTTTCAGGCAGTGAAACACAGAACTGCTGGCAGCAGGGACTGGATGAGCCCTGCCAAGGTACCACTGCTCCAGCCCTGAGCTCCTACTCGGTTCTACCTGCTCTTCCAGTTCCCAGCTCCCACAGCTGTCAAAACACTTCTGCCAGGGAAAGTAATGCTTTCCCTTGCCTGCCTCTGGCCGTACCCACATAATAGCTTTTATGCCCTAGTCCTTGCTTAGAACATCTCCTGCCGCTTTGCACTTGTGCATCCAGTTCTTGCTCTGCCCCAGCGCAGCAGAGGTCTGACCCACTCAGGTCTGTGTCCAGCAGAAGAGAGGCAGTGACAGCTTCTGACCTGTCTCTTGTCCATCTGTAATGTGGAGGAGAACCAGGTGATACACTTTGCTTGCTCTCTCCCAGTTTTGCTTTTTTCAGACCCGGGCCTTAACGTCAACATCAGTGACACCAAATTCTCACACTGTTGTCCGAACATCAGCGTAGATCTGAACCCTGTTGTTGGCCATCTTGGCAGACTGAGTGGTTAACCCAGTTGTTACTGAGGCATCCATCCACTCCACCAAAATACATAAAACCCAAGGAACTAAAATATTCTAGACATTAAATCAGGTATCTGAAGTCATCACTAACTTGTTTTGCTTTTAAGTCCCTTAGTGATAAAAGGCACCTAGACAGAGATATTTCAGAGCTGCTTTGGGATTTAGATTAATCTGATTTTGGGGTTTCTGCACCTATACATCTTAGTCTGCACTGAAAATCCCAAGCCAAAGTAATTTTCTTTGTGGGAGAAGATGCTGCTTCCCAAAGTGAAGGGAACTGCTTGCCTTGCAGCCAAAGTTCACAAAGTCAAAAAGGCTGGGGGGAGCTGGGGAAGGAAGGGGGGGGCACATTCCCAGTGGAAACTGCTGTTGATCCTTTGCCATAACAGCGATAGCCGGTAATAATGCAACATGAACTAACCTGCCCACCAAAGCAAAATGCTCAGTGATTTGTCAAAATCCCCTCTAGAATGTAAAGAACAAGACCAGAAAAGCTATTTAAAGTTTGCAGGTTTCCTTGGGCAATGAAAAAAATAGAAACCTGGTTAAGTCTCAGATTTGTTGCTTTGCAGGCAAGTAAATACATCCCCTGTGCTTGTACCCAAAACTTGCTTGGGAAGGGCTGGTGGCTGGGTTTCTCACTGCTGAGGGAGAACACGGAGAGAGAGTGGGACAGGGAAAAAAGACTTTCCCTACCATGAGAAATGTGTCCTCAGCTGAAGGTGCAGCCACTTCTCCCACCTTAGGTTCATGCAGCTTACTCAGTCACAGCAATACTGGGCTTGGGGGAACACCCGACCTCAGATGCGTTTTGTGATAGAAAGGGATTGTCTCTGCTGCCAAGATGCTAGTAAAACTTCTTGTTTTCTTTTTCACTGGGCTTCAGAGCTAGAGCTTGCTAGATGCACTCTTAAATAAATGCTAAAGAAGCAATTCCCATTGGCACAGAGGAGGCAGTAGCAAGATTTGGTATGGTAATGTACTGTTCCAGATACCAGGTTGAAATGAGCGTACCATGGTGCAAACAACTGCATGCTCCCAGAAAATACCCTCTGGAGAATTATTGGAAACCATTTCCATCTGACAGGTTGGTGCTCAGCCCTTTCCCCGGTCAGCATTCATCTCTCCGTAGCAGCTAATGAGCTCTGTGCCGAAGCGCTGGGCAGCACAGGTGTAGAAAAGCCACAGTAAAGAGAGGATGTCTGAGATCTTTTATCATGTGACTTGAAAGGGAAAGAAACATTATGCTGGACAACTACTGACTTCAGAGGGAAGTAGATCAAGCCATTTAATATTATTATTGTAATATAACAGTGCCCGATGGGCCTTAGTAATGAAAGAGACTCCATTGCGCTAAGTGGTGTATCAGCACTTTCCAACAAAAATGTGGCAAAGTACGAATGAGAGGAGCAAGTGGGTACACACAGGCCAGGCAAGGGAGCATGAAAGCAAATGAGTTTTCAGTTTGCTGACAGTTCTGTAAACATGAATGAGTAATTTTGTTTGTCCAAGATTTTAGAAGTTAGAAAGAGGCAGCTTGGCACTGAACAAAAATGTTTCCCACTAGACTTCATAATAACCACACTCCAGAACATTTTTAAATTAAGAGTCAGTCTGAATCAAAACAAGGATTAAAAAAAAAACCACCCAAAAAACCCCTTGTTTGAAATGTCAAGTGAAATGGTCTGGACATTTCTCTGCCTTTTTCAAAATTAAACCAAAATGGGGTTTCAGAGATTCTCCCCACGCCCCCAAATCTTCTGTTCTTGCCAGAGGAATAGCTGGACTGGAAGCAAACCATCTCACCCCACTCCCTGCAAAGACCACAAGGAAACCAGCCTGGTTATCTGGGTAGCATGTCAGCTGCCAAACCACTGCTGAGGTTTTCAGAGCACTTGTGGGCTGAGGAGGATGCTGAGGAAGAACGTGGAATGGGAGAGGGCAGCCTTGAAGGTACCTACCAGCACAAGAGAGGCTCTAGGAAAAAAAGATGGGGGTGTAGGGTGGAGTTGTTTTAAAAATGGAAGAGGAAGGTAAAACGCAGAAGGGATCTAAGGAAAGCCTGGCAGGCATGACAGATGGGACTGGGATAGTATACGAAGGCAGTCATTTCTCTGGTGTACCCTGGAAAAGGGGGAGCCCAGGATGAGAGATGCTCCAGCCCAAGTGATGAGCCAGGAAACAGATCCCCGTATCTTGCAGGGTTTGAGGCTAAAATACTTGCATCTCAGAAAGGTCAAGAGGCTAAATATTGTTTCCAACCCAAAGTGATGGCATCAGCCAGCACTGTGTGACTTATGGTCAGACCTGACCTCTCGGAGGCTGCAGAGGTTGGTGTGGAAAGTATGATACTGGCACAGAAGCGAAGAGCTGACCTGGCCGTTTGTGGTGAGTGAAGCAAGGAGGCATCGACCTCCTTGATCAAAAGTTTCCTGAAGGCTTAGAAAAGACTGAGTGCCGTCACCAGATGTTGTCTGGGAGGGATGAGAAGAGGACCCTTTCCAGACACGTGTGCCGGGGTGAGGAGCTACCAGAGGCAGAAGGCTAGCAATTATTTATTGGGTGAGTTTGGGAAAGATGGCAGGGATGCTGTGCACCCATGCAGTTGCGCTGCTGCTGGAACAGACCATGACTCCAAACAGGAGCCCCAAGGCAGGACCAGAGGGACCCCTTGGCAGAGATGGGCATCACCACAGAAGGGCATGGAGCTCCGCACCCTCCTGCTCCACTCCTATTTTCTGCATCTCGGCACGCAGTGGGGAATAGCAGCCCAGAACAGCACAGGCAGGAATGGGTGAACAACCCAGTTATGGTGTGAAGGGTTCAGGGGAGAGGAGAGGAACTTGCAACACATGTAGGTCAAGGGGGAGTTAATTTTGGTGTCATGTGGGAGCTGGCAGTGACCAATAATTTAGGTCCCAGTGCTAGGGTCTGATCGAGCTGTCCTGGTTTCTCCCTGAGCTGGCAAACCCATCTCTGAGCACCCTGCAGAAGAGCTGGCCTCTCACACACGGGCTGGGAGAGACCTTGGCAAGCAAAGCTCTTTTATCCTTCTGTTTGAAACAGCCCATGAGTGGGCAGCATTTTTGTCTATTCTTCAAGGTCATTTGACAAGCTATTTATTTTTTACTCTCCAATCATTATTTGACATTAAGGTATCCGGTTGGAATTCATTCCTGCTCTGTAATGTAAGAAATAAAGCTGCTGGGGAGTTTTCCCACTGTGAAGACTCACGGTGAGCCCATATAAAGTTTGTCTCTTTGCAAACACTTGCGTACGTGAGCTCAGTATTTCCACCCATACCGGTGTGAGGACTACTTAACTGTGTGGGAATGCCTGGAGAAGGCCTTTGAAGAGGGCCGGATCAAACTGGAATTTCAGTTTTAATTAATTGCCATAGAAAATGTCACCGGTATTATTCACGCAGCTGTACTCTTATGTCATGTTTGCCTGAGACAAAGTTCTCCCATGTACTGTAATGAATCATAATATTTAAGATGAATACAGAGCAGCAGTGACATTCACCAGGGCTTTTGGCGGCTGGAGCTCGGGGTGAGCTCTGCCGGGCTCCTCTCCCAGCTTGCAGCTGGATGTGCTTCAACTTGACCCCATCCCAAGCTTCCTGAGGTCTTTTCATGCTCAGAGGCAGACAGGCACCCCACACGCCTCCTCCGCAGGGCATGAGCCATGGGGAGAGCCTCTCTGCACCCTCTGCACTGGGAATTTCTTCCCCCCACACGCTCCCAGTAGGACCCATGCATCTGCCCAGCACAGCTGGAGTGGGAGGGCAGAAGGAGGTGTTGGTAGAGCTGTAAATCACCTTTGCTTCCTGCTGATCTCCAGAGCTGCCAGAGATCAGTCTGCTCCAAGCTGAAGAAACTGAGCAGAGGCAGAAAGATGTTGCTATTATGTATGATCAGCTTACGCTGCAATTAATGCCTTTTTTTTTTTTTTTTTAAAATATCCCTTTGCAGAGCAGGTTCCTCTCTGTTCTCTCCTTTGAGTTAAACCTTCCACCACTCCCATTCCTGCCAACACCCAGTGGTAACGAGTACTGCAGTGAAATCTAATCAGAGTGGAGATCAACTCATTACCCTGAGAAGTAAACGCGTCTCTCAGACAAAGCAGCAATTTTGTCTGAGTCATTGCAGCATCCCTGAGTGTATCCAAAACAATCAAAAGCTGGCTAAACCAGTCCATTAGTAGCAGAGCCATCACCTTTTCCTCCTGCACAGTCCCAAGGAGAAGCCGTGCTCCACTTGCCCTACTCCTGGCAAGGAAACCTCCCGCTCCTTTGTTCCCACGATTAATAATTCAGAGAAATTCCATGGCCCAAGCGTCCATGTTTCCTCTTTGTTGCAGGACTCTAAAACGTGCCAAGAGAAGGGACACTTTTAATTCCTTGGACTAACTGGTTAAGGGCTGAGAATAGTGTAATTGTTGGTGTGGATGGGGATAAACAACCCAGACTTGTGTGTGCGTTTGCGGATGAACATAAACAGGAGGAGGAACGGCGTTACCATAGAAATGAAGAGCTGCCTGTGCAGACATCGTTTGTCACATCAGCATCCCTGCCACAGGGTGCTGCTTCAGCCCTCGAGCTGTAACAAGGGTGGTGGTGCCTTTGGGTGTGCAGGTGTTCATCTGCTCAGTTACTTCCCGGTGCCATTTGGGAGAACTGATACTGAACTCTGATAACGGTCAGAAAAGTTTTGGTGAAGGACCAGAAGATATCTTGGGTGGCACCCAGGAAACAGGCTTCCGAGCTGCAGCGGGGGCACCAGCCCTGCCTCCTGCCACAGAGCCGGGCGAGAGGCAGCTGACAGGAGAGCGACAGAAAAACTCCTTGTCAGGCAGTGGATGTGCACAGCGGGGCTGAGAGCTCTGAATTCCTCCCTTGGAATCGGAAAGGTTTGCCTCTGGCTCGATGCCAGCCCGTAATCTAGGTGAGAACCCGTGCTCTCCCTAGAACGGGGTTGCAGCGCTGCAGTGGGTAACAATCTCATTTACACGGAGACGGAAAGGTTTGGGGTGTCCTGTTGCCCTGGGAGTTATGAAGCCAGCTCTCCCTGTTCCCCTAAAAGATCCTCACTTAGTAGAAGTAGAAGCCCAGGCAGTTTCCTAACAACCCTCCCCAGGGGATGGCTGGGGTTGACAACACTAGCAATTTTCCTCCAAGCCTGTGGAATTTGGTATTTTTCATGAAGTCGAAACTCCTGGACTCTTCTCATTAACTGAAAGTCTTAGCTTTCATTTTTTCCTAGGTCTCATGACTGCAAAGAAAAGCTTAAAAACATGACCCTTAAGCCTCATAAATCAGAAGTTAAATAATTTCTTTTTTAAACTCAGCCCAAACATCCCTATTAAAGGAAAAAAAAAAAAAAAAAAAAAAAAAAAAGAAAGAGAAAGAGAGCGAAACAAGAGTTTATAACATTTTTTAACCAGTTTTTCTTTTTTGCAGGGAGAAGCTGGGGGCTGCAGAACCAAGTCTTGATTTTTCAACACTCAGAATATATGTAAGTATTACACACAAAAATAAACATAATACAATATCCATAATGTGTTTCAGCTCTGACCTTGCATGTCCTTCCTAGCTTGTAAAGAGAATTTATTGTCAAGACAATGTCTCCCCTTGGCCTCTGTGAAAACTGCCAGCGAAATAGGACATTCTTGGAGAGAACGGAGGAGCTAAAAACATAAACATCCATGACGCAGTCAGAACATAGACATCTATAAGCAAATATACCTGAATGCTAACATCTTTCTGTCAAGAAAAATTGTTGACCACTGGCCAGCAAGTTGGCGAATGGCTGTAGAAAACAGCCCTGTATCACCCTACAGTTTGCGATGCCTCTCAAACCACACAAGCAGAGAACAGGCTACAGAATGTCCCTCTGTGGATGCTGCCCCAGTAAATGATTTTCCTTGATCAAGACTTAATCCAATAAGGAAGATGCAATAAGAATGTAAATGTCAATTGTAGCTGAGAAATTTGACCTGTTGGTCATAGAAGCAGCTTAATTTAATCAGACCTACTTGTTGGAATAAAATAAATGCCCGTTGTAGTAAGATTCACAGACGATGTGAAAAAGAAGAAAAGAGGGACCTGACCTAAATTGCCAAAAGTGAGAAACTGCACGGTCACGGGCAGGACAGACACCTCCGCTCACCATCCCTGCCTCCTGGGCCGCCCAGGGAACCCCTGCACCACTGCGGCACAGCAGTAATAGCATTTCACATTTGGGAAGCATTTTTCATTGAGGCTGTAGGAGAGCTTTGTTGGCACTGATTATTTAAGGTTCAATCTAACATATTAGGATAGAAAAGCTGTAGCTCAAAGAGGTGAAGTGACTTGTCCCATAGTCACCCAGTGAGTCACTGGCAGTGCTGGGGAGCAGAGTCCCGCCTGACACTGGCACTTCTTTGCTCCAGCCAGCACGACATGCGCTGGCTTAAGAGGTAGCATTTGAGCACATGAGGTTTCTCTCTGCAGTCGATTCCTCTCGTCTCCCAGTTCAAATTGGACTCCTCAGTTTTTCTGCTTTCAAATCTGGTATTTGGGGTGGGCTGTATGAATTTCGTGCCGTGTTAAAGGTATGGGCTGGTACCCACTTTGGATGTTTAAGGCTTGACACTGCTTTGGCAGACCAAGTGTGAGCAGTGTAAAACCCCAAAACCAAGAGGGTGAACTTCAGGCCAAACAGATTCGGTCTTCTACAGTTGCCTAGAGGTACTAAAGCTTGATCTCCTTGCCAAAACCCTTAGTTTCTCTCAATCACGGAGACTTTTCAAAGTTTAACTGTTACTTGGCACAACAAATCACAGCAACTCTTGTAACACTCAGTTTTCAAGTGTTTATAAACAGCCCTTCAAAACCACCTGCAATTAAGTAAGCAAGTTTTCACACTAACAGGTCCAGATCTCTGTTTCGCATTTTGATGTGGTCTCAACAAAACAGTCTCAGAAAATGTAAATGCCAAAGACAAAGCGGTGTTTTCTCTCAGCCTGACGCTTAGCACGCAGGTCTACAGTCCTGGTTCAGATGTAGCTCTAGGAAGCAGGACATCTAGCAAAAAAATGCTTTAAGAAGAGATGCTAAAGGAAAAGGGTGGGAAAAGGATAAAAATAATTCTTTAAATGCCAAAAAAATAATGGCAGCAGAGACAACCCTTGCAGAGCACGGTAAGCACTGAAAAACATGCCTGAGAAAGTTATGGGATTCCAAGACATGGCTTCCACCCAAGAATCCTGCAAGCGTGGCACAAGAAAACTCAGATAAAGACATTTTTAAACAGTCCCTCAAAACAAAAATTAACAGAAGGAGCTGAACTAGAAAATGTTCACATGTAATTCCAGAGCAGATGGACTGTAAGTCTCTGAAACAGAAGGTCTCACCCACAAAAGTTCCTACCCATTCTTGGAGTACCAAGCGACAACAAAAGCAGCATTTCTAGATCTGGATGTTCTTGCGTTTGCTTACCTCTATGAGGCTGTAAGTCTCAACGCACAGATTCGGAGGTTTAACTCTCCTTGGGCTGAGCGCTGCCTGGATCAACTGTCACCACCACTGTGGTTGTGACACGGTCCATCACGTAAACCTGCCTGCAGTCAGATTAAAGGTGTTCTGCAGGGCCACATGCCTGATGGGGGGCCCCATCCCTCTCAGGCTGGTGGGCTGCGGGACTCTGCACGCTGCAGTTATGTCAACCTGGTACACAATGCTGCATAACTGGGATTTAGATCTGGAATTCATTAGTACCTGGAGATAAAAACTGGAGGTTTAGGCTCACCTCTTCCACTCAGAGAGAGACAGACCATTGCTAGACAGCTCACCAAAGTGTCTGGGGAGGAGGCACAGCCAGATGTCTGAACACCCTGTTGCACAATAATGCTGCGCTGGGGCTCAGGCTTGTGCAAACCAGAAAGAAAACATGTTTTAATTCAAGAAGGTTCCCCAGTAACAATATTCTGTTGACCTGAAGAGCAACCTCGTGAAGTGAAATCTTCAAGGCAATATATACTGGTATGTATCTTACCAGGAGGACAGATGAGATGTAAAAAACCTGAACTTGTCTGGGAAGCTGCCTGGGGTTTTGTCTGTCCGGCTAAACCTTTAATTGCACCTTAATTGCATGACATTAGGTAACGCACAGACCTTTTGCCTGTGCATCAGGAACCCCAAGCTCCTGCATGAATTCAGTGGGGTCTGGGCATCTCGGTCTTTTAACTGACCAAGTTCTGAAAGGGTGAATGAAACATCAGTATTGGCGGGGGGCTTATTGGCATGTGAACAGGCAGGATCCTCACGGGGGGGTCGGGGAGTCTGCAATCTGAAAGGACGGAGGAGCTGGATTTGGGGACTGCAGTGAAAGCAATGGCTCTGCTTGAACCAATAGATACGGATCTATTGAACTGGTTCTTCCAGCACAGCCTGAGTGCCTGGACTCCTGGCATTTTTGTAGCGTAATAGCACATACATGAATGGTAAGGAGTGGCTGAATGAATAAAACACTGCAGCAGGAGCAGTAATTTAGGAGTCCATTTAACCGATCATGGCTTTCAGGGCTGTAAATACCTACAAAAGTGTCTGGTCACAGGGCCAGAAAGCCTGGGCAGGGCTGGTCTAGGCACCGTGGTGGCACTGATGCCCCAAAACTGGTGCAGAAGGCAGGCAAGCAAGCCTGCAGCACCCTGCAGCACCCCTGGCCCTGGGACCTTCACCCAGGTGGTCTCTGTGAGGACTCTGAACCTCATACCCAGCAGCCAGATTTACAAAAGGAGGCGGGGGAAGGGAGTCACATTTTCCAACATTCAGGATCCTTGAGAGGAGAAGTGATTGTCAGAAGAAACCATTTTATATTTACACACCTATGTATACAAGCTGGTAAACTCCCCTGGGAGCCTGATCCAAAGAACTTGTACTGCATCCTGCCTGTCCTCTAGGACGCTGGAGGTACCCATCCCCCTGCTTCGCCACACCTCAGTGATTTCCATTGCAAGCCCTCATAAGCATAAACCTGCATAAATCAGGGATACACCGCCGGGAAGCTGGGCATGGAGCACAATTGCTCTAGCTCCATACGGTAGGCCTAGCTAGAACACGGGAAGAATTCTCCCCTGCGGGGATTTTTAAGCAACTGCCAATAATTTCCCATGCTCCCAGTGCCAATAATAAATAAATAAATAAGGGGTGAGGGGGGGGGGGGGAATGCAAATGGAGAGGACACGTAAAACTGCCAAACCAAATTCAGGACGCAAAAGAAAAAAGGAGGGGGGAAAAAAAGGCATTGAGAAGAGCACAGTCTAGCCAGTAGCACTTGTCAGTCCCATCCATAGCTGAGCCCAGAACAGTAATTCCTTGTTTGCAGGCTCCTCTGTTAGAAGCTAAATGTGATTGCAACTGAAGTACATTGATTAACCCAAAATAACTTTCCCTCAATTTGCTGGCTGCTCAAGAATACTCAGGAGACCTGCTTTTGTTCTGAGCTAGTCACTCAGGAGCTCTGGCTCCGGTCCTTGTGCATCTATTGAAACTGAGTGAACCAGAAAAACGCCAGGAACTGCACAAGGACACATAGTACAGTTTAATTAGTTTAGAGAGAGGAGTTTATTTTTTTTCCAAGCATCACTTGGGCAAATTGTTGTTGTTGTCTTTTTTGGGTTTTTTTTTTTTTTTATGGTCTTGTTAAAATAATTTCATGGTTGCAATTTTTATTCCTGTGCTTAGCAAAGCAAACTGTAGCGGTTACAGCTGGCGGAGGCCTGAGGGGGAGGGCTGGGACAGGCTCTCTCTTCATACAGAGAAAAAGTAGTGCGGCTTTTTATCACGCTGCTTGCAAAATGATGCGTTTAAAGGGCAGAATTGTCAATGTCAGATCGGAGGCCGAGGTACCTATTAATAAACTGCCTCTGCATAGGAAATTCTTTGCAGACTTTAATCAGGAATTTTCCATAGTAACGCCGTGTTCCTACAGTTAGCTCAGTGACAGCGGTTTAAATTCCACCCAATGGACTTTGCATTCGTCTTTGAAAATAGAAATAATACGTGTGAGATCACAGGTGCTTCTTTCCTTTCATTAGCAAACATTTTATGATGGCTTTTTATTTCGCCCCTTTCCTCCCCGTACATGCATGTGAGCTGAAAAGGGAAGTTAATTTCAGAATGACTGAGAGATCTGGAACCACATTTAGCCTAAAATTCAGGTTTAGATTCAATGTTGTTAATTATCACAAGAGTTGATCTAAGACATCCTTCCAGAAAATTATGGAAATTTCACAAGAGGCACTGCTTTTGTAAGACCCAATGTATCTTGCGTCAAACTCTTGCAGGAATGGCTGTTCTAAGCTTTTGGCCACATCTAAACAAGGAAATAAGCAGCTTCTGCTTTAGGATTTAACTCAGAACTGAGAAAATCAAATCTCAAGACTCTAAAGTAAATGCCTCCCTTTGATCCAAACTCCCAACAACTGCGGGGCTTTTTCCATCTCCGGATTTAACCATTCAGCCACTCCAGCATTATTCAGCTCATCGTGAATGCTGGAGGTGGAGGAGCCATGTGCGTAAAACTGCCCGGAAAAATGAATGCCAGCTCTCTTGCCACCATCGCCCTATTCCCTTCAATCGTTTTTAGTTTCTTTCAGCCAGTTTCATAAGTCTTTGTGAATGCTTGCCCTTATCCTCTCCCGAGCATGACTGTCTTCCTTGTGTGGCCAAACTCTCCTTTCCCTGGCTCTCTGAGACAGCCTCCCTGGGGTCTGTGTGCCGGCAGGACCTGCAGTCTCAGTTTAACATTCTGCAATTAGCAGGTGGAGTTCCTTTCCGTATGACCTGTTGTTCCCAATAATTATCTCACCGGCCACCCACTGCAAGATGGACCCCTAAAAGATCAGCACTCCAGTGCCTTAGATCTGACTCCTAAGTTAACCCAAAGGCATTTTTGTTTGTCACATAGAGTCCCTGACTACTTTTCTGCTAAGTTCCACAGGTGTTACATGCTATGCATGCCATAGGGTAAATAAAAAAAAAAGCTTTAATAGCCCTATTACTCCAAGGATAGATGTCTTTCCACTTTATTCTGGTTTTCAATTTTATAGACCAAAACAATCTCAACTGCAGTGGATTGATGCCTAGACCGCAAATTGCTTGAAGTAAAAGAACATACCAAGGAGGTATCACTGGCTGTTTGGCTTGTTCATATATTTTTCTCTGTACCTTACACCCACTCTGAACCACTGCTGAAGAGAAGATACTGGGCTAGATGAACACCTGGTCTGATCCAAACTACGCTCTATTCTTAGGCTTTTATAAAGGTATTTCCTATATGGCCTAGCAACAAAAGGCTAAAAAGCTAACCAATGCATACATCATGCAAATCTACCCAAAGTGCTGAAAAAATCACATCTGTAGGAAATGTTATAATAGAGAATCCAAAATCGTGTCTCTTAACGCACATGCTACTATCAGCGCATTCGAAACAGGCTGGAAATAACAGCTATTGAGACAACCTAATGGAAGTGCAACAGGCTTCCCGTGGCTTTATTTCTTTTTCAGGAGCGAGTATTAACAAATTCAGCAGCAAACTCAGACCCCACGTTCAGCAAAACTTCCACGAGCAGCTTAAGGAGTGATTGATGGGTAATTTTCCAGATCTCAACAATAATAATAACAGCAACAAACATGAAAGGATCCAGCAGCATTTTTGTGTAGTAATGTTTAATGGCTCAGTGTCCTATTGTAACGATTGTTCCCCGGGTCTGCGGGGGGAGCCAGTTTTAATCAATGGAGCCCTTTGGAATCAAATGCAGGTATTTACTCGAACGCGACACGCAGCCCAGTGTTTGTCTAGCTAGCAGTCTGCCTGTGTCAGCTAATGCAGTGTTTGGAAGAGGTTTCTAACTCTGACAAAGAAATGGATAACCAGACATTTCCTCATCATCCCATCTAAAAATCTGGGAGTGGACGGCGTCCATGAATGAGAGGAGAGGCTCTCCGCCATCAATAAAATGAAGCTGGCCTCTGAATCTCAGCAAATAAACAAAGCCATGATCCCAGGTCAGCCCTCGGATTTTCAGCAGTATAAAGAAGCGGAGAAGACAGGCTGATGATTTTCAGTGTTTGGCTGTAAGTCCGCTTTTTTCTCCTGGCGCCTGTGGGAACTTCACCAGACGAGGAGGTCAGGAGAGGGACCGCTGCTCAAAGTAATGACTAGGAGACTCTCAAGGCTCTTCTCTTCACAAAGAATGATTATCTCCTCTTTCCAAGCATACTGACGTGCCCAAGTGTCAAATCCAAAGGGACAGAGCCACAGTTACAAACCCAGACTCTTGAGGAAACACCTAATCTAGCGGATTGCCCAGCAGATTACCTTCATGTGACACAATACACTGTTGCCCTGTGTTCCCTGCCCGGGGAATCAAACCGAGATGAAGCTGAGTCACAGTTCCTAACGTTGCTTAGTCTGCTATTACTATGTAATGATGCTTATTATTACTTAGTGCTTGATAAGGACAGGATCCCATTTCACTTGTGAGGCACCTTTGGACTCTGGCTGCAAGCAGATAATTTGTAAAATAAAGAAACGAACATCCTCACACCTCATAAGTGAAATCAAACTGGGGTGAAACCCTGCCTCATTCCAACAGTTGACACTAGATTTTTAAGCTGTACATTAAACCAGCATTTCTGCAAGTTGGGAGAGTGATATGAACCCGGAATCAGAGGCTACAAAACCCTTTGTATTTGCACAGCCTCCACCAAAAGTGCTTTATTAGCAGGTCACAAAGTCTCATAGGCTGGAATTTCTGCAGTAAATTGCATTCAGGCTAAGCTTACAAATCATTAGCCCTGCAATCTTGTTTATCCTGCAAGGACTTGGAGTTTGTCCTGTTACAAAATCAAAGTAGCCAGTTGAATGGTTCCAAGTGAAAAGCCTAATAAGTGAATAAGATTCTCTGAGGAGGGACGAAGGGGCTGGAGGAACAGTCACTTAATGTAAACATGGCTGGGAGATAGCATGTGAATGGTCCTGTTGAGGTGGAATCCCACTGAAGCACCAGAGAATCCCATGGGTGTTACTGAGGGCCCTGTTGTTCATTCTGCAGTGTGCTGGGGAGTTTGGTCTGGTTGCCAACAGCCCCTGAAACAGGCTAACAGCAGTTTTTATTATTCCACTAATGCAGGTGATTAGGACATATACAAAAGGTTCCCTGGGACATTAAGCACACTCCAAGCTGGGGAGCTCTGCCTGGTGAGGGGCTAGGCACAGAGAACTGCTTTATGGGAAGAAGATGGGGATGGTGATTTCATTACCAAAAGCTTCTTAATTGATATCTATTATTTAAAAGACAAAGAGATACTGTATATTTTCTCCATGTGATTTTGCTCTGCAGAGCTAAGGCATGACCACAGTGCTCACACCTTCCTTAAGACCTGACGCTGTAGCTCATCGCAAGGGGCTGGCTGTGGCCCTCCCAGGGATGCTAGAGCAGCTCAGAGCAGCCCAAACTGGAGGGGGTGTGTTGAGAATCAGGCATGACAGGTTGGAGGAGCTGAGGAGAAAAGGAGACAGACCATGTGAAGCTCTTGTACCTCCTGGTGGTCCCTGTGATGGGCAGGGGCCACACAAGGACCTGCTGGTGCTTGTCCAGGTTCCATGGGGCTGGGTCAAATAGCACAGAGCTTTTGCTCCTCTAAAACACCAGCTTTTTATCATTTACTGTTGAACACTTAATTGCCAGTTTATCGGTGAAATTTCAGGTACTACCTAGACCACTTAGTTCTCAGACTGCACGTCTCCTTACACTTAGCGTATCCTCCACTCCAGGCTACTTCTCAACCCCAGGTATTATCTTTGGCTACTGCTTCATGTCGTGCTGATACAACAGCTTCTGGGCTTGTTGGGACCTAGTATAGCACAAAATGTAAGTCAAATAAGTATCAAACTCCAATACCCTTCATGTATTTGAGACAGACTTATCCTCTGCACCAGTCACCTGCTATAGTCTGATAGCATTCTCCAGTTTAAAGCCTGTAGCTGCTTTTTCTGGGAGCAGTATTGAGATTCTGGCAGCCCATCACCCACCACAGATCATCAAAGCACCCAGTCTGCAAACAATTCATAGGTTGAAATGTATTTGCTGCTATTCAGCAAACTCTTCTGCTTACCAGCTGAATCTGGAAAGCAGATTTGGACCAGGAGAGAGCAACAAGAAGGAATAAAGGTTGAATTAGCAGGTAGTTTTTTTCACAAAATTAATTTTTCCACTTCCAAGACAATGTTTTATAAGCTCAGGCTAACTTTGCAGAACCCAGAAAATCACCAAGGCGACGCTAAATGTCAAGACTGGCTAACAGCAAATGAGCCATTGCAGCATCACACACGTGAACAGAACTGTACTACCTCTGCAGTCTGTAAGCAGGGAAAGCCACGTACAGCTTCACTCCGTGTTCATCAGTAATTACACAGAAAGCAACACACGATGTCCTGAACAGTAAATAACCAGGAATGACACAATGATGTCTATGGATTACATATAGCTGGCAGAGGGTCAGAAATTGGGTTCAGTACCAATGTGTAATCAGGAAACTGTTACATCTCATGTGAAAAGTCAAGATTTTTCTTTCATTGCAGCATATATTAGCATTGTATGTTCCCAGAATAAGAAGAGCTTTTTGCTTCTTCCGATTCGGTAGAACACCTGTTTACGTTAACATTTACATTACCCTCTCTGACTACACGGAGCACCGTGTCTGAAAGGCATCGCATTTATATGAGCTCATTCAGGAACTTATTTTGTGGTACCCTGCAAGTTCAGCATACTAAAACACATAGTTTGATTTTACAGCAATTGTACTAAAATGACAGATACTTCTTTTTTAAAACGGCAGAAAGTACCCTTTGGATTCTCTCTGCTTGAATGGCAAATGTACTGAGAATAGATGAACGCCATGAGCAACTATTATCATGCTTTCTTCATGGACTCCCAGGCGTATTTTCAGGATTTGCTTGATAATGTTATATAAATACACGTAGAGGAAGGGGAGTTGCGCATCACCTTTGAGTATCATTGCTAATAATGAATTAGATTCCCCTTTTCATTCTTCAAACCCGTCTAACTCTTTGAAGGAGCCTGTGTAGGGGAAAATCCTTTGCTAAGGGAAATTACAGTCAGAACCACTTTAGAGGACTGTCAAAACTGATCAGGCCTTAATTCTGCTACGTGGTCTAATCAGTCCAGGAGCTGGCATGGAAAGAGACAATCTCTGAATAAAAGCTTGTAGAAGCAAGGCTGAAATTTTGGCCCAGCTGCTCCAAAAAAAGCACATACATCTATCCAGACTCCTCTAGCAGATAACCATATCGCAGCTCTCCTCCCTTCCACATGAGCCCAGCCTTTCCAGATCCAAAATCTGCATGCGTGCCTGTGTACACACATGCACACACACCCCCAACACATCTCATCAATCCTGGGGTGAGGATCTGCACCAAGGAGCAGGAGCAAGCCCTGCACCCACATAAAATCATATTCTAACGCCAGAATAAAAAATTAACATTACAGGCCAGCTGGCATTAGGCAGGATGGGAAAGCAAGAGCAACTGCCAGTTCCCTGATGCACTGCAGCGTTGAATTGTGTCAGCCACTGCGCTGCTAACGTGGCTTTGTGGCTCTTCTGCTCCAGAAAGAACAAGCAGCACCAAGCATTGCAGGGAAAGATACATTCAGACTACAAATTTCCAAGAAAGTCACTCTTCCAGGGATTTAAAACAGGCTGTGGATTTCCTGCTTCCCTCGTCCCCTACCAGCTCCCTGGTAGCGATGGGTACATGTTCAGGCAGCAGAAAGCGCTGATGCTCTCACAGAGGTGTAGCAGTGGGAAAGGCAGAGGGAAGAGGCACACACATGCGTGCAGAAGTCATAAATAGGAGCCCTGTTGTCAGCAGCAATGAGGCATGGAGACAGCAGCCACACAAAAGGTTACCATGAAATCCCACGGGGACAACTGATGTTGGCGCTTGGCTGTGAGAAAGATAACATCACCAGTGCCTGGAGCTGCTGGAGTTACCGCTCTGACCCAGCCAGGGAAGATCGGCCAACTAATCTATCACCAGCACAAGCGCTGCAGCTACGCAGCTGTAGGAATAAGCAACGTATAAAAAGGGACTCCTGTAAATTGGAAGCACCCAGGTGTATAGCACCAGCCAAGGTGCAGGGAGGCACCCTGTGCACGGGGGTTGTTACCAGACCAAGGCTAGTTCAGCCTCCTGGCTTTGCTCAGCCAGGCTGGAGCATGGAGGTGAAGGAACAAACCAGCAGCGAGGCCCTGAAGCCTGGCCCGTGGACTTGGCTCTGAGCACGAAGCACAGCATCACGCAGGGCTCATGCTGCACGTGTGCCTCAGCTGCCATGTCCCACCGGGAGAGGCTATTCTGGGAGCTGCAACAACAAGGAGTACCCTCTCACAACCCAAATAAATACCTCTGCACTTGGTCAGGAAGCTTTTCCAGCTGGGTAAAGGTTATGTCGTCTGTGTACCTGCTGCGGTTTCCCTGAAATATGGAAAGAATTTTTGGGTGTCACCAGCGAATTTGCTACCTGGCAGAGCCATCACCTGTGAATGAAATCCTTGAGAACCGAGTGAGTTTTGCAGACTGATCCGTGCAGCAAGTGCTGTGCAGCCTACACCCACAGCCGCTTCCTGCAGCCTTATGGTTAAAGCGGATTTATGGTTAAAGCAGGCGTGCCTCGTCTCTGGGAAAATGTGGGTCTGTTTGGTAAAGATGAGCAGGGAAAGGGTCTGAGAGCGTCACAGAGCACGTTTCAGAGCATATTGCAGCGGCTTTGGCTTGGGTCTGTGCTGAGCGTGTGTTTCTGAGAATGAGGCATCGTGGCCAGAAAACCCACCTCTTCCTCGCGTTTCCACGAATTCCAGATGCATTGGCAGCTCACCTCCATCCTGGGAACAGCCAGCCGGGGGGGAAATACATCGGGCTGTTTTCTGACCATGTCTCCCTTCAAAGGCTTTTAGGTTTTCAGTTTTTTAGACTCTCACCCTACCCCAAGCTGAGGTACATAATCATTGTGCATTCAGAAAGCTGGGTGTTTAAAAGACAGGCCAGTGTGATGAAGTTAATGCCGTGGTTCTTAAGAAGAATAAAGTATTGATTTGTCTGTGTTTTTAAAATGGCTTGAAACCGTGATATGATTCTGCCTTAAAGCAAAAATGCAGCCTGTATTTCATCATTATAGAAGGGGGGAGAGAGATTCCTGCAGAGATTATTGTATTTGTGAGACTGTTTTTTTTTTCCTCTCTGCACATGAACAGCCCATGTGAGACTAAGTACTTTCCATGTGACTAACTCATTCCCATGCTTGCTGTGTAACAGGGCATTTAAAGCATCAACAGGCAAGGTCAGAGCCTGTTTGTTGATGCTAATGTGAGAACAAACACTGCAGAAAAAATTAGGGTGGTATAAGTACATGTGTATTGCCCCCAAGTCTGTTCCCTTCTGGGGAAAACCTGGGTTTGCCGGGGACTCTCTCCTCTCTGTCCCTCCGTGCTCTCTAGAGTCGGAGGCAGAAGGGAGACCCACTAGAGCTGGAGGGAAGGAGAAGGAGCCGGGTCAGGTGCCAACGTGGTGCATGGAGGCCCTGGATGGCAGAGCCGCTGAGCTGGCGTGGGGTACCAGCCCTGGGCAGAGCTTCCCGCTTCCCTCAACAGCTCTGACCTGTCCTGCTCCGTTAATGCAGTATTGTTAAAGCAGGGAGCTTCTCAAGCTATCATCTTAGTAGTTACCGGTGTGATTATTTAGGTTTGTGTCATTTGTATTTTGTTAGGCCTGCCCTTTCTCTGTCCACCTCTGTGCTTGAGACAGCAGTTCTGACCAGGCAGGAGCTGAGCAATCCCCCTTTGATAAGAGCAGGCAATGAATTGGTTAATGTCCTGTCTCAAACTGAGATCTGAACAGACCTTATTTTGGGGTTTGTTTTTTAAAAAGTTTCCTGTGTTCATAACGGTGGTAGAAAAGAGCAGAGGGATCCGATTAGCATATATATTTCAGAGGTATGAACCTTTTGAGGAGGCATTACATTTTTCAGCTGAACTACATCAATTTCAGTCGGAAATCTCATTTGACTACAAAAGCAGAAAAGTCAGAGCAATCCCCCAGAGACGGGTCTATCAGCAATTTACACAGCTCCTCGCCTCAGACAGAAAGGAGATGTCTCAAAGCTTGGGTCAATCGCCAGCCCCTTCCACATCTACATCATTTTGCAGCTGCAGGAAAGCCTGGTCAGTCCAGCCGTGATGTCCAGCCTCTCTGCGCCCCACTGGTAAGACCTGCTGTGAGTTGCACCAAGGTGGGTGAGCTCTGTACCTTCAACTGCTGGTAAGAGACACATCTGAAGGATCAGGTCCCATTTCCCCATGGGGCTGGTGGAGTGAGGACAGAACGTGGCGTGCCCAGCCTGTCTAGACCCACTGCTCCCCAAAGCCTGACCAGGAGGGAGATGCTGCCTCAGGCACACACTCAGTTCTTGGCTTTGTGTCTAACATATCTACATTACTGCTGCAACACATGAAACACTTCTTTTTTTTTTCTAATGACTGCTGGAACATCTTTTAAATCTTTTTTTAACCTTAGAACTGTACAGAAAGTGACAGCACAGTAACTATTTGCAGCTCTTCTGGATGTTTATCACCAACATGACAGACACGACTCTGGGCTGCTGTGGCTTCGGCAGCCCTGGGGAGAAGTCCTGACATCTCCAGTTCTGGAGGAGAAATGTGTGAATCGGCAGAAAGCAGGGAGAGACGAACATTTATTGATCCACTGCTGGAAGTATAAAGGGGCTTTACAGCATTACTGTCAGTGATGGGCTGATTGTGCTGATTAAAACAAAGCAAAATGAAGAGGAACTGATTAAATAACCCCTTGCAAGCAGTGATGAAGGCGTTCAAAGCTCACATAATCCTGGTCTGCAGTTCTAACGTTTGATTAATCACTGGCATAAGCTTGTAATTAACACCAATGAGATGTAGCTGAGAAATCCTTGAAAACTGTTGAAATCAAGTTTCAGCTTCTTTCTGATCCCTGATTTACACTGCAAGCAAAACCAGTTTTCTCCCCAGCTCCTGGTGGTGCACAGTCACTCCTCAACACACTCATCCTGTCATTCAGTAGCAACTGCATTTTGCTGCAGAGGCAGCAATGCACGAACCTTACTAGGGACACTCAAATAGATGAGAACGGACAGTTATCCAGTCTTCAAAGTCCCCAAGCCACTAGCTCAGGCAACAAATACTTCTTGGTTTTGCCAGCCAATTTGGTCATTGGGCTAAAGGTCAGGAAATAACTTTCCTCTGGCTTTGTAATTCCATAGCCACTTTCTTCCGTCCCAGTGCATCTAAAATCCTGGGAATAGGAACTGGCTCCCTTTAGCCTCTTGTGCATTTGACACTCTAATTCCTACAAAAACACATTTAAACCCGAATGAATCGCTACAACCTCAAATGGCACTGACCAGCCTGACTGCCACCTCTTTTCCTTTTCTTCTGCTGGAGGATCAGCTATGTAGCTGCACAGAAAAATGCTGGGCTTGGTTAATCCACAGCATGCTTTCTACTCTTTACAAGCATGTTGAAAGTGATTTGTATCTGTTAGCTTGGGGAGTAAAACTGAAACCACTGAGGGGTTAAAATAAAGGATAGGGAAGGAACTGGATGTGAAATTAAGAAATGCTAACACTGCCACCCTTGAACACAGTGGCTGCAGCGACGGAAAGGTGAAGTTATTTGGCAAGCAAAGAGCAAAATGAATGGCAGTTGAAAGGCAGTGTTTTGATAGGCACTAATTATTAAACTGTAATTAGCGCAAGGATGCAGTGATCTGTTCAAATCCCAGCTAAGCAAACAGGTAGAGGTTAAAGACAAAAGTAACTGCAGAGTTGCCAGCCTTGCAGCTCCAGATGCTGAAGCAGCACAGCACAGGCAGTGCAGCCGTGTGCTGATCCCACGGCTTTTAAGGGAAGACACTTTGGACCTGTGTCCTACCACCTGGTCCCATGGAGGGAAAACAGCGGGCAGGTTAGTTATGGAGAACCACAGCGGTCCCCTGTTGCGCCCGAGTCAGAGCTGGATGCACAGCAGGCATCCCACTCAGCCCAGGGGAGGGAACAACTGCTACAGCAGAAAAGCCACTGAAAATCAGGAGAACAAGGTTTAAAACCATTTCCTCCAATATAATGCCAGTTTCAATCATGTTTATCCGCCGTTAGTGAAACATTAGAAAAGCCTGAGCCTGTTAGTAGCAAACCACAGTAAAAAATACTGTGCTATGGAAAAGTCTCACTTTCCCTCTCCTACAAAGCCGTTCTGAAAACTAACCAAGGGCTGAGAGACCTGGAAACCTTTTGCTTTGCCTTGAGGGTGTATTCAACTTGTCACTGAATCTAAAAATAGTCTTCAGAGTATTGATTAACCCGTCTGAAGGAAGCAACAATGAATTAGAGTGAAGAAAATCAAACCAAGCAAATCTTTAGAGCATATTTGACACCAGGATCTGGGTTAGGAGTAGCAGAACATCCTTTATTACGAGTGAGTGACTGTTGCTTTGTAAAGATACTATATTTTTATTAATTCTCAGCTAGCAGCACTATACCTGTAGAAGTCCACTCAGCATGGTAGGAAGACCTTTTTGCTAGGATGGTAATTTATCTCTTCACTGATTTGCTTCTGACTAATTTTTTGTGTGCTTTTCTTTTTTTAAATACAGGATGGTCCTTTTCTTTTTTTAAATACAGGATGATTCTCCAGTATGTAGTCTGGAGTTTTACAGGGCTTTTTATAATCTCTTGATTCTTTGTGTAGATTTAAGCATATAACATTTATAAAGATTATTACCAAGAAAAGTAAGCCTCCCTCCTCCCTCACTGAGGGAGCAGATCCGGCCACACACACAAACCCCCCTAAAATAAACAACAAAGTACCATGAAATCCTATTGAGCGCTCAAATCCCGGGGAGAAAAACTATGAAAATGCTTAAAAATAGAAAAAATAGGATTTTTTTTCCCACAATATTTTATGATGTGCTTGCCTCAAGATTTTATACGAGATCATTAATTGACTCTCATTTAAATTCAAGAGCTATAAAGGTCAAACTACTACTTTTATTATCATAGTTTTGCTGGAGACCAAAGCAAGTCTATGACTATGTGGAGCATGCAAAAGTGCAGCATCAAGTATGGATTCCTTTGCAAACATTCTTCTATTACCAGGAGAAATCCAATTACAATAGGCAGATACCTATCATCACATCAGCTTCCTGATAACTCTTCCTCCTATGCCTTAGTATCTCGCAATACACCAACAATCAGTGTGTGTAAACACCACATGATGGCTGATCTCTGTTATTATGACCTTTCTCATGGTGAGTAATCTCATCTGCCCTCACAAGTGAAGATAATTGCTAGATTAGATTAGTGCTCACATATTATATTGCGTATCTCATGGATATTTTTTCCAGTCCTATGGGTGCAGTAGGGCTGACTGGGAAAAGATCTAGCCAACATCTGTGGGGAGGGAGAGGAAAGGAATGGATGGCTCCAAAGGCTGTTAAGGCTGCAGTAAAGGGTAAATGCCATCAGCGAGGTGGAGGTTTAACTCCTTATCTTAAGACATCTTCACATGCTTTTCTGAGCCAAGCAACTCCAACTGGAGCCATTTGACTGAAAGGTCAATAAGCAGAATGTAGAGTGTGGAGAAAGAAAAAGTGCACAGGGGGGGAAACAATTCTGTGAAAAGTCTAAAAACAAAACCAAAAAAACCCTCCCAGGGCCAGAACAGGCCTAGGACACAAAGGGAATAGCACAGTACTATCCAGCCACGATCAGTAATGACCAAACCAGCCTCCAGAAAGCTGCCTTGCTGCCTCTGCAGGGACCCTGAGCAGAGAAAGCACAGCCAGGGCGCTAGCTGGCTTCTTGGCCAAGCTGAAAAAGGACCTAGCATGGAGGCTTTTTCAAAAGCCAGACTTCTTCAGAGACACACCAAGTGGCCACCAGACAATGACCAGTTTTGGCTACTGCCACAGCAGGTCAGGCTCACTGGGTAGGTCTATGATAGGGAACAAATACTGTCAGCACAAGCCCAAGCCTGCCTTCAAATCTAAATTCAGCCTATCCAGAAAGTTGGGATGCAAGTCTCTGCTTAAGCAAATGTTTTTGAAATTGCATGAGGAAAAAGTCTGCCACCCATTAGCCTGAATCCCTACTGGCACGAGGAGATGTTCCAGATATGCTCATGCCTGCTCCGTCACCACCAGCCCTTGCCCTGGTGGGACATGGCCAACGAGGCAGACAGACCCACTGCGGGTCTTTCCCCAGCCCCAGAACACTGCAATGCCACAACTTAGGCTGCTTATGCTTTTGGTAAGGGTTATTCTGGATAATCAGAGAGCATTTCTGCAAAACACAGTGTGTTGCTACTGGCAGAAGTTGGAACAGATGCTACATGATTTTAGCTCTGAAGATGTGTATTTCCTCTTTGCCTGACCGATATGGTACTTTAAACTTGCCTAGGTATTGGGAGACAAGCAAAGCAAAATAGATCCTTTCTCCAGCTTGTTCTTTTCATTTGGAAATTGCTCATCATCTAATTCTGAAGGAAAAGCTGTTAGATGTAAAGGAGACCCAGCCATTTTCTACAAGCAGCATTTCTAAAGTGAACAAATACATTTGCAATGTCATAAAGAGAGTGGTCTAGCAGATGAAACATTAGCTGTGGAGGGATTCATGCCAGCTTTCTGCTAACAGGGTCCATTACAAGCGTCCTCTACAGCAACTGCAGCGTGAAGGCAACAAAACACCGAGCACTGTTTTGACAGTGTATGGTAAATAGTTAATACAAATTGTATAATTCTTTCTTTCCTGGTTTTTTTTTTTTTAGAAATTGATCCTCAGATCACAGTTGTACCAGCAGCAAACAGACAGACCCTCACAGCCTTCTAGAAAGCATTTGTATCTTCATTTTACAGTGGGGGAAATTGAGGCACCAAGACTTTAGCTGGTACTAATCAATGGTGAAAAGATCTTTGGATCTCAGTGCAGCCAAGATCTACCCTTAGGAGTTTTAAATGACCTTCCCAAAACCTTAACAGAGTGAACTTGTGACCACTGGAAAGCTGTAGCTACAAGATCAGCAGTGTCACATCAGATCATCCCTGCTTTCCATCTGATATTAGCTTCCTCCAAAGCAAAACGCTGAAAATGCAAAGATGCCTAATCCAAAACATGTGCCCACTAGCCTCATGGGGAAAACAACATTTCCCTTTGCTTATTCAGTTTCTTTTTTCTTTTTTTTTTTTTTCTACAGGCACCAAGAGAATCCAACCAGGAAGTTTACTAATTACTACAGGAAAAACAAAAAGCCCCCTTTTGCCTTCAACATACACGCAACAGTCTGAGCTGTCTCTCGGGCTTTCACCACCTTCTTCAACTGCACCACCCTGGTTTCGTGGCACACGTGGACCATGAGGGGCCGTGCCCTGGCAGCCCGTGCCATGGCTCTAGTTTGCTTTCTGAAAGCATGTATCAGGAGGGCAATTCCTGAACTTCTGCTGCAAGTTTAATAGAGTTTGTGATGTCTTTAAAACAGGCAGAGTTAAAAAGGTATTTGGTAATTTCCCTAAATACCTGAATTTGTGTGTAGCAAATCATACAAGAAGAGGAGTACAAGAAAATTTGTTTTAAAATACTGATGCCTGCCTCACCTTATAGAACTTGATGGCAAATTCAATGAATATATGTATTATGTAGCACCTGGAGAGGTTATTCTCTGTCTGCAGGTGGGTGCATGTTTTGCTGTAATGCAAAAGGAGGGTGTTCGGGAAAGGGGGTCGCCAGCCTTCTTTTGGGTTTTTGTTTGGTTTGGGGTTTTAAAGATGAAGGGGAAGATACACCTGCCAAAGAAATGAACCCAGGTTCTGAATAAATGAACTCACAGAAGGAAGGAAATACTTGTTTAGCTCTCATTCTCTTTATGCTACACCTGGCTGCCAGAGCCACTGCAAAATTTCTAACAATCCTACCAGGCTATTTGCATTTAAATCACTTTTCCTGACATTATGTATATCCCTTAGTAGAGCTGAAGTTTTCTTTTGCTCTTGGGAGCTGCACTCGGTAGCTCGCTCTCAGCCCTACCCTGCACTCTTCCTGCTGCTCCGCTGCGTTATATTAGCACCACATGAAACTATTTATGAAACCCCAGCTCTCACAGGTTGTGTCTGGAGCTGGGTCAAAGATGATGGTATGCAGATTTCTCAGACCTTTGTAACAAAATTGCATTACAAATGAATTCATGCTTGGCTCTGAAAGACAACACATGCTTAGGTCCAATGTTACTGCAGTCAGAGGTGCTCTCCTAAGGCTGTACTTCCAAAATGACTATTCAGTCGTATTTTCGTTACCAACAGTTAAAGGATCCTGCTGCCTTGGACTGCATCAGAAGAGTTCTCTTACCAGCTGGGGAATAATTTTTTAATCCAGAAGTCTGCATTTTCCCCTTTTGTGAATTTCAGACAGCTGAAAATGGAGTATCAGGCGTGCAGGTCTAGCTGCAGTGTAGCTCCAAACCCAGACCTCTGCCCAGGCCCCCGTAAAACACCTGCATTTGAGCAGCTACTTCATTTCATGCTGAAATTCTGTAAACTTGGGTTTGAATGGTGAATGAAGAGAACAGCATAACAGCAACAGGCTATGTCAGCTGTGTCTTCCATAGTTTTTAAGGCAAGACAGCAAAGCAGGAGCAATGAAGAAGATGTGAGAAAATTGTCTCTGATCTAATTCTGGACTTAACTGGAGACAACTCCAGTCCCTGCCTCAAATTACCAGAACTCCAGGGCTTTCCTAACTGACTTCCTATAGCACCTGTGGACTGTGACCCAGACGAGACAGAGCATGGAGAGGCTACAGCTCAAAGTCTTTTGATACTGAATATTCAGGCACTCCTAACATACTTCATGGCTTAGATGGGGGGGTTGCAACACAACACCATTTGCCAATCTCATATTACCCAGAGAATGCCCATGTGTCAGGGAAATTCCCAGCTGGTAGGTGGGATGGGCTGCTTTCCATAGGAGCAGCATAGGAAAATGGGAACAAAGACTTGGGCAGGAGCCAAGGCTCACAGAGACGACAATAAAGTTACCTGGATATTTGGGTGGGCACATGCACCTTAGCGTGGCAAAAATAAATAAATTAAACCCTCATACTGTATCCTCTTAACGTTGTCATAAATGAAAAAAAGAAATGTCTCAGCTTTAACACCAGACATCCAGTCAGAGAGCATCACCTGGCATTTGTTAGTCATATTAGCCTAACATTTTGCAGCCCTCTCTGGTAGTTGCAATGTACTTTTCACCCTTCTCTCTGGGTACCATCCGCTGGATATACTATACGGTTTAGTCTCTCCAAAGCAAACCCCTAATGTTTGCCAAGTACTTTGAGATCATCTGATGAAAGGCTCTTTAGAGCCACAATCTATTATTTCTTAGTCAGAAAAACACATTTTCTGAACAGGAAGAACAAAAGAATGAGCTGTGGGCCCCCAATAAGCATTCAACACAAGTTAATTTGCTCAGCAGCTGTATTTTGCTGAGACAGATTGCATATTTTCATTGTTAAAATAAAAATGTCCACTGGGCTTGTATCCTTCATGCTTTACATTGCTGCCTGTTACATTCCGAGTCTAGTCTAGCGAACAAATTCAATTCCTTTAATAAATAAGAGCTCCACTCGAATAATTTCGCCTTTGTCCAGGCAAAAATTAATGAAGCCAGAAGACATACAAAGCTGCAGAATCTTCCCCCTCATGGAAAAAAATAGTGGAAATCTGGCACCTAGCAAGGCAGGCAGTATGTGTGAATCATGGCTGCCTGCCGACGTGCCTGATTCAGAGCAAGGCAATAAGAACAATAATCCTGCACTACACCAACTAACCTTCAAGCTTAGTCACAGTTTCACACAGCTAATGAGCAGAGGGAGCAATGAATCTTCGATTTATGGTGCTCTGTTCCGATAGATTTAGCCTGAAGACAACAGCAGCATTTCCTTGCATCTCTAACGACTTAATCTTGTCTTTAGGTCTTTTTTTTTTTTTCCCCTTACCCTTCCCTATGTCGGTGAGGTTTTTTAAACTGTTATTGAATTTTTAAAAACCCTGGTGGGTAAATTCTTAGCATTAGCTCCTGCAGTAAAAATATGGAGTAAAACCCGAGAATCTGCCAAATTTTGCTCCTTGTTGTTTTTCTTGTCTCCTTGTCTTTCCTACATCAAACTGTTTACAGAGAATTATCAGCGCTGTCATGCAATACTCTGACTATGCAAGAGAAGATGCTTTGACTCCAAACCCCTGCTTCCATGCATACTTCTTTTGTAAATTACCCAAAGTGCCTCCTGTTTTATTTTTAGCCCAGAGGTGAATCATTCAGGAAAATCTGATAAAATCCATTTAACCACAGTTAAACTATCAAAACCTGAGTGAGTCCTAGTTAACTTTTAAGAAGTTTATACATGTTTATTTGAGCTTACGTGATTAAAGTGAGCACATGTTTATTTTAACTCTAACAGAGTGGCTCTGGACTTCGAACCCATGGAGAATCAGGCCTGCAAACGTACCCGGTGTTACTGTATGGAGACATACTGAAGATAGAACCGGGGGGGGGGGGGGGGGACGGAGAATGTCACAAACAAAACATTTTTGAAGGAAATGGCAGAGGAAAAATGTGCTACATTGACATCAGCAGCTCAGATGAAGGGGGTCGCTTCCTTTGCAAAGGAGTTGGGTTTATTTTGAGGCCACAAGTAGTGAGATGGCAAAGCTGATGCCCACAGCACACGTGAAGCACAGTCGTAGCCTCAAGCCCATGCCTCACGTCTGGAGAGCACATAGCCTGCCGGGTGAACTCCATGATCCATGTGGGATGAGAAGGACAGCAGTGGTGGCACCAGGAGGGCAGAAGACCATCACCACCTGCCTTCACCACTGTCAGGTGGATAAATCAGCCTGGCTTTTCTTAGGAAATACCTGACGTGTGATGTGAGGTAGAAGGGATATAGGATGCTGAGATACAGATATCCACCCCACAGGTGTGCAGCATACATCTGCCAAGTGCCAGGCTGTAGGTTGTTCCAACCTTTCTTTCAAAAGGCAGATAAAGCTACAGACCTAATTTTTGTGAAATTAAAAAAAAAAAACCAACCACCAAAAACCAAAAAACAACTTCCATGCTATTGACAGCCAGCATCTGTAGAAGGAAGTTGAGCAAAGACTGCTCTGCATATTGGATGTGACCCATGAGACAATTCTGTCCAGCCTCTACCCACGTATAACATTTATATATAACCTCAGAATAAACTCTTTTTTATAATCCTGCCACAAGCTGTCAAGCAGGGCAGCCCTAGACTAGATTTTGCTGCTGTTGTAGAAAAGGAAGAGCATGTCTCATTTTATTAAAATACTAGAACAAGCCTGCCATATCATAAAAATTTAAAAATAGTGCTACCTTACATAAAACACTGCCCTGAGTTGCCTTCTATTCACAGCATCCCAAATTTACTGTAATCCCAGAACAAGCCACGGACTAACAAAGGGATCTGAAGCTGATGTTTCAAGACAAACAAATGCAGCCCTTCCACTCCAAGTCTACATGAAAAAGCTAAGAAAAATGACAAATTTTTGTGCAGTTAAACAGTATACCCATCTACCCACAGCAATCTTTCATTGCACTCAATTCTTAAGCAAGTCTAATTTAATTAACTACATTTTTTGAAGATGCTCAACAGAATTCTGTGCCCTTCAAAAATCAGTGGGACTGAGCTTCACCCACCATCTGTGCTTTTGAATAGCCTCTTCAAAACACCCACGTGGGAAGGAGTGGGACCTATGAATACCTGGGATGCCTAAAAGGCTTCCCATGGCATCGCTGATGTGTTGTGTTCTGTATTTCAAAGCAGGAGACCTTGCCACACCACCAGGTCTGCAGGTTGGTGCTCTCAGAGGCTTTGGGTTGACCTGATCCCTCACGCTGAAGCTCCCATTTGAGGTCCCTCTGGGCCAGCATGGAACCCGTTCTTTCCCCACCGTGCCACCCAGTCATGGGTGTGCTCTGGAGTGCTGCTCCGTCTAACATCAAACTGGATGACACTCAGGAAGCTGTCTGAAGGCACCTGGTCCACAGCCCCTTTGGGGAGCTCCAGATCTGTCTCCATGCAGCAACACAAGCGTATCAGAAATGTCATTGCCAAAAAGCTGTAGTTTTTCTTGCCTGCGGTTCCAGGGAGGTTACCATTCCCAAGCCAACTACAGGCTGTTTGTCACTGTCCTACCTTTTCTCCACAAATATCATCATCTCCCTCCCCGTGTTTAAACTAACTACAAATATTTTGACAGAACTGGGTTAGGAAGCAATTATGTTTGCAGTTATTCTGGCACATCTAAGGGGACAGCAACCTCCTGGCCTGACACAGCAGCAGGCACAGCTCTGTACCTGACTTCAGCATTAAGTTTTTATTCCTATTTCTTATCCAGTGACTCTATCTCCCTACGATCTTTACAGACAGCGGAGGAAAATCTCTTGGCCTGGCCACATGATGTGGTTGTGACATGAACCCTTGGAGCTGAACCCTCAAATATGAACTTCCAAGATATACTGGCCACGAAGTCTTGAATCCAGAATCCCACCACAGCATGTACACGACCAGTCTACGTAGTCAAAGGGCTATTTCAGCAGGTTGGAGCCTGCCTGGCTATGCAACACCTCTGCAGAAGAGGAGCTGCCATCCTGATGGATATAAAGTTAAACATAAATTACCTGTGTGCCCTTGCAGCAATGAAGACTAATCTTGTTAGGTTGTATTAGCAAAAGCATAGCCAGCCAGCCAAAGGAAGGGATGATCCCCCCTCTCCTCAGCACCAGTGAGGCTGCGTGTGGGGTACTGGGTCCAGTTTGGGGCTCCCCAGGACAGGGAAGAAGTTGGCAAAGAGGAGAAAGTGTAGTGGAGGGGCACTGAGGCATCAGGGAGCCAGGGTACATTACACACAAGCACGGGTTGAAAGGACTGAGTTTTCTTAACACTCAAGACAAAGGGCTCTGGAGGTGTTTAATTGCAGACTTCCACAACTTAAATAGAAAAACAGAACCTGTCTTCCCTCAGAGATGCACAGTAAAGAGATGAGAGGCAACGGCCATAAGTTGCAGTAAGGACAGTTCAGGCAGGATGTAGAAAACAATTCATGAGAGCGTTTAATTCAGATGGGATATAGGAAAAAAAGTCATGGGCGTGTTTACACTGCCCGGAGAGTCAGTTCAGCCTTCATCCTTGGGAGATACTCAAAACTCGACTGGGTGAGGTCCTGAGTAACCCAATCTAACTTTGAAGTTGACCTTGCTTTGAACAGAACGATGGACTAGGTGACCTCCAGAGGTCCCTTCCAACCTAAATTATTCTATGATTTTCTGGAATAAGTTCAGATGCAGAAGTTATCTTAAAAAGCACTCCTCTGAAAGATTCAGCTAAAAATGCAGCAGCTCTCAGGAGGCTACAGCAATCCTGATAAGGTGTCTGGTATCCATCGCTGAATACTCAGGGGAACAGCTTGTGGGACTGTACGGCTGCAAAACAAGAGGCTCAGCCCTAAATGCTGAATCCTATCACCCAGACTGATCCAACTCAATCCAAACAGTGCTCCCTCAGCTCTTCTCTAATGACAATAGGGTTTTTTTTCTTTTAAGAGTTCAGTCTACAGAGCTATCACAACAGCAGTGCTTCCCCCTGTCAAATTCACTTTTTAAAAGCCATGAAAAATGGAGTGGAGAGATTATGGAGGGATATCTCTGCACAAAAGCGGGACCAAAATAAATCTGCTTCTGTAGTGGGGCTGGGAGGGGAGATCAGGCTATTGGGGGAATAAAGAGATCCCAATTCTCTGGAAAGAGCCATAGGTTACCTGGAAGGACCATTTCTCCTTTTCACCCCCCAGGCTCTGGAGATACACTGGCCCCCACTGGCACTCACTCCCTTGGGAAGTCTGGTCCCTTGGCACCAGGAAGGGCTAAAGACTGTGGCCAGAAGAATACAAGATAAGATGGTGATGGTTGCGTATCAGCCAGCATCCCCTTGGCCACTCCCTGTTCCCTGCACTGTTTAACTGACTTGCCTTGAACCAGAGCTGACAGAAGTCAACAGCATGGCTCTTTTTTCATGTGCCCAGGGCTTTATCACTGCACAGAGGAGCCACTGTCCCACAGGGATGAGGACAGGGACAGCCTCAGCTGGCTTCATGCATGCCATGGGGTGCAGCACAGCCCTCCACACAATGTTCTCCATAGTGCACGGACGTCTCCACCTGCACTTATGCCTTTTGCAGTAAATACTTTCTGCCTTAATGAGAATTCACTGCTCCAAAAATAACTGTAATTACCCAAGAAGCAGAGGAGCCTATTTGCAAGATTTAAAGGGGAAGAAGAAAGAACATCTCTTAGAAGAAAAATTCCAACACCTGGGCCTTGAAAGACAAAACTGAATTGAAAAGGGGAAGCTCGCTCCGCTGGGAGAGGCTCAGCCTGTTTGGAGGGGCATGGACTTCTTGGCACTTTGCCCATGCCAACCACCAAGTCAGATGGCAATAAAATATTACATGGAAACCAATTACTCCTCATGAGCAAAACTATCTGAAGAGAGGGGGCGGGGGGGCTCTGGCAATGCTCACACCTGTGAAAGTTTATGTGCTGAACATAAAGGGGTAGGAAAAAAAAAAAAAGGCGGCAGGCATAAAAAAGGCATGGGTGTGCACACGAGAGAGTACCAGAAAATAGTAATTTGAAATAATAAACTTGTTACAACAGCAGCAATGATTGCTGTCTATCCATGCTCTGAATAATTCAAAAGGTTCCTGCTTCACTTAGTATCTCAGCGTATTTTCAGACCTGCCAGAATTTTCTGCTGGTAAATAATGCATCTCTGGTGTTCAAACACACATGATCCCCATTTAATACTAACGATTTAACACTACTGATTTGGAAATAGGGACAAGTCTGAGGAGCACAAATTCCTACTGAGCTGCCTGGCCCTTCTGTCCTTCCCATTCTCACCTTTACCTCTGGGTGCTCAAGTTGCTGGCCTCTTGCAATTGCCATTTTCACGCAAGTAATAAGGGGCTAATACAGCTGATTCATTCCGCATTAGCCTACAAAATCAATTACCATAGGATTCCAAAAAAGGGGGGAAAAATAAGGGAAAATAAAGGTGCATCAATGGGCAGCATTTTGAGCTTTTGTTTCTGCACTGGGGGTTGTCTGCTGTGGTGTCCCGGTGCTGCACAAATACCCTGGGACAAGCTGCATGCTTTGGGCAGCGGGTCACTCGGGAGCCGCGGCTTGTGGCAGGGGGACAACCACGGCACGGGTGGCCACGGGCACATCCCAGCCCAGGGCAGCGATACAGCTGGACCTACAGCCCTGGCAGCTGCCGAGGGCTCTCAGCTACATTCTGCCACCATCAACCTCCCCCTTGCAGGAGGATAATTTCACTGGGAAAAGATTTTAAACAATTACCAAAGCATGACTAGGAGTGCCATAGCAGACCTTTGCATTCAACGTCTGTGAACTCCGGTCCAAAACAGGAAACAATAACTCATATGTGGCTAAGAACCAAATGTTTGCATTGAGCCATTAAATAATGATAATATCTAAGATGCAAGATGGACAAGTAGTAGTAAAGATAATCCACATCACAGAGAGGGGACAAACTGAAGGCTTTCATTTGAATTACTGAATTTTGCTGGTTTAGAGAAAATGCCTCCTGGATCCAAACTGTGCATCCAGCTCCAGCTTTACCTGAACTCAAAGCAAGGTGAATTAATGCACAGCACAGCAGGTCTGAGACTTGGAGAAGCCTCTCCAAACATCCTCCTGTTTTACTGATTATTTCTGTTCCACCCCAAGAACACTGCCAGATTTACAGCTACAGAAAGAGAAGGACAAGTTGTTCCTCTGGTTGACATGGCAATTTTAGGAATTTTCCTTTAGTCAAGAGTGGAGATTCAGCTATCTTTCTGGAAATTAAAACAAATTGTTGAGAAAGGAGGCAAGAGCCCAACCCGAGGGAATCAACAATGACCTGGGAAATTCATTAGAAAGGCCTGTTTTTTTATGCAGTATCTGATTTTTTCTTGAATCTAGACTGTATTTCATATGAATTTTCTTCCAACAATATCTGAACTTTTCACTGCCTGTTTGTGTTCATCACATGGAGGGTGCACACAAGTCACAGCCTTTGTACCCTCCGAATGCAAACAGCAGTACCCTGCATTTCGGTCCCGTGCGCAGCAGCAGCAACACGGTGCTCACGTGCCGGTTTTTAAATCAACCAAATTTCAGGATTAGGGGTGAGATCTGGAGACTCTACTGCCAGCATCTGTCCTGAGACAACTGCAGGAAAGCATCCAGCTCCTACTAGGACTCACACCAGCTCCGCTCTGTCCTCCAGGTTCTGGTTTCCTACCCAGCCCTTGGTGGTATCGGGTGATTTTCCTCTTATTACTGGTCCCCAGGGAGACCAGCATCTCTGATTTCAGGGCACTTTATCCAAACTTTTCTAGCACTGGACTTTTTAAATATTTTGTTTATCGTGCTGCTGTGGTTCCTATTGTTCTTAAACTGTTTTTCTTATTAAATTACAGAGGGTTTGAGTTGGAATAAACCTTCCTTTCCAAATGTGTCTGCTAGCAATTGGCTGGCTGCAGGGAAGAGAGCAAGGGCGAGGGGGAGAGAAAGCAGAGGAGAATTACAAGGTTTCAGATTCCTGTAAACAGAGAAACATTTTTCCAGTCATCAGTCTGAGCCCAGTGGAAATAGGGCTTCAGTTTCCTCTAGTTAACGCTGGGGATCCGGTGGCAATGCTGTTGACATGCCTCTTTTTTTCTCTAGCAGTTGCTGGATGCTGCTTAGTCTGCAGCTGATCAGCAAGCCCCCGTGCTGGCAGTCATCGCTGTGGCTTCTTTCTCCTTCATTTTCCAAGCGTGCCCTACTTGCAGCCCAGGAGCAGGTGTCTGCGCTCTGGGGGAGGGCCCTGCAAATGCGCCTGCTTTCCTCAAATCCTGGCTCTCAACTCCTCCATGCGTTGGAGCAGCTCTGAAGTGGCTTTGAGGACTGCCCTTAAAGGGCAGCATAAACTTCCCTGCATCCATCCCCTTCTGCTCCTGCATCCATCCCCTTCTGCTCCTGCATAATCCCAGCAACCCTTCACTCTGCCCACAACTGTTGTTTCTTGGATTAACTGTATAGGGTGCGGGGCCTAGGTTAGGAAGCATCTTCGTGTTCTGTGTAATTACAGCACCGGGTGCACACGTGGTCACACTCCACGAATGGTGCATTTAGTAACCACTGCAAGTGCAAACGTACAGTAAGTTGTAGCTGGGCCAGCACCACCAGACTTACACATGTCTTTCCATCAGTCAATGTCAATATTTTTCCGGTGTGGACATGCAAACACTGCTAATTTCAGAATATCCTCTGACTTGCCGGTGGCAATATCCTCAGTGGTTTCAAATCAATCACTAAACCAGCTCAATTCAGATCCGCCTGCAAAAGTTATCAACAGCCTGTGCACAGGTGTGAGTTTTCCAAATACATCACTAAACACCTCCCTAGGAGGAGCTGAGTATAAAAGAACACTATAATTGACTGAGAGAGCAAAACCAGGATGTGTAGACATTTGCTTGGATGTGTGCAGTAATAATATTAACTTAAACCTTTTGCATACTGCTAACACTTGAGTTTACAATTCATATGTGAACCATTCATAAATATTGTACGTGCCTGAAAGGGCAAAGAATTATAGAGCTGCATTTGCTGACAGTGCCAGCTGACGCATTTAGCAGGAAGGAGTCTTGTGGTTAGAGCTCCTGTCTGGGCACTGGGAGAGGTTGGGTTTATACTTGGCTCTCCTACAGGCTTCCTATGTCACCTTGTTGAAATCACTTTGCTCAGCTCCCTCAGCCATAAAGCCAGCTATTGTGAGGTGAGGTTCCGACTGGCAAGTCACCCCATGACCAGCAAAGGACAGGTGCTATGGAAGTGATCTTGCATGTGTGCATGTGTATAGATATATATTTAGGTGCAGCACAAATGGCTTGCTAGAAGGGGATTCAAGCATTTCAGTCACTTCCTAGACACTTATGTTTGTTTAGGTGGCTTTGCATACTGTGTGATAACATTTCCTTGCTGTCGCTGTGCTCACAGATCTCCAGATGCACCCAGGGCAAAAGCAGCCTCTCCAAAAGTATTCCTGATGCACCTGTCAAAGATTACAATTAATTCATGACTGTTTGATGGCTTATGCTAAATGAGTTTGGCTCCAATCCAGTTTCCATTGGGCAAGTGTCTCCATCTCAGGAACACCGTGACATTTGGCGTTTATTGTCCTCTTGGCTGGCAGTCCTACCCAGGGCCACGTATGGAATGTGTCAGGGGAACAGACTCGCTTTTCAGTCCCCAATCTGCGTTGAGGTAGGACAGAATAGAGGAGCCTTTTGTTGTTATTCACATTTAACTTCCCTCTTGAAGACAGATGGAAGAGTTTGTGTTTTGTAGCTGTCAGTACAGCAGGTCTCACCACTGCAAAATCCTCTTCATGCTCTATCTAACAATTCCCAAACCAGTCTCCTCCTGATACAAGGTGTTTTTTCACAAAGACTAAACCATAAGCTCTCCCGCAATGCTTAGATTAGCATGATATGATTCAGTAATTTCCTTTGTTGCAATCTCTCTCACCCTGTCAGCACATTCACTCAATATTATTTTAAGCCTGGTCCTTGTGCGAGGTTACTGCCTCTGTCCGCTGCTGCACACCGAGCTGCACAAAACAAGTCAGGCAGCAGCATTCCTGTGCCGAGCAGCGTTCTGTTCCCAGCGCACTCCTGATAGCCATGGCAACATAGGTTTCAAACAGCTGACTGCCTCCAGCCCTCTCCGGCACTCCCTGAGGGGCTTTTGGGGTGACAGCATCACCCCAATACCCATGCCCATCAGCACATCCCGCTGCCCCACAGCTCGTGCCCCAGGAGGCTCTACCTTCTTCTGTGCAACAAAGGTTAAAGGCCACATTGCCAAAGTCACATGTATTCCTTGTACTGGCTCGGCTCACATTGTTGGTGCAATGGTTAAGCAATGAAGAGATGAACTGTTCGCTCTGTCCCAAGCAGATGATCTCATCTGAGACAGGTTTTGCTTTTATGCCACAGCGAGAGCGTGGGGAGCTCCAGCGCAGCACCCACCGCGGAGTGAGGCAGTGCAGAGCCACCGTGCTCTGGGCATCAGGCAGGGGACTGGGTTCTGGCCCAGGGCTGGGAGCAGGGGGAGCATAAGAGAGAAAAAGCAAGCACAGAGGTGTGTGCATATGGTCCTGGGGCCACCTGGGAGGAGGAACAGGCAGAGTGAAACATACCTCTTCAGAGAAGAGACAAGGAAAGAGAAAAGAAGAGACAAGACAAGAAAAAAGAGCTCAGCTGAAGTTGCCTTTCCAGCGATTCCAGCCCAGAGAGAACAGGAGCTGGCAAGTGCCAGCCAGGCTGCCCCACAGGCACCAGCAGCGAGGCCTCAGGCTGTGCTGCTGTGGGTGGCAGAGGGTGGCCAGCGTGTCAGGTGGACCAGAACATCACTGCCACCACTTCTCTGTCCCAGACCACCAAGTGAACAAGCCAGGCTTAAAGCCTGGCTCCCTGTGTGGCGCAGGATGCACTGGATGTCTGGGGGCCAAAATTTCACCTTTCCATCATGTAATGGTGCAGACTCACTGACCAGCATGAAGCCTGCAGGTATCCTATGCTGACACAAACACATCCCACAGGCCACCCATGGTCCTCACCTGGCTTCAAGCATTTACCAGAGCAGCAGGGCAAGGGTGTATCTTTGCTTATCTCTAAAGATATTCCCACTAAGGGGACCAGAGCAAGGCCACATCCACTTAGTCCCGCTGCCATTGCACCTTGAATACACCCACAGACATCCCCAGGCAGGAGGACCTGCACTTCTCCCTCCAGGAAGGAAGCAGACACAGGATTTCTTTTCCTTGGCTCCAACCTGTGACCCAGAACTAGGGAAACCCACTCTGGTGTGATGTTCACAGAGGTTTGGGAGGCTGATCTCAGTTCCTACCCATGTAGAAAAGCAGTCACTGTATGCCCAAAAGCCCTGCTGCAAGGCACCCCCAGCCAGCCCCCAGCACTGCGCCACGGTGGGTCCCTGCTCTCCCAAAGGACAAGGACGTTCCCAGCGATGCTCGGCACGGCAGGGTGCACTGCCCGTGCAGCACCCACAAACTGAAGCTGGGCTCTCTCGCCTGATCAAAACCCGCCTCCTACACCCCAGATTCCTGAATTCAAAACCCTTCTAGAGGAATGCGTCAGAATCCAGCCAGTGGGAGTGAAATGCCAAATTTTTAGCAGATTGAAGTTTATTTTTAAGCAGCGTCAAAAAAAACACCACCCAAACCAAAGCAACCTCCCCAAACACACATGCACACAAATGAAATCAGCAGGTAGAAACAACAAGCCCAGGACAACAGCCAGACCTCAGCATTGGCTGCTGCTGGCTCCCCAGGCACGATCCCAGCCTGCCCCAGCCACCTATTTGTGAAATTCCTCAGGAACTGCGGAGGAGATGGCCTGGCAGCTGCCAGAGAGATGGAGCACCTGCACTGGGATCTCAGTAAACAGGAAAACAGGGAGAGAAGGTGTGGAAAATGCTTTCATTCACTGGGCACACAGAAAGGCGAGAGCTGGGGGAGTGTGCTTGCAGCCTCTGGGTATCCAGCACCGCTCCCTCTTTGCATCAAACACAAGCCCACCCGCACAGCAGCCCTTTCCTGAGCCTGCCCACCAGCCATGCTCAGCTCCTGCAAATCCTCCCAGTGTCAGAGGCACTGGGGGCACTAAGCATCACACCAGCTCAAGCCCAATGTGTTGGGGTCTCTCACCCTATTCCCTGTCTTGAGGTGACTGTATGTCCACTCCTCACTGAGCATTTAACCTGTAACTACTCCAGGTGGGTCCTATTTCAGCTCCCGCCAGCAGAGCAACACCAGGTGAAGAGCCAGGAGCTGCTTTACCTGGCCATGATGCTCACCAGTGTCACACCAACCCCAGCTTGTCCAAGCCAGCTGCAAACCCCTCCCCAGCTACAAAGCAGAGAGAGCAGGCACTGCTGGCACAGGGTGAGCAAGAGCTGAGGGTGGGTGTCTGAGCCCGCAGGGAGCCAGAGCAAAGCAGGAAGGAGAAGCTGAGATGAGATCTGATCCCCGGCGTTTTTCTGGCAGGACACATTGTCAGTGCATGAAGGGGCTCATTCTGCCCTGGCAGTACGCTGCAGCGATGGATGTGCCAGTACAGCTAAACTCTGTCCCTCCCCAAGACAGAAACCTTCAGCCACAAGTGGCCAAGGCAGCCCTCTCAATCTCATCTGCCACATCAAGGTCTGCCCAAGACCCCCCGGGTACCTCCTTCCTCCAGCACAGGCTAAAATGAGTTTTGTTGGGACTCTCACGGTTTTGCTCTACTGCAAAATATCAGAGTAATCCTTTGCTGCAATCAGGTGGGGCTCAACACTGGGGTCAGTGGGTCAATGGATCTTCTGTACCAGCTGGTACTGGAGGTTTTCCAGCTACCATGGCACAGGGGCTGAGTGCTGCCAGCCAGGATGCTAAGAAGAGTTACCATCCTGTGCCAGAGGCTTGGCCCTTGAACTCTGCAAGCAAAGGGACGTCTGATGGGACACAAATTCTACCAGTTGCTTGCAGTATCTGGTGCACACCAAGCTCATTTCCTTCTCAGTTTTGCAAGCACTGTATTTACTCATTTATTTTAAAAATTGGATGCTAGTATGTACTGGACCAAATTCTGTCCTCGCTGAGAATTTGCCTTAATGCCTTCCAGTTCCATCACCTGCTGTGTGTCTCTGTGGGTGCTTCCAATTCAGCTTCCACCAGGATAACCCAACTGTATTTTAAAACAACATTCCCAATACTTATAAAACATAAACTCTCTTACCATGAGTCCAAGACACTATTCCCTGTATTCCCCTCTAAATAGCAATCCATACATACGTGTATGCCAGAGAGCCAAAAGCCTTATGAAATCACCCACTCCACCCCTTTACATTTTCTCTCCTGGGATTGCCCATCTTCTCTAGGGTGCTCAAGACCCATACAGCTGGAAAACTGGTCACAAATGGTGCTGCTGAAAAGGGCAGGGCTGTCCACAAAGTCTGTGGTGATGTCCACATCATCCAGGTGATAAGGATTCTTCCCCGATTGAAGAACTGGGGTACATGCCAAGGTGAACTCCATCAGCATCAACCTGCTACAGTTAATGCTGTAATAACACTGTAATAACTGTAATAACAGAGAAGTCAGATGTGCTGAACACCTGGAAGGACAGGAGGATGTTTAAATGAGGAGCCTCTGAAGAAGGCTGCCCGTTTACACAGCCAGCATGCAGTAGCAAGGGCTTGTCCTGCAACTCTTCGCTGGGGATGGTGAGGAGTAGCTAAGCCACAGGGCAAGCCAAGCCCAGAGGCAAATACCTCGAGTAGGAAAGGAGAAATAAATATATCTGGAAGTGGCAGGATGAAAGGTGCAGGCTGTACTACTGGCTGCTCCCTCATCCTCTCTTCTGTGGAGAAAACCTCAGAGCGACCTCATACCACACAGGGCCAGGAACACTTCTACAGGCCTGCAGATACCTGCAGCAGCGGAGCCAGTGGTGCAGACAGGACATGAATAACCTCCTCATTAAGCTCCTGCCTTGTGCTATTGAGGCACATAAAGAGCCGCCAACGTCACATCCCAGCCGCATGCAAAGCTGTCTCCATGCTGCATAAATCATGCATAGCCACATCATCTGTTATAGATGCACAAAGCCGTAATCGCTAATTATGCCGAGGAGTATACCATTACCTACGGGATACGGCTGGTAGAGGCTGCAGTTAGCAACACACGCATATGGCATATGTTTCTACATTTTAATATTACAGCTCTGTTTTTTGCCTCCTTTAGCATGTAGTAGTTTATACATATGGAAGAGGGTGCTGGGACTTTCCATCAAATTAACACCAATGACTTCTGCTTTATCGCTCTAGAAAGGAACCACAGCACCAAAAGGGCCCATGCAGGACCCCAGATGAGTAAGTCCCAGATGTCTTATTACACACAGGCTTTTCATAGACTGTTTCCAGCTTGGAAAGCAATTTAGGAAGCTAAAATTATACCCTATCTGCTGATGTTTTGTGACATCTACTACCCAAGCACAGAGCTGCTGTGAGAAGATCAGAACTTCCATTTAATGGACTCCTAAGGCATTTTTAAATAAAATCCTAATAGGGGTCTGTGTAAGTGCAGAGGACAGAACCAGCGTGCGTCCCTTCTGTGCAGCAGCACAAACGCTAAGTGATGGGTATACCGGCCATACTAGCAATGTAACTAGCTGTAGCTACAATCCAGTTGGAAACCCATACGCCTATTTAAAAGCTGTGATAAGTGGTAGCAAGGTCCAGTGTGGACTTAGGTTCTCTCATATATACCTGGAGGCACACACATGCTCCATCTTTAAATATCATGGGAAAAATATCTCAGATTGAATAGTTTTCCCTTGTAGCAGAGTTTGCTTTAATGCTTATCCCTGGCATCATTCACACTCTGCTGACACTGGTTTCTAGGCTATGGGTAGCGCTTGTGCTGCACTGTAACCGATGTTGTATAATGCACGAGGAGTCCTCTACTCTCTCCTGTATGTGCATTCCCCCGGAAAGTTCATTACAAAGGCAGGTGATACAGCAAAGACAATACTTCCAGATTCAAACCCAAAAGCTCAAAACAATCAGGAGAGAGAAAGAAGTTATCTTTACACAAATAACTCAATCTGCTGTCAGATTCCCCGAAGTGCCTTACCACGTCTCACCTCTAACACACTTAAAGTCTGGGACCCAGCACTTGTGATCACTCCTGGCATTTCACAGCACAGCCCATGGGTCTTCAAGGTGGCCATGACTGAAGTCCCAGGCTGAAATGTCTCCTAATCATCCCCTGCTCACATGAAAGCCAATCCCAGAAGCTGCACTGATATCCACAAACCACTTCATCATCAGCTACTTCCCATCCAACCTTACAAATGACCTAAATGCCCTGTTTCACTTTCGGAGCTCTGCTGCTCCTATTCAGATTGCTTAGTTCTGGCTTTGCAGCTACTCAGTTATTTTCTCCTCAGCCACCTATTCAAAGCACAACCCAAGAATGCAAAGTTCATCCTCTTCCAAAGCTATACGTAGAGCTATATGCCTCTGATGTCCATTTGCTGCTCGATGTTCATTCTCATTACACTGGCATATAAATCTCTGGAGAGTTACAGGGGAAATCAGGTGCATGTTGTCCTCAGACGTTTCCCAGAGTGCCCAATAAAGGGACAGTGTGTCTCTGATATCAATATATTGCCCGTGAACTTTGAAAGCAGCATGAAAAATTACTCTAAAACATATCACCAGGAATAGAATGACAGGATGCATTTCATATGGACATAGTTGAAAAGTCTTCAGAGCTAATGGCTTGGAGTAGTTCGGGAAGCTAACAGACTACAATAGATGTGACTTTTTTCTTCCGTCTCTATGGAGATGACGTTGATTGACTGGACCTGGAGTTTGCACAGAGCTGGTGCTGGCACAGCAAATTGCCTGTTGCGCAGATAGCTCAGACGCCCCATGAGCTCTGTGGTACATATGCAATTTTAGCATGCTTAAAAATAGATGAAAACTTGAGACCTGTGTGATATAATCCATGACCCCTCAAAAATAAACTGCAGGCTTCCCCGTGGCCTGTATGTCCCAGAGGTGGACTCTCAGAGGCGCAACTAAAAATGAGCAACCACAAAGTTAGGGAGTTTAACCACCTCTGTGCTCTTGGAGCAGCTCAGGGGCCTGGAAAATTGAGTGGGATTTGAGATGTGCAAAGAGACAGCAGTTCCCTGAGGGTTAACTGTGCTCAGCACAAGAAGGAACGTTGAAGTAATTCCAAAGGTGTGACCTGGCTCTGAGCAAGGGGAATGCTTGCTCGGCATTCTTGGGGGTGGTCAGCACAATCCTCCCCGCTGTCATCTTGTACATGAGGTGAGGACAGTGATAACATTTCACAGAAGTTCAACAGATTAATGTAATGCTTGTGCAAGCTCTGGAAGCAGGGCACAAATCCTGCCAAGCCTCCCGTCTGCCTCCAAATTCTGATCTGCCCTCTTGGCCGTATTTTACATCCTGCGAGCAAGAACAAGTGTAAGGGAAGAAGGTTTTTTCTTCTCCCGCTCCCCAGATTTTAAAGAAATGCTTTCAAGAATGAAACAGCTGTTGCAGGAGACAGCCAAAGCCCAGCCCTCCTCATAGCAGGCCCCGTTCCTGGGCAGGTACACACAGCCGTGTGTACGTACAAGCGTCGGCTGACTCACACGAGTTGACCAGAAACCCTAATTACAAACACCGAGTGCCCAGCCTGTCCTTTGCAGGCGGCGTGGCATGTTTGCTGCCCACGCCAGCCTGCATCCAGCTCCCGCCTGCGCCATCCCACACCCTCCAGCGGCTTGAGGCCGGAGTGCAGCAGCCCTTCTGCACGCTGATTTATTAGCCTCACCCTGCAGTTCCCTCTGAGGTTGGCTGCGGCAGGACAGACTCGTTTGATGACCTGCCTTCAGGGCTAAGCAAATGAGATTCATTAGGATATGCAAAAAGCTGAGAGCAAAGCAACCCTATCTTTTCTGTCTGAGCATCTGAGCTCCACTGATCTGATAAGAGTGAGTTGCTCCAACATGTCTGCAGAGGAAGATCTGAAGCTTTCTTCTTCCCATGCATTCCCAGATAGTCATTGCAACTAACAGACAAATAGGTCAGAATAAATAACAGCCCCCTCATTTCCCCCAGCATGCGAGTCTGGATGGCTTAAGTCAAGTGTTAATAAGAAACAACGCTGCTGTAACAAGATGTCCTGATGCACTGCAAAGAATACGTAGCATAATAGCATCTCTCGTACAAACATTTCACTAAAAGCTTGTCATTACCCAGACAGAAGAGACATCATTTGCATAGAGAAGCAGAGGAAAAGCAGCTTGAATGAGGTGATCCAAAAATGGAGCCATCAAGTCACTGAATTGTTGTATCAAATAACGCAGAAGTATGTTTTGCTGAAGTTCATCGTTTTCATAGCGGCACAATAGGCAAAGTGAAAGCACTGCACCTAGAGGGAGCGATGGGTGGGAGGCGAGCCAGCCTCCACGCCATTCCGGGCCTCAACCGTGGCCCTGCAGGGTGACTGGGTGATGGAAAAGGAAGACCCATATTGGAGTGTGTGGTGATTATCAGCCCCTCATCCCAGGCCATGTGGTTTTTAGATGGAAATGCTGGGCTCACCCCATGGAAATCGGGAGGCAGGAGGGACACCAGGGCAGGCAGCCGGCAAACCTCCCGGCTCTGCTCACAGTGCCTCACCTAACCCCACCGAGCAGAGGCTCTGAGATATTGGTGATGCTGACGGTCAGAAAAGCTCTTCGGCTTTTCTGACAATGCATTTGGCCCCTTTGCTGGAGGCGTTCCAAAGAAAACAAAAGCCATCAGCAAGCACATCTTGCAAAAAGCAGCATGCTCTCTTAAACCAGGGCAGGGCGGAGAACAAGAGCTGGAAAATGGAAATCCAGTGGCCAGTGCTCCAGCTGCTCGCTGCAGGCTCAGCTCCCCAGCCCACCAGCAGAACGGGCTCCCTTCCTCGTTTGCTTCTACCTCCTGAAGGATTTTTGGTAGCACCCATCACCGTGGCATCCCAGTGCTGCTGCTGTTCAGTGGTTTTGCCGATCCCTGTGGGTTTACTGAAACACTTGTGACATTTTAGGTGTGGCAAAGGGGCAGGTGGGTGGGAGGGATGTTTCTTAAAGCACTAGCTCCTGGAATCAAGGGAGGGCAAAGGCAGCACTTCGCCTTTTCTTATAAGAAGCATATAGCCCTCCTGGTGCAGAGCAAAGCTTGAAAGCTCCGGAAACCCAGAGCGTCCTTGTCTGAGGAGAGGGCGGAGGTTCTTGCACTGTCCCCCTGATTCTGGGGGGAAGAAGGACTGAGTCACAGGATTTCAGGATTCCAGCTCCTGGAATTGGCTGTAGCGAGACAGTTTCACTTCCCGCCTCCGACTGTCGCAATGTCCAGGTTGCAAACAGCAAGAGCAAACATTTTTAATACAATTTCCATGTTGATTTTTCAGCTATGGCTCTCTTAATGCCTGCTCCTCCTGGGCCTGTTCTGTTCTTTGCATCTTCCCTGCTGCCCGCTCCCCGGTGATGACAAACTGTGAAGCATTTCCCAAGAGTGAGAAATCCTCACAAGAATCATCTGTTGCAAGTCCTGTCTGACAAAACCGTGTCAGAGCTTTGGGGACTTTCTCTCTATTTTTAATTGAGTGCATCTTTCCCTGGCATTTCCCCCTGCTGGCTCCTGCATCCCTGCCATTATGGCAGATACTGGAAGGGAAGCAGTGCTCGTGCTGGGATGTGGAAAAGCTGTTGTTCCCACCTGATTCCCTGCAAGGATTGCTATATAAAGGGTGCACATGGGGCACTGCTGCTGCTGGAGTCCAGGGTTCCCTTTCTCTCTTCATTACTCCCATGCAATCAGCATTTGTGATTTAGTCCCTTCTTATCATGGCCTTGCAGTATCACATCTTGGCTTGGTATTTAGTCTTCCAGAGACTTGAAAGGGCAGCTTCTCCTTGAGTTTATCAGCTCAAATGGGGGATACCGCTTGATGGTGTGCCAGCGAGCTTCTGTACGATGCCTTTTATGTCTCAATCAAGCCAGCGTGCCTATTTAATTAGAGAGATGATAATAGAAAAGGCTCCTCTTGGATAAAATCTGGGGGAGTAAATGTGCTACCTGACTTGAAGGGAAGGGGGGATGGATTCACAAACCCAACGGAGGCCGGTGAGAGCTGAGGGCATGGTAGCACGGGGCGGTTTAACAGAAGGAAAGGCAGCCGCTCTGCCAGCAGAAGCCCGTGAGCAGAGAACCATGGAGCACAAAATTAACACACTGGCTCATCAGGAAATGTTAATGTGGGCAAGGTGGGGAATTGCTTCATATGGGCAAACAATCTGTGCAGAAGGGATAAGCGCGATCAAAACCTGGTACAAATCTGGGCACGTTTCTCCAGAAACCTCTACCCTCAGTTTGAGGTTCAAGACAGAAAACGCAAAGCCCTGATTAAGGTGCTAAATCCTTATGTCAAAAAAAAAAAAATATGCTGAAATGAAACAAAATGAAAGCATCCAATGGGGCTTTTCTAGAAATGACTAAGCCGCTGCCACACAAACCCCAGGAGAGGAACCGTGCAGTTTGGAGTAAGTGGTTTGGGGTAGGACCTCCATGTTGATACTCAGTTGAGGAGCAGAACAAACACACAAGTTACTGTAGTCCCTGTTGGGTTTTTTGTCATTAAGTCCATCAGCAAAGCAGGAGCACTTGGGTGCCCGGACCTTGCCTAATCCTCACTTTGCCTTTCCCCCTGCTTAGTCTGATTCTGTTGAACCTTTCCCTCCAAGGCTGAGCCATCTCAGCCTTCAGATTTTTCAGATATTAGGAAGAAATTCTTTACTGTAAAGGCAGTGAGGCACTGGCACAGGTTGCCCAGAGCAGCTGTGGGTGCCCCATCCCTGGAAGTGCTCAAGGCCAGGCTGGACGGGGCTCTGAGCAACCTGCCCTGGTGGAAGGTGTCCCCTGCCCTTGGCAAGGGGGCTGGAACTGGGTGCTCTTATGGTCCCTTCCAACTCAAACCACTCTATGATTCTATGATCTGCTTCACCCATGCCACTGTTTTCAGGACTGGAGAGCCTTGGCAGAGGGAGCCTAGACTGGGTACAGCCTCCTCAGGGTCTCTAGGCTTGGGGCTGAAGCAATAGATACTGCCCAAGGGCAGGGCTGATGTCCTCACCATGTTGCAGGGTGAAGGCAAGACTTGCCTTTTTAATGAAATTGCAACCATCGGGGTTAAATAATTGCCTAAAAACTCTGGGAAATTCCTCATTTTCATGAGCTGAATATCTGCCTCAAAATACTAAACATTTTAAAACTAAATAATCCAATGTTTAACGAAATACAGACTCATTATAACAACTTCATTCTCTTCAGAACAGTCCTCCTAAAACCAAACATCAACTGCTACTGAACTACAAATGCTGGCTCCACTTGCATCTGCGGACCTCTCCCAAAATTTAACCAGGCACTTGCTCTCCCCAGCTGCCACCATTCCCCACTGCACCAGTGTATTTCCCCTAACAGAGAACTGGGACCAGCTTCACCCAGCCACCACCCCACCTCTTTACCCACCACAGCGCTAAGCAGGGGCCATTTCCCCCTTTGCAATGACAGTCAGGGAAGCCAACTCCACCTACAGCATAACCAAGTGCCGAATTTAGGTCCCTTGCATTTACAGTCTGCCTGGAAGGAGCAGGAGGTCCAGCGGTGCTGATGTCTTACAGTCTGAGAGACCCTGATTTCAACATCCCAGATGAGCAACCGCTTTATAACCTGCCCAAAGCCTGCCTGGATAGGGCCCCGGGCAAGGTAATGCATGCAGCACTTTTCAGGAAGAAGGCCAGAAGAACATTAAAAAGTAATTGAAAGGCCTTGGGGGATCAGAGGAAGAAGGCAAGCTCAAAGAAACCAAGGCAAAAACCTGAAGCATGGCAGCGTGCGAGCGCACTTGTCTGAGAAGACTTAACAAAAAAAAAAAAAAAAAAAAAAAATTTTGAAGAAAATGAGGAAACTGTCTCTGAAAGGATTCTTTGAAATGGCAGCAACATCAGGGAAACAGTAAATGGCAGGCTACAGGCCTGGCACTTGAAAGGAGGGAGTTCAGCTGGAGGATGTATCTGCAGATCTACCACAGCATTGCCTCCCAGGTCAGGGCTGCTCAAACCACTCCAAGGAAGGGTTGAATCGACACGTTAGCGATGCAAAAGTAACCCTCAAAATATGAAGAGCACGCGGCTCCTTATGTAGTACTTACTTTATTAAACGCATGCTTCCTTTTCATCCAGAGAGACTTGACTTCAGAATTACACAGATGGTTCAAACATATCTATAGTACTGGTAGTAATTTAGAAATCTCTCTGGGGGAAAACAAGGTTTTAGCCTTTTTTTTTGTTTTGTTTTAAATGGCAGCGAGCTGGATTTTAAGGTGGAGTGAGTTTATTTCTGTCATGGCTGCTGCAGAGAAAGCTCCATCACCCACAGATAATGCCAGATGGTGAGCCGTGCCCAAATCCATCAGGCAGAGGCCTCAAGAAGAGATTCAAAGTGTAAGCGGGGATTGCATCTCTTGCTGAAGGGGCAGCCAACAGAAACAAAACCAGAGCAGGCTGGATATAACCACCGTAGCACAAATCCACGGGCTGCCACTGAGCTCCAAAGAGCTCTGCAAATGGCAAAGCCTCTGACCAGCCTACAGGACAAAAGACGAAGGAAACCACGTGCATTCAGCGGCATGGCTGATTTCGGGCTAGTTTTATCCAAACCCCCGTTAACTTAGTGGTATATCATTAAGGTGGATGAATGGTTACATGGTTCAACAGAGCTGATAATCCTTTGCCTGCGGTGCAGTTGCAGAGGGTATAAAAATTTCTGGAGATGGTGAAGGGGATTCTCGATGCACCATATGGTCTCCTCCAGCCCTTGCGCTGCGCTGAGGCTCGTGCTCTCATGTGACACACCATTAGCAAGTCACATGCAGCAGAAAGCAATTTTATGGCCAGATCCTGCTCTTAGAAGCTATGATGACTAAACTAGCTAATCAAATCAGCATAAATTTGCAAACACCGTTTTAGCAGCTGTGACCGTAAATATCATCAGCAGAATGTGAATAATCCCAAGCACAAGATGAGTTGAGTAATGGGTTCCCAATGGGCGTTGAAGCCATCAGTTCGCTGCCTGGCAACTCAGAGACAGGGGCGAGGGGGGGAGGTTTGATTATGATGAGCCTGAAACAGCAGATGCAGTTATCACGACAAAGCAGCTAGAGCACACGCACCAGAAAAAGGAAAAAAAAAAATTAAAAATTTCATTTACTGAGACAAACAATTGTGGTGGATGCCCTGTTCTCACCCTGCTGTCTCCCAAACGCAGGCACGTGTGCATGTTCCATGTGGAGGGATGTGTTTTAGCATTCCCAAAGTGACTCATTTGGCATTTTCCAGGGACCTGCAAAAGGCTCCCTGCACACACATACCGTTTTGTCAACAAGCCATAAAAATAATCAGCCGAGGTGAAATTCACTGAGAACACAGACAGCAAGGCTAAATTTGTTTTTAATTTGTGCCAGCTTCTGCTAATGGGAGCCAGGGTGCAGGGCTCCCAGCATTAACAAAGGGGAAGGGGGGGAAAGCTGCCAAAATTAACAGTACACGGCAGTCTTAACCTCCCTTCTGGTGAGGACCGGCCACGCACGTGGTCCCAGAGCAGATGGAGCAGGCTGGAGCGGGCATGGCCAGAGCAGAAGAACTGTCCCACAGACCACACTGCCAGGGGCCCGGGGGAGAAGGCGGCTGGAAACACAGCCAAGCTTCTCCCCTAGCAAAGCGCTTTACTGAGGGAAATGGCTTTTGTAGCTCAGAAAAATGAATATACCTCCCTGCACCTGCCAGCATGAATCTGGCTCAGCCAAATATATAGATCTGTTTTCCAAAAACATGGGAAAAAGACCAACCGTGATGTCTCAGTCCTGCTGGTGGCTTTTGGTAGGCTGTTAAAAATGCTTGGCTATTATGGACCATATCCTGGTTTGATGGTGATGATGTCCCACCCCACTTTGAGGCAAAATCCAGAGTCTAGAGGGCAGGAGAAATATTGTATTGAATCTTGGATTGCATTGCGTAAAGGTAGCCTGTTTGCTGGCGTCATCAAAATCTCGTGAAGAAAAGGCCTAAGTGTGGGTATATCTCTATATAATATAGATATCTAGTGGATATATATAATGACGTGATAGTCATTACAGCTCTTGCCAATAATGCAACTTTTAGCTGAGCTTTAAAGCTGATCTGCAGTAGTGTGGAAACCGCAGTGAACAAGGAACGTGAGCATTCCCAAGCTTCCGAGGAGCTGGCAGCCAAGCCTGGGCTTTGTCTAGCTGCAACCAGGCATGTTGCTTGAAGTACCAAGTATGTAGATACCCTAGGCTGCTAGTTTAAAGCTTACGTATGTGCAAATGTATGGTCACTGCTAATTTTTGGTTTGCTGTATTTTCTTAGTTATGGTGATTATTGTTATACGTAGCTTTCAAGCATTTCCAAAAGACTAAGCTGTGCCCAGGACCAAGGGATAACCTTTCTGAGCTCATAAATCAGGGGATTTGAAGATATGAACTTTCCTAAATTAACTGGCAGCCATGGTGGACACACAAATTAATATGATCAGTTCAGTGCTTAGAAAATGGAGATGAAAGCTGAAAGGAGAGGAAAAAAATGTTCTTCCCTGACAAAGAAGCAAAAGGACAAGTGACAGAGCATCTCGACATGCTGATGGAGAACATCAAAGACAAGGGTGGTGCTGGGTGCTGGTTCCTCTGATCATGGAAGTTTCGGTTTATGCCAGGAAAGCTTGGACAAGAACTGGCACTGTGCACAGGGAGCGTCTCAGTAAATATGTGGAAAAACCTGGAATAAGAACAGGAAAATATCAGAAGCAAACGCAGAGGATCTAGTGCCTCCCATACCAGCACTGAAGGTGTGTCCCTCAGCAGCTTTCCCTAGAGAAGATCTGTGGTTTGCTTTCCCCCCCCCCCCCCCCCCCCCACTTGTGCAGTATTTAAAACAACGTCATTTCTCCTAAAGGGGAGTTTCAGCGCTGTCTATCCACTGAAGCTACCTCAGCTGTTAGCTACCCACTGGCCTGAAACACTTCTACACGACAACTACATGCTGCTGACACCAGATGTGAATGAGAAGATGGAGGGAAAATTGCTGCATCTCTCGCTGCAGAAAAGAACTGGAGGAAGGCAGAACTGGAGAAAAGCTGGGCTTGAGTGGCAAAATCAGCAACAACATTTCTCCAGAGCACGGAGACAAAAAAATTTGGAACAAAGGGGGTGTGCTCACCACATTACACTCAGATGAGCCCAATCTGAAAATACACACCAAGATCTCAGTCCAAAAGAGCACACCCATCTGGAGCCAGACCTGTCACAAGTAACCAGTTTCTCCTTAAAAAACACACCCCAACTGGAACTCCAGTTACTGAAGCCAGAATGGAGAATTACTGGCAGAACCAGTACAAACTCTGGCACACAGTTTAAAGCCTTTTTTTCAATGTCCAGAAAATTCCAGCTCGCTTTCTTCAGCATGTTTCACTGCAGCATCAGTCTCCGCATGCCTGCATTGTGGCTGGGGCCAGGACCAGGAGGTGCCAGCTACTACAAAAGATCGTTCTTGCTATTCCTGGTCTGATCTGAAACAAAACGTACTGGAAATTTTGGAAGAACATCTGTTCCCATCAAGCATCCAGCCCAGGCCTCCCAGACCCACAAGCTCTGGGCAATTCAATGAAAAAGCAAGGGAACATCTCAATTTGTAGATGCAGAACTTTTGGCAGCGTTTGCTGCTCTTTGCTGCACACACAAAAACCCTGGGCTTTGTGATCCTCTGCACACAACAAGCTCAGTTCAGGGGCTTTCAGGGGGGAGTAGAAAAGAGCTGCCTTTCCCATATGTGCTTTTTCCCCGAGACACCTAAAGATGAAGGACTTGTTACCTAATTCTGAGAATACTTACCTCGATTTTATTTGATTAGTGTGCTTGTTTGAGGGCAAACAAATATGGTCATTATTTATTTCTGTTGCAACAGCACATCCCAACCATCTTCCACCCCAAGAGCTGCCACAGGGCCCACATGACAGGATCCTACCCAGACTCCAGCCATCGGGTGCGTGAGATAACAAAACCTCTCTTTGGCTCCCTGTGCCTTCAGGCAGGGCATGACTTGGAGCAAGCCCACCCACAAGAAGCATCACGGCTGTGAGGAACAGCCCAGCCGCATCGCCATGTGATACATCCCCCTTCCAGGGGCTTTGGAAAGCGGGTGTTCTGGAGCGGCTCCTGCACCGCGGTGGGGCGGCTGGGCTCCTCTCCAGCCAGCCATCACCTGGCCAAGGAACTCCCCTTTGAGCCCTCCCCAAGCCTGATGTGCAGCTGAAGTGCACAGGGACAATTTTCCCTGGGATTACAGCAGTCCCAGACTGCGTGGGGTCTGGGTATTGCCACACTGCTGCAGGGGCATGGCGTATAAAATAGTAATTTGTGGTGAGGGCTTAGGGCTGAAATAGATACGGCACACAAAGCAAGAGATAAATCTACTGCTGTTTGTACTATAGCATGGAAACACTGGAAAACGTGGACGGTATCTCAGTTATCATTACAGTTACGGTATTTGCCACGCTCCTGTGCCTGCAAGGCCAATATCACAGCCGGTCCCATCCAGGCAGATGGGGAATGAGCCGAGCAAACCTTGGCCCATCTACCCGACCCTTGGGAGCTGTGCCTGATGGACGGTTTACAACCAGCGTTTCAAGATAACCTAAATGAGGTGACAGTTTACCTCGAAATGCTGTGAACCCTTGCGTTTTAGGAAGTAGCTGCAGAGGCCTCCTTACGGATCCAGCAGGCTGGGGATCTCCAAGAGGGGCAGGGCTGAAGGCAGGAGCATTTTTGGCCAGGTCGTGCTGGGACCAAGGAAGGGGTTGGTGGGTGAGAGCCCCTCGCTTCCCACATCAGACCTCGTGTGAGGCCCAGCTGCAGCTGGTGGAGCAGGATGGCCTCCTCTGCTCTCTGCCCGTTGCTATTACTGGGGAGCATGCAATGAGGTGGGATTAATTCTGGATAAATCCCATTGCCAGAAAGAGGATGTGAAGTGTTCCTGCAACATCCCAATTAGAGAGAGGTGCACACAGCAAAGTTATCTGCTTCACACTCCATATTTTTTCCCAGCAGCAGGAAAAAGGATTTCCTGCCTCCCACTAAATCATCAATGTTCTTGCCTGGCTGTTTCAAACACAGCTTTATTATCCCTTGCACTGACTTTTGGGGACACCGTTATTTTTTCATAAGAGAAAACAAGAGTTTAAAGTTCCATGATTTTTACTTTTTTTTTTTCATCCATTCTGGTTTTGTTTCATTTTTTTCCTGCTAGGGGAATCAGTGACATTTCAAAGCAGCACGTTTGCTGTATACTCACTCAGAAGAAATTAAGGTCCTGTCTATGCACTTTCCCTCAGAAAACAGCTCCCAAGCTTGCAGCATTAAAAAAAAATAATAATCTGATTTCACAGAAACAGAAAGACACAAATTATTTCAAAGCAAGACCATGCAAAATAAAACCTACCATTAATTACGAGAGGCTGGAATCAGAGATCCCATCTCTGATTATATTCATTCCTCAACAGAAGTTTTGCCCAAGTTAGAGCTGCTGGGTCACGTCCATTCTTTTCTCACACATACCATTAAACCAAGCAGGCTCACCAATGTCACATCTTCAGCACATACAGAAAACACTTTGATATTACATACGCTTAATCCTCACATATAGAGGGCTATCTTCTCGTAACAGGTATAATTGCACCAGTGCGTGCACTGAGGTCAGCTATAACCATCCTAAAGCAGAGGTACAGAGATGCTGTCTGTGCTAGACACATTTGAGGCTGAACACAGCCCACATTCCCATCTTGCAGGCGCTGGAGCTTGGGTTTGGAGGCCGGCACGCAGCCTCACACATTTCAGGGCTGGGAGCATTTCACCACCACCGGCACCAGGGCTGCTGTGGGAGGCTGGGGACTCAGTGAGGCTGGGGAGTATGACAGTTATGCTTCACTCAGGTTAGAAACAATAGGAGCAAAACCAAGCTTGAACACAAGCACGTCCCCACCCAAAGCAAAGCCATCTGCAACTCAGCTCAGGAATGAGAACTATGCAGCCAGAGGTTTCCTCTAGTTATTGTTTTGGGTTTGGGCTGCAGTGCGCAGGGAGGGGAGGAACAAAAAACACAGAGGGTGCAGGAAAGAAGCCGAAAGCCAGGCACAGCCGCAGGAGCCTCAGCCTGACCTCAGGCCCTGGATTTGGGATGCAAGGCGCAAGGCGGTGATGCTCGCTGCAGCTATTCTCTCACCCTCCACTGCTCCTCCCTGCCCCTGTATCTCAGCTGTACCAGTGCCACAGTTTGTGAGACACTGATGTTGGTGTGACACAAACGTGTGATACCGCTTTGATTTGCACAGGCACCTATCAATTTTGCATGCTCACTAGACAGCAGAGCAGACATGGCAATATCTAAAGAGGAACTTTATTAACAAGACCAAACTCCAATATAATTCTTTTTTCCTACAAAGATACACCCAAGAAGACCCCAGATTTTCAGCTTGCCATTTCAGTTTAAAAGATGCAACCTGAAGCATGTGCTGGCTGAGAGATGCTAGTTTTTCTTTCTTTCTTGTCCAGATTAAGCTTAACATTTTTCCAGACCAATATACGGACATTCACCACTACCCTGACTCCTTCCCAGACCCACTGGGAATACAGGGCTGTGGAGCAATCAGTGGAGATTCATGGACGTTGACCTCTCAACTCATAAGCTTCATGCAAACTGTGCCTAAAATCAAAGGTAAGGGATTGCGCTGTTACCGGCCAGCTTTCCAACACCACCACCGAGCTCCCGGCAAACACAGCAGTTTTTCACTGGGTGGAAAGTTAGCTCACTAAACTCCTCATCCCAGCTCCTGGCTATTTTAGTCCAAACAGTAGAGACTCAGGGAGAAGTGGTTTTGTAATTAAGCTGGTTTCAGTTCAAACTACCAAGGAAAGGGGTATTTTCACTTTCTCCCCACTCCTGTCCCTACCTTTGTCCTTCTGTTGGCATGAGCATCACCCAAGCCAGGGAACTGATCCAGCTGGAACCTATCTGTTTGTCTTTTCGCTTTCTGCTGGGTTAGTTTTCAGAGGGATCAGATTCCTAATCTGGCAGATCACTCGAGAGCTGATTTTGGCACCAGAGAGAGCACATGACCCAGCAGCATGGACTTAAATCGGCTGAAAACAAGCATAAACCTATGCCCGCAGAGAACACCCACCCTGTATCCACCCATGCAAAGATCCTCTGTCGGCAGAAGGAAAGAGGCTTTTTCCAGGGTACTGTTCTGTTCCCAGGGGGAAACAGGCGTGTTTTGGGAAGCAGTGACACACCACCTCCCATCTCTACCTGGCTCCACTCGCATGTCCCTTGCCACTGCTCTGCTGCCCCTTCTCCTTGGCTCCTTGATAAAGCCCAGGGCTCCTCTCCAGCGGCCTTCTCAGACCAGTCTATCTTTCTTTTAACAGCACTGTGCCACTTACCCAGGTACTTTCTGTCCTCATGGACACTCACGCATTCACCAGCAGCCACAGACACGTGTAAGATATGCATGTGCACGCCCAGGGCAGATGCACGCAAGCACAGACCTAAAATATCACCAAATATTCTGGTTCCCCCAGGGCTGAAGAAATGGGCTGTATTGCTCTGAACCATTACTACTACGCACACGGTGTTTCTATGGCTACACCTTCCCCAGCTTTCACTCCCGCATCCTGCAACACGTTTGTCTGTCTGTCTGCCTCTCCATCGCACATCCACACACACGAACCAGACATCCCTTCCTTCCTCACTCAGCCACCCCCTCTCCACTCCAAATAACACCTCTGTTCTTCCTCCCACACACAGCCGAAAAATTCAGAGTAGCTGTTTCTTGAGACCCAGCAGAAGAGGGGACAAAGACTGATGATCCCAACCGATTTCAAATGCCAGCAAGTCCCGCAGTCACTCTCCTGAGCCTCCAAGCCTATTCACAGCAAAGGTGGAGCAGGTATTGTTTACCGGAGATCTTTAGTGCTATTTATGGTGGCATGAAACCAAAGCAGCATGCGAAGAGCAGGCAGACCCCTTCGTCCCCCAAGCTGCTCGCAAGAGGCTGGAGAGTTGGTATGCTGAGTGATAATACAGAAGAAAATATCTCCCAGGAATGCTCTAACAAGAAACCTTGTGCAGGGGGGGTCAGCAGTACCTTGGCCTCAAGGTGACTCGTTTAGCAGTGTGAAATGAAGATATCGGTCGGATGTTGGGGAAATGCTAATGGCTGGGAGCAGCTCATGTCAAGCTGAATAAATCCTTTGCTCTCCATCCTGAAACACAATGGCACATGAATGACTAAGCAATTCTGATAACAATTCAATAGACAAATATCAGCTTGCTTTGATTAAACATTACTTCTGGAGCTGTTTCAGGGCAGCTAAAGACACATCAGCCTGTGTCTCTCACCCCAGCTCTCCCAGCAACCCAGCCAGAGCAGAGAGACATTTATTTCACAACCATAACTGACTTTTTTTCCAAAGCAATTGGAACTCCTGTAACGTCTGAACTAAGTCTAGATTTATGCAAGCACAGCTGGGGTGGGGGGGAAGGAACCAAAATAGCCCCTCTCTATTTTAAGATCTCAGTTTCACTGTCACTTCTCCCTTGCTACATCACAGTTATCCCTTAGCACAGTAATAACACAGTCCAGCTTGGAGATATAGGTGGAACTGAGCCATGTAATTACCACATTTCCACGTATATTTTTGTGTATTTGCAGTACTGAAATAACACTCCCCTAGCACAGGGTTAGTCCAGACAAACAATTCAATTTAGGAACGTGGCTAAAACATGCAGCTAGGCTTTTATACGGTACAGGTCTAATTTTTTAATTATGTCCATATCTGTGCTGTAGGTTGGTCCTTTAAAAATGCTAACCAGTCCTTTTTATTTTTGCAGAGAACATTTACGTAGGCAGCTTTTCCCAATTTGAACCTTCTGCCTTGCCAACCCCCAAATCAGTTTTCAATGATGAAAGGAATAACCTCATCTGCACACATGGGCTTATACCCTTGTCTTCAGTCAGTTGTGAAATAAGCTGCTCAGCACTGCATCCGTAATGGGGACTGCAGTGCAGATGGCAAAAGCATAGTCACAACTCGTGCTGTGCCTCCGCCAATAGAGGTGTATAATGCAAGCAGAGCAGCTCAAAGAAGCGTAACACGCTGGTAGTGAGGAGGGGAAGAGAGGCTGCTACTCCTGAAGCATTTTCACCTTTCTATCTACAGAAGAGGCTGTTGGGGTAACAATAACATGGAATGGTGTCCAGAAGATCCTGATTGAAATACTGTCTGCACTGCAGTCCATGAGAATGAGGATTTCACCCCATGATCAGTGCTAGGCTGTGTTTCAGTGGTGTTTATTGCTTTGTAGTTGAGAGAATGCAAGGAGAAAAGAAAGCAAGACTCTCCCACACTTCTGCCCTGCTGATCTGTTGATTGCTAAGAAGGAATATCATCCCTTGCAAATGTCTACAGCCAACACCAGTCCTAGGGGCCTCATTGCTGCATTTGACCATAGCCTAGAACAGTGAGTGATAATGTTATTTCTCCAGTTCCACTCTCAAGAAAGTGCCTTGGCTGCCTTCCTTTCTCCTGGGCTGAGAACGAGCATGTGGAAGCAATCTGCCCTTGCGTACACACAATCCACATCTACAAGAGTACGTAGAGTCTGTGCTACCTGGATTACTGTGAACTGAGGCTATTTCTTTAGATAATTTAGGTAATTGGCAGATGCTGCATCCTACAGGCAGAGAGGCCTCAGAGGAGACATCTACACTGAGTACGCACAAAAAATTCACAGGGACGATGACCGCATGTTTGTGCATAGGCGTATACATACACATGTACTACAAGTTACTGGAAGACAGAAGAGTCCTGCTTGCCCTCAGCTGCAAAGCGAAATTCTCAGCTGATCATTGCAGCTCCCATTTGATAGCACAAAGCCACTTTGCAAAATCACCAGGTTGGCCCTTACAGCTTTGTTGTTTTCAATATTCTTTGAGAGTTTCCTCTGATGCCTGATTTGCTTTATTAGAGAAACCTACTCAAAGGGATTTGTGTGCATGCTCAGCTTGATTTGTGAACTCCAACAGGAGGGGCAGCCAGTAAAATTAATGAGGTTCTGGGCAAATGATTGCACATGCAGACCCACAGACATAAAGCATTAACTGACTGTCTAATTAACAAAGGCCACGTGCCCGATTAAGCATGCAAACGCTGCTGCTTATACACGCACATTGACACACATTAATGTCTCAGTGAGGATACATTTGCAAGTGTCTGTTTGGAACGATGATGAAGCACGCAACCTGCTTCCATAAACACTTTTCAGTATGCAGAAAATATATACATGAAATAATCTGCTGCCCATTTCTGTAATGAGCACGAATTCTTTCTGGAAAGCAACACAGCAGGCCTCCAGGCTCATTCGGGCACTGCTTTAAAACCACCTTCCAGGAGAGGGCAAATGAAGGACAAAGAGGCCTTGAAAGAAAAGTTTTAACTCCGTTTCAGTCATCTTGTCGTTGCAAGTGAAGGGCTGCTTTCATGTTGCAATGTCGTCATACTAGGTGATAAGAGGTCAGGGGCGTACGTATGGTCCTATGCCTAACTCTGCTATGTTCTTGTCACATAACACTCACCCTCTGGGTCTTCATCTCCTGCCTGATTAAAGCTCATTAAAAAAAAAAAAAAAAAAAAAAAGAGGAAAAAATCTAACGTGTCCAACAAAGAAGAGCTAGAAACAGCAACGTCTCAGAGGTGGTGGTTACAGTACAGGATACCTGCTCAATCTCAGTTCACTTAATTAACCATGCGGGCAGATCACATCACTTTGGGACACAGATATGATCACTCACCTGGGCAAGCCAGGAAGGCAAAACCCTGGAAAGGCAGTAGCAACCTCCAGGTGCCAGAGAAGACATTTTTGGCACCAGCTGCAGAGCCATTCCGCGGGGTCTCCGCTGCACAGACTAGCAGCAGTCCTGCACAAGGTATTCCTGAGAGCGCTCTACAGCTCAGGCAGTATAAGCAAGCTGTGAAGGATCCTGGGCTGCGTGAAACAGGGAGGCAATTTGAACTTCTCACCTCTAATGACCAAATCCTGCCCTCTGCTCCTCCCTGCGCACCTCTGCTGCCTGCAGTGGGAACTGCTCAGAAGGTACCTGAGCCTTCACTTTGCATTTGCTTGTGGCTGGTGGGTGCACCGAGCTGAAGTTCAGGGTTTCCCTCAAGCCGTGACTCAGCCCAACCCCCCCAAATGCTCAGAAACTCTTTCTCCAAGGAGCCAGGAAGGCCAAGGAAGGTGTTAGAAAAACTAGTTATGCCTGTGGTGTGTTTCCTTGCTGCTGGAAGGTCTCTAAAGACATTTCAGGTGCTGATGAGACCTTCCAGCACATCCATTTAGAGTCTGCAGCTTCCCTTCCTTCCTGCATTATTTACCATGCAATCCCAAGCTGCTTAAAGAACTGTTGCAAGCTATTTTCTGAATCATCCTTTCCTCTCTGTGCTGTTTCTTGTAATAATCTCTCAAATCTATTTTGGGAGTGGTGTTTTGCAGCACAGGGTTGTTTTGTTTGTTTACTCTAATTGCTCCGTTGCAGACGCAGAAAGTTTGTTCATTATTGTAAAGTTGCTGACAAGGACAGGGTTACAAATCCTGTGTCCTGACAGTCTCACCTTGCTCGACTGTCCTCTCCAGAGTAGGGACGCAGAGGCTCAGGACGACAAGTGCAAGGCTATGCCCATTAATTTGTTGCTGCAGAGTTGCTCTTGATTATCAGAGCTGCAGGCAAGCATTTGTTTTCAGAGTTGCTTGGGGATGGCAAGTCATTGATTTCTTAGGGCAAGGTCCCTGATAAAGGTTTGGATTCCTGAATTATTCTTATACTATGCAGAGCATCTTGGCAGTCTGACTATTAAAGGAAAAAGGAGTGTGGACTTTGCCAGCAGATGTGTTAGAGAACGGAAACAAAAATAAAATAAATAAAACAGGAGGTATATTTTGAGCTGACCAAATTTGAAAATGCTGTTTTCAGAAACACCCAAAAATCCTGAGTCTTTACACCACAGACCTTATCCTGGAACCCAAGACACAATTTGCTTCAGAGAGGCTACACTTAACGTGCTACCCAAACTCAAAGTTTCTCAACAACCCAACATGCATATTAGTTTATTATTTCAACTTAGCTGCCCTGCTCTACCCCGAGAGTATCTGGCTGGGAAGTGATTGCACTTCCACACCATACGTTCAAAGCCGGAGTGCTTCGCTTGCTTCAGCAGTTTTTGGCAAAGTTCAGTGCAGCCCTCAGCTTTGAAGCATAATTGCCCAACTACAGCAGTGACTCCGGTCTCCAAAGGCCAAAAGGAGAAAGAGAAAGGAGGGAGGTGGGCGGACAGCTGAGGATTGCACATTTCAGATGTGGGATACAGTTATTTCTTTTTCGGAGGCCTATTTCTGGATACTGCCAGAGAACTGGACAGCTAAAACAAGAAAGCAAATATAAAATGAAAGATCACATTCGAAACCACACACACCCAGACACCACGGCAGGCAAGAGCTGGGGGACCTGTGTAATCAGAGCTATAATGATTCCATAATTTCACATCCAAACATAATTAGTTAAGGTACGTTCTTTGACAGCTAGAGATTTGCAAAATTAGGGTCAAGCAGGTTCATTTTTTTAATTGCTGTCGTTTCCCCCCTCTGTGCTGTTTCTTGTCGCTTTATAGCCTCCTCCCTGGGCCAAATTCATCCCTGGGGTAACCCCCTTTTAAAAAAGTCTCCATGAATTTGATTCTTTATACCTTGGAAGCATGGAAACATGGCAGCAAATAGCTTTCTGCCTGCATGACTGGCCTGTCACGTGTCTCGGCACATCTGAAGGATTGTTTGGCTTGCTAGCAGTAAGGACCCAATTCCCTGAAAAAAAAAATAACATTCAAACTGCACGCTGCTCCCCGCTTCATACATTATTGCTGTCAACTGCAGCAACAGCAGATAGTAGGAAAGCAGGCTGCCTAATTCCAGCAAGATTAAAGCCCACTGTTTCAGATGGCAGCAGAATGTGCAAGGGGCGATTTAAATATGCAGCCAGATTTCATTAACTAGTTTGATACCACCTAACTGAACAAGCCAGGATGAAAAGCCCTCTGTGTTCAGACATCCCGTAAAACGGTCCCTCTCAAAGACGATGCCCCCTCGGTTTAGGTACATCAGACATCTGAGTTGTTTATACAGTTACTCACACAGTACTTACTTGATGACCCTCACTTATCTGAAGCAGAGCTGTACCATTCACACTCTATCAATAGACTCAGGGTTCCCATGATTGCCCAAAACATGCATCACTCGCACTTATTCTATCCCTGAGAAGTTGATAACAGCAACTCCACTAAATAAAGCCCAGGTCTGTGCAAATGCCTCCCCAGTCAGAAGTCACAGCCCAGGCCGGGGCTAGTGGAGCTAAATTAACGGGCCAGGAGTGTAGTTTCAGCTTGCATGGAAACAGCTGAGAAGAACAAAGCCGACAGCCCCAGCACAGCAGAAAATTAAAAAGCCCAAAGACATGTCCAGCCACATGGTGCATGGCTGGCACTGTTTGTACATGCCTCCCTAGGCACTCGGCACTGCAAATACAATGGCTGGAAATTAACGTGGGCATAAACGGTGTGCACACACATACAGGTACACATTTTCTGTGCCCTTCATCACGATACATGCCCCTGCATTAATTTCATAACGGCGACAGGCAGAAGTACCAAGTGATAGAAACTTGACATAAACACACCCACACACAGCAAACATTTATATGGGTGTTGCTTTGCCATATTTTGTGAGTTTGGGGAGGTGTTTGTTTAGGAAAAACAGAAGACAGGAGATGTGAATTTTTCTGGTAGATGCTCTGTGTCTTTTTTTGCACTCCAAATCCTTTTAGTGATTGATTTGGATATCTGAGGAGACAGTAAAGCCTCAGGTACTTTGTGATTAAGTGCATATGGGTCATATGAGGTGTGATGGGGGAAGCAGAGATTATATTTGTGCAGCACACAATGCCTTGGCATAAATTATATTAATATTTACATAATCTATAAATATGTTAATTTTATATGTGAATCTTTTGTCCTCCAAAATAGTGGAGTCCTTCACAACACAGGAGAAACACAGCTACTTAAAAGATACAGCAACCCACATGAAATGGCAAACAGAAATTTGTGGAAGGCCAGTGGGTCGCAAGTTTTACTCTTCAAAAAGGTGTAACAATCTATAATGGCAACACGGATTGCCATTTTATATCATCATTCACAAAACACCCTTTACTCAAAGAACAGACACGTGAAAGGAGGATGAGTGGCAATGAACCTACAGAAATTTCAAAGCTACTGTTAGATGTCTTGGTTTTGAAGCTGTCCTGTATAACCAGGAAATACATGGGCATCACAGGGAAGATTCGTTTTAGAGGACTTCAGGAAAAGGCATTCAGTATCCAGGCCCAATGTCCAGGTTTGGAGCGGCTATGTACAATCTGTTCCTTTTCCAACCCACAACCTTTCAGTATCGCCAGGAATGCTGAGTGCCACGTGTCCCCCGGTCCCTGCAACAGCAAACCCAGCAGCTGCAGAGCTCCCAGTCCTGCCACACACGCAGGCACACAAAAGCCAGAGCAGTTGTGGGACATTTATACCCCACCGTTGCTGAAGGGCCACTTCTTCAAGCTGTTGCCTTAGTTAGATTAACGGCAACACCCTGCACACGTTCATCTGTAGAAGACCTTCCTCAAGCTATAAGGACTGAAGGTCTCTCAAATGCTGTTGGCTTTCATTAAAGCTTCAATTCACCAAAAAAATCATAGTACAGCCACTTTCACCCCAGGTGCCACCCTGAACTGCTCCCTCCCTCCCAATCTACGTGCTTACAGGCAGCCAGTACAGCTTTCAAAGGCTGGCACAAAACGTGATGACGTGGCTCTGAAGCCAGAACAGAGTATAGGTCTTTCCTCAATCCAAACCAACAGGACCAGGTTTTAGAGGCTGAGTCCCATCTCCTACCCTAGGGACCTACAGCCAGCGTTGCCGTGCCATTTAGTAGGCTGGCAAGGGAGGTCACTATCTGTTCCATTAACAGAAGCGACGAACCATCCACTGACACCCCATTTTAGAGGGCAACTAGGTAAACTCCATTAAAGTGGAATCTAGGATGCCAGGGGACAAGCTGAAAAGACATTATACAGTCTGGCAGCAAAGGCAACAGAGTTCCAAAAAAAAAATAAATCACGTTAAAGCATATGCAGCCCCAGCGAGGACACCTGAAGTTTGCACATATGGCTGCTCCGCTGGGACAGGCCTGTCTGCCGCGCGCGTGCAAATCAAAGTGTTTGCATCTCATTACCAGGCTGGGAGGCATCAGTCAGGGCTGGGATGAGTGGCTGAGATTCCCCAGCGCTGTAATGGGGTGACAGTTTGGCAGCATCAGCAGTCAGATTGGGCTTTATCCTTCACAGATGTTGCTGTGCTAAGGACGAGGAGGTGTTTATTTTACAGGATGATGGTGTCTTGGCCTATGGCACACAGCCAAACAGCCCAAGGTCAGCTCTCCATATATTGTAGGGTTTCTTTGGCATCCCTCCCAAGCAACTACAGCATTCTTGGTTACAGCAGCGGGGAGGCGGGAGGGGAGGCAGGGAGCATCCCTACAAGGGGCATCCTCCAAGTCTGCAAAGCCCTGCCTCTGCACAGCCCAAGGCAGTGCCGCTGGAGATCCTCAGAGCTTACACGTCCAGATGGCAGCTGTGGATCAGGTGCTCTGGGTGCAATAAAAGAGAAAATGTCACATTGATAGTCTTACTTCTCTTCTTGTCATAACACCATTCATCTCCACTGATCCCACTTCAGGTGCAACTATATTGGGGGGTGTGCACTGAAGTCCACCTAGAGAAGCCTTGGAAAAGGCTATTTCCAATCCACTAAAGAGATTCTTCTCTCCATGTGTGCTACAAAGGCATAACAATGTTTCCTTAATAAGGGGCAAATCTTATGTCTCTTGTACCTGTGTTAATATGCAGTAACTGCACTGAAGTTGAATTCCTAATAGTATTCATTTCTACAACTGTCAACTTGCTATTTGAAAACTTTCTAAGTATTTAGAATTAACAGCTCTCATGATTTCCAGTGGTGCATGTGAAATCAGAATCTGGCTTAATTTTAATATAGAGAACAGAGGAAGATCAAAAAGAGCTTGGCACATCTCTACCTTCATGGAAAAGCTCTGACTGTGAGGTTTCCTATTTCTAGTTTTGGAAGAAATTTTGAAAGGACACTGCTCCAAGGGACGGCTTTCCATTTGCATTGCACTTTCTTACGCACAGCCCACAGAACCTGGTATGCCCCAAGCAGCACACATGGAGCTCCTGAACGCTGCAATACGGAGGTTCCTGTCTGCTCGTTCTAAACACTGCATTAAGCAGCGTTCCCCAGTATCTGCTACTGCCCGTTTTTCACAAACTCTTGATAAAATCAGCTCTCAGACTCCAAGTTTCTGTCTCAGTCTGTGATGACCTCATACAGGGACCACTAAGGAGACATACCTAGAAATCTTCAACTTGAAAACCACACTGAGTTCATTGCATTTCAACAATGGGAAATATAAATACTGCAGGAAGTACTGAAGCAAACAGCACCTTATTACTCCAGAGAGGCAAGCACTAGGGAAAAATAGTTTAAAATGCAAATTGGCTTTATGTACCTCTGAACTGGAATATCCTCACCTTCAAATCCCCCTCCCCCCAAGCTCTAGTAGAGAATGATAGTCCTGTATGCCAAGATAGATTGAACACTATTTTTAATCACATCTTACAACCACACTATCCCAAATGCAATCAAGGGAGCAAAATGAGAGAAATCTATGATGCAGACCTGCAACACGAGGAGGAGGTTTGTGCTTCGGATCAAAAGCCCTCATAGGAAAGAGTGATCTCAAAAGGCAAAAGCAAGGAAGAACAGAAAAGCTGTAAGAGATGGGGCTAGAGCAGAGCTGGAGAGCTGACAAGGTGGAGAGAAACAAGAAGTGAACATTTCGTAAAACGGATTAAGCTGTAGGAGCCGAAAGCATTAGAGGCAAAGGCCTGGGGCAGAGGGAGGGCACTCAAGGACACTGCAGCAGAACTTGCAGGCGCTTGAAGCTTGCGCTGAACTTTCTGTTCCCGGCTGCCTGTTTTGGAGTGTGTTCTGGGGATGCCTCCTCTTGGGAGCTCGCCTGCTGGAAGGAGGTTATGAAGCCGCAGCTCGGCAATGCTTATGTTGTAGCATGACAGCGGCACATAGGCATGCTATGACGCAGCATCTTTATATGGCACTGCAAAGTCGTGCTGGGGTAAAGGGATGGGATGTGCAGGTTTTACAACTCCTGGGACCCTTCGTGGCCCACAACAGTAGCCGCTCGGTGCGTGTGAAATTCAGCTGTTTCCTTCTGCAGAGGACTGGAGCAGTTTCCTCAGGTCTGTTCAATGTGTTGCTCAATTCTACCCCGCTCTGCAAACTCCCTTGAGCTGGGATTTGAATCTGCTCTGTGCACAATAAATCTCAGCCAAAAAAGAAGCCTCACATGGTTTGCCCAAATCTGTTCAGGGATCCCAGAGGTCATTACAAGTTAGTAAATATTAACAAACCCTCTTTCAAGATAGCATGTAGCCAGCACGACAAACTTGGGAAGTTTCTTCTTCTCCAACATACAAGGTGAGGGGCTGTGTTTGGCAAATCAGTGTTGGGATGTGGCAGGGGACCCCAGGGGCAAGCTGGAGCTGGAGTGTTCTCAGGAACACAGCCCACCAAGAGCAGGGGCTGCTGAACAGCTCTCCAGCTATTTGCAGCACAGCAGCTTGACTCTCCGTTTCTGCATAACCCCACATGCCAGAGGCAGCTGGGCAGTGTCTTGAGTGCGGGGTCATGAAGGGGGAAGAGGTTGTTGTGCTGAGCTGCAAGAGGCAGCACTAGCAGTGGGGGAAGGCAAGCCAGGAGCAGATTGCACACAATGTGGGAATGCCAACAGGTCCGTCCTGTGCGGCGTGTGAATGTGGTGCTTTCTCATGGAGTGAGAGGTCCCCTCAGAATATTCAACATACAAATACAGGATGTGTTTTCATTCTGGGGATGGGTTACAGCAGGGTATAGATAGGCTGGAGGAGAAAGGAGGTGGAGCAGGTGCATGGTAGAAGCAGAACAAACCCAGTTTACCCTGTGGTCCAGCAGATTTCCCCAAACCATTGAATCAGGGCTGAAATCTGGGACAGACTTTAAAATGTGCACCGGAGGTCTATAAGGTCCAGCCACACATGAATAATAGAAATGCAAACAGTTTGCCTCCCATCAACACCAGCAAGGAGGCATCAAACCCAGGTAATCAGATTTAGTAACATTTTAACCCAGGTAATCCCTAACACCAAGCATCTGGCAGGGCAGTTGGGACCCATGTGTATTTTCCACCTCTGCCGCAGCAGCGCAGGGAAAGCTTCTGTTTTGCAACCTCACTGCTCCCCTCCAAGGGCTCTGCCTTTTGCCTTGTGCTCCCAAATGCCATGTGAACCCTCGAGGAAGGTGGGCCAGGGGAAATCCAGGCTTAGCACTTCTTGCAGCTCTTTTCTGTGTGCCACAGGCCTGTCTTCCATGCAGGAGTCTTTTGCTGTGGCACACACTATTTTTCTTTTTCCAGAAAGGATCTAAAAACTAACAGCTTATTTCTTGGGAAAGGACAAGGGGTCTTCAGTCCACCAGCAGTGACCTGATCTCTGGAGGACAGAAAGGAGGAGGCTGACACTTCTGTACTACTCGTCACCTTATTAGAAGCACACTGGCATTACCCTCACCTTCATGTAGGATGGACATAGATGCCAGGTCACAGAAAGCATGAGGGCTGTTTACAGTATAAATGTCAGAGTATCTCAGCCCTGCAGGATGCACAAATGGCTGCTGCTCCCACCTAGGCACAAACTGTAAATCCTGCAGATGGGGTTCTGCCTCTTCTCCCCTCACACTGCATGCAATCCATCACCAAACCCTGCTCCTTTGACTCACTAAAGTTACTTTCCTAAGATGATAGATTTGCCTCTAAGTAAATGCCATTGAGAAAGTTTCAGCCTTAGGAGCAGGATTTTGAGAGCACTGTGCTCAGATGAGCAATCTGTACTGAATCCTAACTAGAACATCTCATGGGCACATTCATGGTAATTATTGTATAAGAAGTATTTAATATGAGATTAGGTTCCTGTATCCTTTGTACTCCACAGACAAAGTACAAGGCAAGGCAAGGAAAGAGAGGAGCTTTATAATTGTCTCATGTCCACACACGACTACTACTGCTGCTCAGTTCTTAAATAGCACAACACAAACCCCAAGTCAGAATTCCCTGGATACCCAATTCTTCCATTAACCTCTCTATGCAAGGAATGCAGGATTGGAAACCATCACGCAGGGCCAAGCCAGTATCCTTCCCATGCTCGCTCCTTACTGGGAACCCCTTGAAAGGCTCAAACTGAAATCTGTAACTGTAGTGAAGCAGATAACTGTTGCTTGTGAGAACTAAGCTGCACAGACTGCTTTGTTTTTATAGGGTTGCTAGGGAGCACTGGTTACTATTATTGATTTTCTTTTTAAGGCCTCTGAACTACTTATCAAAACAAGTTATTCCACGCACACCAGAAGTAATGAAGCCTGGTTTCCTACAGCTTTGTGTCCTTTGTCCCTGAACCTTTTTTCCCAGAGTAATGTCCCTTCCCTCTCCCCAAAGCTGGGATCTCCCTCCCACATGTCCCTTCTGCCTGGCAGAGCAAGAGGGAGCAGACGTGATAGCTGGGTCGCAACCAGCAACTTGGTTTTTGGCTGTTAGGAGCTACAAACAGTGGCTGGTTGCTAAATTCTGCCTATTTTGCTCTCGCTGGGGGACTCATTTTGGACTTTCACTACTATCCAGTCATCAGTTTTCATAAAATTTGTAGGAACTTCATTCTCTTTGTGATTTGATGACTCTAGCTGAAACCTGGCCAAAAGCATTTTCTGAGGGGAAAAAGGAGCAGCGGATAGGCAGGCAGTCAAGCTGCACAATCTGGAAATCAGGCTGAAAGCACATACAGTAAGGAACTACCTAGATTTTGCAACCAGATACATGGGGCTGGGGAGGGGGGGGGAGGGGGGGGGAACATCTCATTAAGTCCCAGATACTCAGTATCATATTTGTAGCTGTATCTGATTCTTCTGACACAGACAATTGAATGAACAAACCTAGGACCTGGCAAGTGTGACTGTCAGAACACTGATACGATGAATATTCACAAATCAGGATGTTGATATTTAAATGAAACAGATACCATTAAAATGCCAGGGTCCAGAGTGCAAAAGCAAACAGAAAAGGTCTAAGAAAGCCAGGCCCTGGAGCTGGCCACTTGTTAGTGGCAGCTTTGCAGCTCTTCTGCAAGACAGGAGAGTTAAGCAGCCTTCACTTTCTCAAGCTTTGCTTTCAAAAGGACCTTTTCAGGAAAATTTCTCATGGTTGCTAACAAATATTCAGCTGCACCAGCACTAGCAACACAGGGAGAGCGTAGGCGTGACACACCTGTGAATATACTGCAATCGTGTGTGCGTGTGCGTGCACGCACGTGTGTGCTAACAAGTACTTTTGAGCAAAGGATAGCACGTGTGGGTGCACAGACACAGGCAACAAGGCCAGTGCACCTGATCTACTCATCTGGGCACCTTTGCTACAGAGCACATGATTAAATGTGGAAACAAGCATATTCAGGAAAAAGCTGGCCTATGCAAACACACATCACAGAGTCACAGAGTGGTTCAGGTTGGCAGAGACCTCTGGAGCTCATCTGGTCCAAGCCCCTGCTCAGGCAGGGCCACCCACAGCTGGTTGCCCGAGACCATATCCTGACAGCTTTTCAGTATCTCCAAGGATGGAGAGTCTACACACTCTAGGCAACCTGCTCCAGTGCTCAGCCACCCCCACAGCAGAGAAGTGTTTCCTGATGTTCAGACAGACCCTCTTGTGTTTCAGTGTGTGCCCATTCTCTCTCGTCCTGCCACTGGGTACCACCAAAAAGAGCCTGGCTCTGTCTTCTTTCCACCCTCCTTTCAGGTATTTGTACACACTGATGAGATCCCCTCTGAGCCTTCTCCACAATGAACAGTCCCAGCTCTCAGCTTCTCCTCATAGGAGAGATGCCCCAGTCACTTAATCATCTTAGTGGCCCTTCCCTGGACTCTCTCCAGTAGCTTCACATCTTTCTTGCCCTGGGAAGCCCAGAACTGAACACAATACTCCAGACATGCTTATGAGCACAAATCCAGAGTGCCTTAATAATTGTCAAGGAAAACAGTACCAACAGCAGAGTGGCAGGCGTTTCATTTTGTCAATACCTTCCTCCTAAACCTGGAGACTTCCTTCTCATCGCCTTCCTGCTCTGATGTGACTCTAGGATGAACAGCCTCTGAAGAGGTGGAATTTGGTGCCAGCGAAAAGGAACAAAGACCTGGAAATGTACTGGCCTGTAGAGTGCGGCTGTGCACTATTCCCAGGTTCTCAGGACAGGGCTGACGAAAACAAGAACAAAGCAACAGCTATTAGATCAATTATTTCAAAGATGTCTTCAAACATTACTTATCATCAACAACTAGAAGAGTTTCATCTTGTGTGAACAGCTTACTCCCCAGAGTCCCAGCACATTCAACAAGATTATACTTCTATGGAAAAAGGCTTTTTATTGACTCTGTTCTCTCAAATAGTTGATAAGCTTTTACTGCCGTCCCACTTTCATCAGCCCAAGCCCCAGTTGTGCCCAAGGTCTGGTCTAGTTCCAGCCCATCTCATTATCTAAAGCACCAGAAGCAGGTGGTGTTTACTAGAAGAAACTGGATTTCTGCACAAAGAATACAAATCTGAAGGCCACACTGGGAAATATAACTTATTCATAACAAATACTATTCAGTCATATTTGATTATGCATCTCTTTGCTGTCTTATTCCTATCCCATTTCTTTTTGCCTCTTCTTTCCCATTCCTTCTCTCCTTCCTCTCTAAAGCTACTCTGTTCCTAAAGGACAGAGCCAGCATCCACCAAAATCAGGGAGGAAACTTGCACAGACCTCAGCGGTCTTTGAAACCTTTCAAACCTTCTGATCTCTCCCCAGGCAGCAAATCACCCCAGTTAGTTTCACTGTGACCAGGTACGGGGAGAGCACTAAACCAGTGAACAAAATGAAGGGCATGAGAGATGATCTAGGCCAGTTTCTCTGATCCAGTTCAGACTTTTTTTTTTCCCAGGGCTAAAAAGTGAGGACTGTGCTACACCCAGATGGATTCAGGGAGGTTTCAGAAAACCACAGATGAGATACCTTTGAAGGCTGAGATTGTTCTTTTCAATCGGCTTGATGGAGAGGGTGGACTTATTCTGACTGTAACTTTTTTTAGTGTACAAAAAGAAGTGCTAAAAAAAAAAAAAAAAAAAAAAAAAAAAGACAGTGAAAGGAACAGTAGTAGACACTCACACCAGGGTCACTGGAATCCTGAGCTCCACCATGACACCCCCAGTCCATCACAGTACCCAAAAGATGCAATTTCCAGCCTAGACCAGACTACCAGAAGCTTTGTCACGTGTCTAGCTGATTTCTACGAACACCTGGAACGTGAAGTTCAGATTCAACATGTTTTGTATGCTTTTTCATTCTCTGCCTTGTTTTCTTTTAATGCCTTTTGCTCACTTGTACAGCTCTGCTCTTCCCCTCTGTATCCCTTTCCATTCCTCATGGGAGGGGTAAGGCTGCATCCCACCAAACTGCACAGACCTTGGAGAATTTGCAGTGCCTGAAGATGGCAGAAGTTACTGGAAACATTTAGCTATGTATGTTGAGGTACCACACCTCAACAATGGCACTTTTCTCCCTGCTGCTGTGAGCCTGGTTGGCCAACATAGGGACCTTCGTCCTCTGCAGCCCCTTTAGAGGAAGCTCCTGGTTTCAGAGTTTGCATAGCAGCTCCCCTGCAGCCCTCCCTACTTCAGCTATACTTGCCAAAGCAGACTCCCTAGAGCACGCCAGCACACGCCCCAGCCTCTCTAAGCACAGCTAAGACTAAAACCCTCAACTTAACCCCAGTTCTGCTTTGCAGTTGCTGCTAGGATTTGCCAAGCTTTCCATTCAGTCATGCTCAGCTCAGAATTAGGCTCCATGCTAAGCACTGTGGGAAGCTGCAATGGAACAAAATGGACTACAAGGTTGTCGGACTTATTTTTCACTCCTTACATTAACTAATTAGCTTTCTTCCTCATTACAGTCCCTTCAAGCATATCAATTACCCAGCTCTGATGGCAAGGGTGGCACAATAGCCCTCAGTGCAATCAGATGAGTTGGAATTCAGCGCAGCAGACCAACAGGGTGGAGGATTGGGTTACCCGTGTGTCAGCAAGAGGGCATTATTCTCCTGACCCCCCCTTTTGCAACAAGAGCTGAATGGTGGTTAGGAGAGGGGAGAGGAAATACCAGGAAAATAGCACAATAAGCATCTTCCTAGGAGCTGCAAGGGGAAACCAGTGCTGTGACAAAAGCCCAGAGAAATATTTAAGTGTTGGTCTAAAATTAGGACAACCTAAAACTTGGCCTCGGTCTTCTTTTGTTTCTGTCTAAGGGGAGCAGCCTTGCAATGTCTGTCATGGTTAAAACAATTCTCTCGCTTCCCTCTAGGAAAATGGAGAGAATAGTGAAGACCAGGGATCCATCTTAGCAGTGCCTCTGCTCTCAGAAGCTCGTGGTCCAGCACTCACCCACAACAAACATGCTTAGCCCAGCAGCTCAAGCGCAGATTTCCATAGGTCAATTCTGCATCAGCCTTAGGTTTTCCAAGCCAATTTGTCCATCATTTGTTACAGTAATATCATATCTGTGAATTGCTGCTATTAACTGGGTTCTTTGCATTGTCTTGCACCTGAGCTGTACGTTCCCCATCTGCCAGAGACTATTACAGCCATGCTTACCTCAAATGCAAATGATTTCTTGAGCACCAACAAAAAAAGGTAACGGCACTGACATTGTATCTGTTAATCTTAAACCACTACATTCAGTTGGTTACATGGATGAAGATGCATTGCTGGGTGCAGCTGAATACTTAAAAGCACTGAGACAATAAGAATGCATTAAACTTTTATCTCCAGTGCTACAGCTACAATAAGCAATCAAAGAAATTGCCACTCTCCCAGGGCTCTGGATTGCCTAAAGGGAACTAACTTTTGTCTCTGTGTGTATGTGTATGAAGAAAGATGGATAAAAGGATCTCAAATACCAGCTGCAGTGTGTTTGGCTACTTCGCGTTAGTCAAATGATGAGCACTGAGCATTGAACAAAGCTCAGAAGAAAGCAATTTTATGCATTCTTATATAGGGAGGAAGAAATAAGATATTTTTCAATGCATGGATTTCATGATCAAGCCCAGCTTTTGCTTCCCCTGCCCCCCCCAACCATAAAATTTATAGGAGACAATTACCAACCTGATATTCCTTGCAGAGTCATGTTGTGAAAAAAAACACCTTTACACAACTCTTTCTTTCCCTCAATACAACATGTGGGGGGCCTGTATGTCACTACACAGCAGGGCTAACTCACCTTTCCATGAGGAGTAGCAGGACTACCAAATCATATTATAGTTTCTAAAACAAATGAATTTAAAAGCTCTCATTATGCATTAATTATAGGATTCCTTATGCTTTTGAGAAAATAAAACACTTCAATCTGAGAAAATGCTCAGTTTTATAATGTCAGAATGCTTTGTTTTCCTTTTTTGACTCAGAACCATGGCTGTTTCAGAAAAGGAGGTGCTTGGCATGTTCTAACCTTTTAATGTGAAGGGAAACTGTTTTTAAAAAGACCAAAAAGCTGATAGAGATAATTCCAAAACAAATCTTTGCTTTTCAAATGTTGTCTTCTTGTTTATTTTCCCACATTCCTTCAATGGGCAAAAATCTGTAGTTAGAAATCATAGTATTTAAATAACTTTCTGTTTTTAATCCACTTTGTTTCTTGGGTTCACATTTCTCTGTGTATGTTTTCTCTACACTGCAGATAAAACTGTGTGAGTATCAACGAGGCATTTGCTACAAGAACTAGAACACCATTTTCTCAATTTGATTAATACAGCTCTAGGAAAAAATTCCCTCATCACCCCATGTGCACAATTGTCTCACTTACAATAGCGCCTTTCATCAAAGAATCTGCAAGAGCTTTACCAAGGAGCAGTGTTCTGTGTACTTTACAGTATATTCAAAATAACCTTTTCTAGAAGCCCTTGATGTGAAATACCTTCTTTTTATTTTGTTGCTTGTTTTGTTTTGTTTTAATATCCTGTATGAACCATTTTTATTTCAGGCTTTAAAAGTGGGAAGTTACTGCCAGTTACAGACTTAAAGATGGATTGGGGCGGGGGGGGGGAGGCTTTAGACAATTTTAAAACTAACCCCAAAGCGTATCACCTGGGCAGCGAGACACTGATGTGCCTAAAAAGCAAACATGTTGGAAAGCGTTTCCTCTGCGAGCTGCCTTAGGCACCACAGTGAGTAAATACAGGAGCGCGGATGGCCTCTCAAATCCCAGATGAGTGCACAGCCAAGTGTGTCAGATCCCGGCCATGGCCGTGCTCTCCAGACACGATGTTTAGGGCATCACAGCCAACCAACTTTCACGTCAGGTGGAGTTGTTAATACAAAGAATGAGCATTTTGCAGCCAAAAGCTCCACAGAGCAGACGGGTTTTAGTTTAGAGCTTTAAGCATTTCTAACTCTGTCTGTATCTCCCTCAGTTTGGGATTTCCGTAGCAACTTGGGCTATTACACACACCTTTTCTTTGCATTCTTTCATTGTTTTCCAGTTCCAGAAAGATATCAAACTAATGTCCTCTCACCCCATCCCCAAAATATCCAGGGGATATTTTAAAATTAGAGGCAGAAACAGCCATGTGAAAAAGGAGTGCCTCTTCTTCTCATAATGGGAAGGGATGAGGAGGGTAGGACACACAAGCCTAAAATGAAAGCCTCAGGAAGGAGATTTTATGAAGAAATGTGGTTTTGCTCCTTGAGAATAAGCAGCATCTTCCTGAGACGCATCATTTTGATTCACCGTTTCATGTGTAAATAATTTACTAGGCTAAAAGGTCAAGAGCTGCAGGTCCTTAGAGAAGAGAAGAAAACTACAAGCTGTAAATAAGGGACAAGTAACTTATGTGGAGCTCAAAACGTGTTATGAGGCTATGCATAGATACACATATGCACATATTCACAAAGAAATAGGCTAAAGCAGAGCTCCAGAACCAGCATACAGAGGCAGAAATAACCTCTACTCCATATTTGCTCCCCCTTGAACTTGAATTGAGAGCAGGAAGTACAGCGAATATGATCTTTTGGGATAGAAATTACACTTTTAAATTAGATCCATGATGCCCAGATGTACTGCTGATGGATGCATGAAACAGAGGGGCAAAAGAAATTAATTTTCAGCCTACTTGTTTTCATCTTTTCCTCCTCTAATGTCAGGGTAATTGCTCCTCTACTCCTGGATGTGACAGAGTCTAGTCCTTGCCTCTCTCCAGAAGGTAAGTGAACAGCTGGTTTCCTTTCTGACACCAGTGTATTTCCAATCAGCTGTCAGGCAGCATTAGGTCCCTAAATGCTCACAGCATGTCACGCTTTCCTCCCACTCAGAAACTCTAAATATGGGGCTTCGTTCCCCAGTTTGAGGTAGGATAGGACAAGGAGAAGAAAAGGGTCAAAACCTGTTCAGGTTCAAAACTACAGAGAATTTCAGGGAAGACCACCTGGAAAGACAATGCAGTAGAAACAAGCAAGGAACCACTATCATAGTACGTTATCCTGACACAGATATTAACATGGAAAGATCAGAAATAAGCAGCACTTTATCCCACACACATCACTCCTTATAGTGTTTTTTATAGCAGTACTGCCCTCAAAAGTAAAATCTGCAGTATGGAAAGTGAGATACCTCTTAGGCTCAGGCAAGAAAGGTAAATACTGCACTTTGAGAAACATGATTTTGTCCAGCAGTTTGCACAGACAGCCTAGGATTTTTGTTTTTCCTCCCACCTCTGACATCTGTGATTGCAGAGCAATCACAAGCAATTCATTTTACCACCAAAAAGCCTATATTTCCCGGCATAATGGGGCAGTTACTGAATTCATCAGCTTAATAGGCATTTTTAATAAACATTTAAAAAACATGTGAAAACCTCAAATGAAAGCCAATTATTCCTATGTGTTATATTACACAGATAAACTACAAGGGTTTTTTTGATGATCTAGTATGGAAAATTACCCCCTTCTGCATATATGGCAATAATATTTATATTATTTTTCCCACATGCTTTCAGTCTTTCATAATAATGGAAACAATGATATAAGAATGAACAACTGACATTTCTGTTTGAGGACACAGCATGAATCTCCTCTAAAAAGCTCTGCAGCAGCTCTACTTTACAAATATCTTTTCCTTAGATACTTAAAGATACAGTACTTTGAGTTCCAAGTTGTTTCAACTACAAGACAGAAACCACCGAAAAGATATAGCATAAAACACCATTCTGGAGATGGGCATATTGTATACAAATTCTGTCTACCAAAGTCTCTATATACCTGCTGTTACAACACCTAGATACCTCTAAAGGTATATTATGCATATGCACGCATGTACACACACATATATATACACACATATAAAATAAACCATTATAAAAACTGCAATGTAGTGTTTTGTGCCAATAATATTTATAATGCTAGAGGGCCCAGTCTTGCAAGCAATACATAAAAACCAAACCTCAGGAGTAAATCTATTGCATTGGAATTGTTACCATTAGCACATTTGCAGGACTGGGGCCTTAGTCTGAGTTGAGGCCGAATCAGAAAGTGTGTCATAGATACAGCATATGTGCCATGGATAATATGTTGCCCAGCATGAATGGCAAACATGCAGGGAATACACGTTTTCTTCCAGGGCTCTGGATCCTCTGAAAGGTTGGCAGGCTGCGTGCATGGTGCACATTCTTCAGGAGAGAATTACGGGCTGGCAAACTTTCCTCCAACTTCTCAACTCTTTCAATCATTTGCCACCTGTGTAGCCAAGCTGTTCATTCTGTAAATCTACAGGATCTAAAAACTCTGGCACTTCCTCTGGCTGCCAAAGAAAGCTCACTGCAGCGCTGACCCCGATCCATCCAAACACACGGCGAACACTGCATTAACTAGTTCAAAGTTTGATGCAAAGATGAAACAGTGAGCTTACAACTGGTGACACCAAATGGACCAAACTCTCACACACCCTTTTGCTCTACTTCAGAGGTTTCTGCACTGCCCTGTAGTTACCACAACAGAGCAGAGGACTAGGGCTGTATTCCTGAACACAGCTCTATCTAAACACGTGAAAAGAACAGTATCTGAGCTTCTGCAAAATGATACAACCCTACAAAAAGTAGGCACACTTGGCCCAAAGCCAGCGGGCATTGCTTGTATGCTCCTAAAGGAGAAGAGCAAATTTAGCCTCATTGACACCACTACTGGATTCACCTTGGTTTATAGTCAGCTCATACTAAATCCCACATTATAGTTCTCATGCACAGACGTATCAGGGCAATATCTAGGTTGCAAACACACCAGGGAAAAAGCTCACCTGCTAATAACAGCAAACCAGATTTGGGTCTGTACTGCTGGAGGTCCCAGTGCAGGGAGAAAGGGAGGCAGCTTCTATAGCTCCTACCCCACAGCAGCTGTTTTTTGCATTGCACAAGCTACGGCTGCCTTAATACCCACTCTAGCTTCAGCAGCATTTTACAGGGACACAGAACCGCTGGAGCAAAGCGTGCCCCATTCAGAGTCTTCTCCATCTCCTGTAACCCCATTTCAAACCCAGAAAGCCTTTCCTTCAGAGGAAACAGGAGGTGGTGGTGATGAAACCTTTCCATGGCAAAAATGCATAATTTGTCAGATGCCCATTTTGAGCATGCTAGGCTGGGGCAACAAAATTAAAAGTGCAACTCTGGTAAGGCCCTGAAATGGTTTACCTTTATTTTTGATAGCATGGCAAGGTTCCTAGGGGGGCTTCTCCTACGTGAATATTAGAAGATCAATCTTTAAAATTAATTTTAATCTTTTTTATTTATAAATTGGTTACATTTGGGGGGGGGGGGGGGGGGGGGCGGGAATTCCATTCAGTGAAGGGAATGCCTGTATACCTACTGAGCTTTGTCTAATCTCCTCTTGGCATTAACCTTGACTTTCTTTCACACTACTCTGATTCCCCATTTCAGAAGAGGAGATCTGTCTCTCTTTCTCTGCCTGAAACCCTTCCCCAGCACTGAGCTCTGCAGAACGGGGACAAAAGGACACCTTGGAGCACTGAAAGTTCAAATCTCCATTCATTTTCTTTAGATGGACACAGGAGCATCCTAGGCAACCCCTGCTCCCAGACACCAATCCCAAATTACCGAAACAGCTTGTAATTTACTATTACAGTTTTAACATTTGATTTTTCTCCAAACACATTGAGGTGCTTACCCAAAATACACAAGCAATGGAAAATCATAGTCCCTCTTCAATGCTCTGTGGCCTAGTCTATCAAGAAACCCAGCACTGTTCCTAGAACACTGCAATTTTTCAGTTAAAATGGCCAGAGTTCAATCATTTAATTGCTAGCAACCTGAATGTGTGTGTGTGAGACAGGCAGTAGGAGTGCGTGAATATGTAGGTTCACCCTTCACCTCTGCAATGGTCCCCACGGTAAATCCATCTGCATTTCAGCACACAGAGTGCCTGGCCACAGCCACCTATTGCAGTTTTCTCTGCCTAATCATTGGCGAGGGCAAAGCTGTTAGAAACAAGACTCAGTAACTTGCTTCTAATTTTGTGGCCAGAGGTTGTCAGAACAAGGAAGAGAAAACTGCCAACTATGTCTCTTCTGTATAGCCTGTGGTTTTTAACAATACAGGAGCTGGAGGTAGAAAAATGAACCCTCCCCTCTTCGCAGCCACAGTGACTGCCCCCACCCCAAATCCTCACAATCAGGGTCTTGTATCTCAAATTGTTCTGTAGGAAAAAGCTACACACACTGTCTAGGGCAGAAATCTTGTCATATGTGCTAAGGCAAACAACACTGCATGAAACAGGGTTTGTAACATACTCTGGCATGTTGGCTTTTTCTGCCTCTCCAGCAGATGACCTGATCCCAAGCACTGGAGATGGGCAGATTATACCATGCCTGGGATCAGGCAAAAGCACAAGCAAAGGTAGAAAACGCTGATCTTCACTTCCAAGGAAGGGCACAAACTCACATCTCCACAGAGGGATAACACAGAATACAGGATAGACCCCTCCAACAGTAATTGCATTCTACAGACTTAATGAAAACTAGAAGCTGGATGGACAGGGACCCAAATGAGTGTCATCACTGAGGAAAATGCAGGCAGAACTCCACTGCTCTCTATTCTGCACAGCGAGCACCAGGCTGCCAGCTACGCTATCCGTTGCAAGACAGAAAGATCATACAGAAGTGCACAAGGGTGTTGTGATAGCTTACAGGAGCAGATAAGTTGATAGTTTAAAGGAGCAGAAAGGACTCGAGCACCCATGAAACCAGACTTCATTCACACCATTTGGTTTTGTTGGCCAATTGCAACGTCCGTGAACTCTTTGTAGGCAGCTGTAGCAGAGAGTAACTTTTTCCCTGTGATATCAGAATTTCCATGGAAAGAAGTGCTGGTTTACAGCTTCTGTGATAGCAGCAACAGGAGGGGGAGTGGAGAATGGGATTGAGAAAGGAGGAAACCTGAAAGGCAGTGGTGGAAAACGCTGACAAAAAAAAAGGACTGACCTCTGGCTTTGATTATCTGTGATAGAAAGTGTGACTCTGGAAGGATGGTCCTTTACAAATTGAAATTACAATTTAGTATCCTCATCTCCCTGGTCAACCAAAGGAATGGGTTTCAGGGGGACTGTAATATAGGAAAATACAACTAAAAATCATTACTTTGATTGTGATTTTGATCTAAATAACTTTCTAAGCAATTATCCTCATTATTGCTGCTAACTACTGGGTTTATCCCTTCCCCGACGCCCTGAAACATCAATTGTAGGTCCCAGTGTGCCATCCTGAGAAACAGATCACTGCATCCACCTACAGATAAAGGAAGAGGCCTAACACAGGCAAGCAGTGCTTCGCTCACATGGCAGGATCAGCACTGCTCTCCCATCTTAGCACCATCAACAAGGCAGTTCAGACAAGCTGCCATGGCTGGGGATAGTGACAGCATTTAGCTGAAGCAATACGCCACTCTGGATGCTGCAGCTGGGACATTCTGGGTAAGAGAGGTTTGCACTAAGGCTTTATGTCTCCTGCATCATGGATGCTCATAATCTCTTAAAGTAATTCGTTAACTGGGAATTATTTGGCTTGGGCAGTCCCCAGTAAATCCTGGGCTGGCTTCTTCTGAATGCAGTGTATTGCTGAGAGGCTGGTTTTGCCTTCGAGGTTGCTCGCTCCCAGGCCTTCAGCCCTGCAGAGGTAAGGAGCCCTTCCCAGGACAGCAGGAAAGTTGTGCAAAAAAATAACCACCTTTCCTTAGCTCCCTTCCTGCTGCTGCCTACGCGGCTGCGATTTACGCGGAAGGGGAGGGAGACCATCCCTCCAGCTTCTGCTGCTTGTTCCCTAATGAGGCTAATCGACTAATTACGCCCCTGCCTGACGGGGGTGGCGGCGGCGGAGGGGCCGGGATGCGGCGGCCCCGGGACCGCGGCCACCGCAGGCTGCCGGCTGCCCCCTGCCGGGGCCGCCGCTCCCCACCGGGGAAACCGGCCGGGGTGGCCCCTGCCAGCAGCCACCTGCCTCAGTCCCCGCCGGGGTCCCCAGCCCGCGGGAGGTGGCAGGGCCGTGTCCCCTAAGCCGTACAGAAGGAGGAGGTGCAGGCTGATGGGAGATTTTTCTCTTCTAAAAAGCGTTGATGCGCGGGTTAAAGAAGCCTCCGGAGTCTCCCGTAGATGCTGCCGTAGCCCTGCGTCAGCACAGGGCTTGAATGAACAAGTAACACATCCCAACGGACCTCGCTGGGGAGAACGTTACAACAGTTAGACTAATGCATTCCTGTACAGGGCCATCTTCACGAGAAAGGCCAGTGCCGGCACGAGCACGATGCCAGCAAACTCATGCTGCTGTGAGCTGGGCACAAGTGGCGGGGAGAAAGGCCTGCTGGCAGCTGTCAGGCAGGAATGCAATTCCATGGATACTTCTGAGTGCCTGGATGAGTCATGGCGGTTTTATACCCAACTTCAAGATAGCCAACACCAACTAGTGACAGTGAGAAGGTGGCCGGCTGGGGGAAAGCTTTTCTGCTTCAGGAGACCAAACAGTTACACGAGATGCTCTTCTCAGTGTGCAGCTTGGGCTCTGTACACACTACCATTTTTCCCTCTTCTCTCCTCAAAGTTGCCAGATGGAAAGGGACAGCTTACACTGCATCTCAGAGCTGCTGAATTTTAATCAGGTAGAGGAGGACAATGTGTTGCACGCAAAATATCGCCATCTTTTTGCTCATTCAGTAGTATACAAAAAGAAATACAAGGATACACCTGTGCAATGCATCTTTGCAGAGGATTAGATTATATTCACACACAGCTTGTCCTCCAGCATTAGGATGGGAATATCCTAATGAGTTCAAGTCTTCTTTGCAACATGACTAAGAAAGAAATAAAACTAACGCATAGAATTTGTACCCTGTAGCTTGCAGACAATGAAAGATACTGCTAGTCTAATAGATAGATAGTGATGTACACACAACAGAGGAAGCACCTTTAACAGAGGTCCCCTTGCTTACTCACTCTGCAGGGACCAGTATCGGGGTAGGCCTTTGGCACTGCCCTGCCTTTTGCTAGTGGTGTAATGAAAAAACTCAGGTCACAGTGGAAATCCAGGATGATCCTACGGTAATTGACTTCTTTCCTGAATTTACACAAGCACTATCCGCACTACACCACTGAAAAACACACCGAAGGCACAACCCGGCAGATATCCCCCGAGGACAGCAGTCCATCAAGCCGCAGGGGCCTGCGCAACGCTGAGGTAAACCTGGGGCCCTCAGGCACAGCAACTGTGTAGCAGAGGCCTGACCAGCCCTACCCTAGGTGGGCCTAGGGAGCAGAGCACTGCATGCTCAGCGCCCTGTGACCGGCCCGGCTGGCCTATAGCGGCCCCACCACAGAAGCTGCCCGCCGGAGTACGCCCCCCGCACACAGGCCGAGCTGGGGGGGGGGAAGGCCACACGAGCCTCACGGGCGAACTACAATTCCCAAGATGCATCGCAACAGCAGCGCGCCCGCCCGTGCGATGCCTTGCGGGGCCGCCGTCGCGATGCACTCTGGGATTTGTAGTTCTGACGAGCCCCCCGCCGCCCGCGGCCTATAACGCCGCTCCTGCGCAGCACTCGCTTCCCCATGATGCAGCGCGCCAGGGTTACGCAGAACGCAGCGCGCCGCCGGCGACGGTCGCGGTGTTGGGAACCGGGGGCGAGCGGGGCGCAGCCGCTGGCAGGCCCCGGGCGCAGGCCGTGGGCCATGTCCGAGAGCGGCGGCGCCGGCGGGGCCGCCCCGGGCGGGGGAGGCGGCGGAGCGGGCGGTGGAGCGGGCGCGGGAGGCGCGGCCTCCGGCTCCGGGCCCGGCGCCACCGACCCGGCCTCGCTGCCGCCCGGCGACGCGCAGCTCATCGCCATCATTGTGGAGCAGCTCAAGAGCCGCGGCCTGTTCGACGGCTTCCGCCGAGACTGCCTGGCCGACGTGGACACCAAGGTAGCGCCGCCGAGCCGGGCGGGTCGGCTTCCAGGGATCGCCGGCGGGGCGGCCAGTGTCTCCTCCGCGGGTCGGGGCTGTGGGCACCGTCTCTGGAATCCGGCTACCGTTGCCCGAAGGGGCACCCGCAGCCTTTCCCTTCCTCCCCCGATGCCTGCACACGGGTCCGGGGGCGGCGGGCCCGGGGGGCGCAGCTGCGGTGCTGCGCGCTCAGTCGCTGGGGTCTCAGCCAGCTGCTGCCATCGGCAGCTGTCAGGCAGGCCGCTCAAGAGGCGGGCCTCGCTTGAAATGATAGCGAATCCCTGCAGGAGAAAAAGCTCAGACTTCCATTTTCTAGCCCTGGCCTTACTAGGAAAACAGCCTCCCTTAAAACGCTGCTCCTCTTAAGCATAATTCCCCCATTTCCAACACAGACTTTTAACCTTTATTTGAAGCCATTTTCTTCCTCAGTCACAACATAAACTCCTGAGCATTTGTTGGCAATATTGAGGTTGGGTTGTTCGCAATTGCCCTGTCAGAATTAAACACTGGTGTTCTATTTTGCCAAACCTATACGCTTTCACCAAGAGTCCTGTTCTGGGACCTGCAGTCATCATTCTGGGCCACCCCAGGAGCTACTGCATTCTTGATGATGTTGGGTCATCTGCCCAGAGCAGCCATAGATCAGAGCAGCTTTGTCAGGATAGATAAACACTGCCCAGGACAGACGCTGCACCTCTGTTACCAGCCCTTTCATTCATCATTCCACACGCATATCAAATTCTGAAATCTAATGTTGCCAGCTTTTGCCCTTTCCTTGCACAGTACCAGGATTTGGATTGTCCTGTGTATTTATATGGGGGGGGGGGAGGGCGGGGTTAGTTTAAGTTTCCACTGATAAAACTTGCAGAATTCTTATCTTTTATTTGTTCCTGTGGTACTAACACAATTAAGTTCTTTGTTAGTGACAATATTACTCAGCCAGTTTTCGAGGAATTCTGTGATGGAGGGTTTCTTGGCAACCAGAACTCTGCTTAACTCCCGTCTACACAGGAAGTTTGTATTTCAGTCATAAGTAATACTACGAGCAGACAACAATTTAAAAATCAATCTATCCAGCTATTTAAATTATTATTATAGCACCCTGACCAACTGCTTTGCAATTACCAGTTGTGCTCTTAGGTAGAACAAGCTTACCTTTGTTCAGAAAGTGAAAAGATGGAGAATATGGACAACAGAACAGTAGTGTACGTGACAAAAGAGGTATTATGAAGGACTCTGGCAGGCGTTTTGATATCTTTTAGCTGCTTAACTGGATTTTATTATTTTTTTTTTTAGCCAGCCTATCAAAATTTGAGGCAGAAAGTAGACAACTTTGTATCAACCCATCTGGACAAACAGGAATGGAATCCAGCAATGAACAAAAACCAGTTACGAAATGGGCTAAGGCAGAGTGTGATTCAGTAAGTAAGCATTACCATTATTTTACAGAATGTTGCTATTTGATAAGTAATACATAACCACCTTATCACCCAAGTCAAGTAAGAATTTACAGAATTAAGTTTTTCACAGCATTTTCTATTATACTCTCCTGAGTTTCATTATAATAGTGGGTGCAGTCTTAACTCTCATTAAAATGCTTACGTTACTGCTTTGCCTGAATTGTATTTTCAGGAGTTAAGCAGCATAGTGAAGAAGTCATATTTGCTATCTAGCCAAGTTATTGCTGCAAATAGCCAACACTGTACCTGGTAGCAAAACTGTGCCTGATATACTGAGCTGAATGACCTTGATCTTTATCTTCAGGAAAGAGAAGCGCCTACATCACTTAAAGAAAAAAATCCCGAAGATGCCAAAGCTTGTTCAAGTAGACTCCGACCACTAGCAGGCAGTAATTACACTGGGCTAGCCTGATTTCATGCAGCAGAGGTAGCTTTTGTACAGCTATTTAAGGTACTACATTTCCAGCATGACAGGGAAACCAGCTTAAACTATGCTGCTTAGAGATTTAGGTTTAATATCTCATGCTGCTGACTCAGTGCAGGCTGAAGTATGAACCTTGGCTTGTTTGACTAAAAGTCACGGATAAAAGCTTTACAGTAAAAGTTGTAGGGAGAGGGAGAGCAGGGAACTTGAGAATGGCATTTAGGCTTATCAAGAAAGCTGTTAGAATGTCTTGCACACAGAAGAAACTGTATTTAAGATTACTTGAGAGAAGCTGTAAATCATTAGTATGTAACGTTAGTTTGTTTAATCTGTAATTAGAGAAGGGGGTGTCCACTGGAAGCACAGAATTTCCCATCTTTACTCAGAGTCCATGAGATGTGTTTGTCACTTAACACTTCTTATTTCATGTTACTCTACTGCTAAAATGAAGCAGACCAATATAAAAATGTTATATCAGAGTGCCTGTAATGAGAAGAATATAAAGTGCTCCCTTACAGTAGGCTATTAGTATAAAGAATAGACACGCAGTATTGAGGAGTTTGAAGAGTCCCTGTCACTCCTGTAGTTGCAAGACTGAGTGCTGAGGGTGTCCAGATGTGTAAGTCTTTTGTTACGTATACATATACACGTGCTGTTACCTGGAGGTGACATGATGTGCCATGACCCTGCACCCACTGGCTCACCAGCATTCAGGGCCTTATTAATCTTGTGGCTTCTTTTCCGAGCACCAGGCAACGTCTCCATTTCCTGTCCCCTGCTCCCTTGCAGACATGACTTAAGCCCGCTAGACAGCCTGTGCCCCACAATCCAGGAGTCTGACGCAGCCCCTGAAGTAATAAGTCACTTCAATTACTAGTGTTCAGTTCCAGAAACTTTGCTGTGTGCTACATGTGCTTGTTTTTATAATTAATACCCATCTGTCTAGACTAACAGTGAGTGACAGTAGTGTTATTAGGGGGCAAGCCTCTTCTCCCTCCAGTCAGCCAAAAAAAAGACTGTGCTCTCACCTGCCCTCCTCTTCAGAATAGCTTGTTTCCCTTGTTTATGCCAAAATGTGTTTGTTTGCTTTCATGTTGACCTCATTTCCACATAAGCCCTATTAAAGTGGCTCTTGTCCAACATGTCATTTAAGTACCTGGGAGACCAGATGTCAGTTGTTAATTCTGTAGGAAGAGGTGAGAGGGGGTGGGGGGGTGGGGAAATAGGTGACTGAAACAGCTCCCTGTTAAGGATCTACTGAGTGGGCTGCAGTTCTCACCATGTTAATGCTAATTGCAGTTGACAGGAGGGCTCTGGAGAATTACTGGAGGAGATTGGGGAGAAGTTTTTCAGAGGAGCTGAATGACTCCTTTGTCTTTGTTCAAGGTCAGGAATGCTGGAAGCTGGAGTGGACAGAATTATTTCTCAGGTGGTGGATCCAAAACTAAACCACATCTTCAGGCCCCAGATAGAGAGGGCGATTCATGAATTTTTGGCTGCACAAAAGAAAGAGGAAAGTGTGCCAGCTCCTCCTCCAGAGCCTGAGAATAAGGATCCTCCTGCTCCATCTCAGGATGCCTCCTAAAGGTCTTGTATCTCTGCACTTACTACTTATGGTTTTTATGTACCTCATCTCTGTAGTTTGTATAATGCAAGATAGAGGAGACATCGTATTCTTCCTGGCTTGACAGGGAGGACACTTTGATCATCCGCCTGTTGTCAATGTCAGACGGTCATCTGAGCTGCTTCCACTTAAGTGTCTGCTAAAAATACATTAGGACTGAAGACATAGGTATGATGTAAAACAGCTATCAAGGAACACTGTGGACTCTGCCAGGGCTAGTTTTGGATCAGGCCAAAAGGCCTTTTATTCTGGTAAAAGCATATCCAGCAGCGATTGACATGGAATTGGCTGGATAGCTTTCAGAACAGTGTCAAATGGATTAAAAATATATATCCTTTACTGAAATACAGCTGAAAGTAGAGTGGTGACAAGTTATTGTGCCTTAGCATTGAAAGTTTTAGATAGCTCTTCTTTAGAACATACATTGGAGTGTTGAATTGTTAGTGACTGAAATATTCGCTGCTGGAGTAAGTGTAATGTCTTTGGGAGTGAATAACTGTTCATTCCAAACTGTACTGGTTTAAATAGAGCAACCTATATCTTTCCAGCTCAAAGGACTGAGGGTGCCTTTGTTGCAAACAAGTTCATTCTGGCTTTTGTGATTAAAATAGCTCAGGGGGCCTCAAGGGGCTATAATTGCTACTCTGTCTTAACACAAATGACTATGCATCCATCTCTGCTAAGGCCTTGTATCTTAATGTTGATTTGAATATTGAGGTCTGTGTACACATTACTGAGGAACCACTATTTTGATGGAAAATTTCAATCTGCAGCTTTGCTGGGGAGCTTACAACCATACTGCATGAAAGGAAGTTAATTGTGAATTGTTCTATTTGCTAGGGCTTTCTGAAAGCAAAAATGTTCTTATCTACAGCTGATTTATTAAGGAGTAAGTAACCTACAATAGCTGTTCTTATGCTTGGAATGATGAGAGCAACTAGCATGATTTTTAACTTGGTAGAAGTTAAAGTGCGTGTAGTATCATCCTGAGTTATCTGTAACTTGCAGCCTTTAATGCCTTGATAGATCTTTGCATTTGTCTAGTTCAACTAGTTTAAAGTCCATCACAACCTGCAGCTAAGTGCAGCTGTTAATTAATATATTCTAATCTATTCTCTCTTCAAATGCACTTAATTGTGAAGGTACCCTCCTCTAAACTCTCTTTTTTTCTTGCAGTGAGTTCCTGATACTAAGCAGCTGCAGTTGCAAAATACATGTCCTGTTAGATTGGCAATGGATTACTTGTTCCGTTTGGTGCAGGACTGCTGTCTGCCAAAGATAAGATTGACCTTTATCAGACCTGTGGGAAGGCACTGAAATCAGTGAAATTCAGATGCACCTGGAGTTCTGCGGTTGGAGGGACAGCCAAAGTGTGAAGATATTTTTGCTGTGAACTGCAGTACAGAGAGCAGCATGTATTCTTGTTAGTCATGCCTTCAGGCAAGGGGGTGGGAAGACAAAGGGAGTTGGCTCTTGTCTGGAGGGAGTAGGGAGGTGGTTTGAGATGATACTAGGCTTGAGAGCAGGAAGAAAAGGATGTTTTGGGGGTGGGGTAGTCTCTTGGAGACCAAGTCAGAGCTGTCAGATTTTCTTTGATACAAGCCAGATGAGAGGAAGCATCATACACCTCTGCTGCATAATGCAGCACTGAGTAGTAGGTGCCAAGCCAGGTGTAACTCATTGCACTGCCTGCTTTAGGAAAGACATTTCCTGTTTAAAACTGGAAAGAACACTTCAGGATCAGTTATCTAGGTAATTTCTGTTGCATTGCAGGAAAAATGTTTACAGTTGGCTATGACTATAGCTGATTAAATTTTTATTTCCCAGGTAACTCTGGGAAGCAAAGGGCACCAGAGTAGGGGGATCAGTTTGAAACTTGTCTCTTTCAACTTGAAAGACTTTTCTTTCCTGTGAAATTTCTCAGGTGCCTAGTGGAAACTGTCCTATGCTTTCAGCTTGAATGCATGCAGTGTCCTCTGGATGACAGTCAAGTAGAGAAAGTGATCAAATATTCTGCCAGCAAATGTCTATACCTTTTGCAATAAAAGACTTCAAAAAGCATCTCTGACTCCTAGCTTTTTCATATTATTTTTTTCTTAAGGAAAAACTACTTTAAAGAAACCCAGGGGTCCTGATTGCTGGAACCCTAACAGAAGTGTGACGTTACACAGTTCATAGATTAATCTGGGTCTGATTGTTAGAATAAGTTATCATGAAATAAGATGGATGTTAGTATTCCTCTCCATATAAGGTCTCTTTCAAAAAGTCTAAACTATCAAAGAACTGAATTGACCTCACATCATTTATGAGCTATAAATCCTGACTTAAGTTCAGTCTGGTGCTAGTGATGGTGAAGACATGCTCGATCTTGTGAAAACAGTGTGCTTCTGGCAATTGGCTGGATCTGTTTCTTCCCCCGCCCCCCCCCCCCCCCCCCCTTTCTGAGAGCAGTCTTTTAAGAAGCTAATAACTGCTTATGTCATTGAATAACACTTAATAATGTTTGAATCCTTGCTATTCATGGGCTACATACCTCAACTATAGCCTTACCCGTAGACCTTGTATGTGAACAGATGCAATTCCAGCTATACTGTGCTTCCTTTTCAGACTAGCTAATTTTTAGGGAAGATTGATGCTGTGGTTTAATCTTGTAGCAAAGTTATTTTGCTTAGTACCTCCTCTCAGCACAGTTATGTGCAGAAAGGAAATGACAGAACATCTGGCATTTTAAACCCTTCACAAGAGAGCTCTATGAACTTCAGCGCTGCAGAAAATTTGCAGTGTGCACAGTGCTGTATAGTCCTGCTGATACATGATTCTTCCATCAGTATTTTTATCCCTTCTAAGAGTACTTCTCTCAGAACGGGGACTTAAACGCCTGTACTTTTTAGTGATAACTTATATTGACTGCAACCTTCCTGATACGGTTTGAAAAATCTGTATTTTAGGATAAACTGGTTGTGTGGTTTGACTCTCACTGTTATATAGTCTTGTGTTCCTGCTGTAGAACAGGACAACGGGTATGTGAGGAAAGGGCTTTCTCCTGCATGTTGATTTGGTGGTTAAAGACTGTTGTCTAAATCAATAGTAGGTATTTTCCCTTAGAGCCTTAAGGGCAGCTCTTGGCAGGAAAAGATCTGTCTTTTACCTCCAGGTAGGGTGTCTTGACCACTTTTTTGAAAATGAATCAGTTATAGGAGGGTATGGGGGTGTGGTGTGGAGCAGCGGGGATTCTAACTGCTTAGACAAATGCTGGATTACAGTAGGAGTAGTTAGGGATCAGAGACACCGGTTTTAAAAAGTAGCAAGTAGAGCTGGATTTACTGCAGTGAAGAGGGAACCTGAACCTATGTTTCCTACCTCTGACAAGTGCTTTAACAGATGAGTGAAGGAGAATAGATTCAGCCACTGTAGTTTTTAAAAGGTGTTTCCATCGTTCTGTCGGTGCTGTGTTAAACTGAACGCTAATGCTGTGCGTGTGTAGGGCTATTCCTTCAGCTGGTCTTGGCCTGTGCAGAGTGGGTGACTGCAATGACTGGGAACTTTCAGATCAGAACTGAGGCACCTAATGAGATTAGAGCTCAAACATTAAAGACTGATCCTAAATGGGGATTTGCTGCCTAAAGTCCTTTGTTTGGATCAGAGCCTTGGAAGTAACAAGCTTCGGAAGCATACCTTACATCTAATGGGACAGTGAGAAAAACCACCAAGCCCTTATCGTGATGAAGAAATGGTAGCTAGTGCCCTTTGATTATATACGTTTGCCCCTGGCAACTGACAAAACAGGATTCCAGTCTCAATAACTCAATGATATTACAGACATCTTCACACCAGAACAAGAGAACAGGTTTGTACCTACAGCAGAAGTGAAATCGTTCCCTTGTATAGTAGGATGTTGGACTAAAGTTAGCGTGTTAGTCAGTTTACGTCACTGTGCTGGGTATGTTAAATACAGTCCAGAGAGCTGGGTGAGGCGGACAGGTCCAAGACATTTGAGTAATTCAAGAAACAATTAGAATGCCTTTGTGGAGCTGCAGGGCTGTGTATTAGGGGATGAGCCTCAGTGGATCAAATGGACCTTCTCTTTGATCTCCGAGTCCTTCTCGCATTCAAGCTGACTGTTCCTATTTTCTGCCTGGACAGTCATTTAGTGCCTCGAATTTGCTTTCTCAGATGAATACATTCATCCTTTCAGTAAATTTGAAGATATTGCAGCACTTCTTCATCAGATACACTAACAATGTGAAGGAGCTTTAAGGATTTTCTGCCTCCTTGGTTTTGCTTGTCCTAGCCCTGTGCATTTGCTTCTGCCCAGTCACAAGAGACCAGCTGCAGTTTAAAGAAAACACGCAGGGAGTCTGAGTTGCATTCTTGGAAAGCCAGCCTTGCTACTCCATGGCTGCTCTGCCCTATGGAAATGCCGGAGTCCAAAGCCTGCAGGAGCCAGCCTAGCTCAGCAGGTAGGTACTAGATTAGGAACTAGGAGGTACAGGTTCTCTGCAGAGACTTGCTAGTCCACAGTCATGTCTGTGGCTAGTTGTTTTACCTGTTTGCTTGCCTATAATGTGAAAACTTTACTCTCTGACGTAAGTCCTGAAGTGGGGAGGGCGTCAGGTGCTATATGTAGGCCCAATGCTATGAAAACACAGAATGAAAAGAATGCACACGTCAGTATACATACACAGTGTTAAGTTGTGATATACTGTACAAGTTTTAAAGATTACATGTTGCTGAAGTCTCATGGAATAATCTTCAAACTCACATCTTGCTGGCCAGACTAGGAGTTCTAATTACAGCATTTAGTGTCAGATCATGATTCCAGAATTAGAAGCAGACAGAGTGAACTGAACCAATGAATCCAGCTTCACAATCCCTATGAAGGAGAAAAAAACAACACCCAAACCCACAAACTTATCTAGAAGGGCTGCATTGCCATGCCAGTCAATCATCCCAGCATTTGCTAATCACAGCCAAGTGGCATATAAGGCAGCGCCTTAAATTTTAGCTGTTGCTTGACTATTAAAGGAATTATTATCATACATTCCATAGGATTAAAATACAGTAAAGCAAAAAACCACCCTGATCTTAAGGTGAGGGAAGCAAAAGGAAGACCCTGATGACAGCCACCCGAAAAGCCATGAGCAGATGTTAAGCACGCTCCCCTCCAGCACTGCCTCAGCTGCTGCACTTTTCCTGGGCTGCCTTTGGGGTTGATGGATCACTGGTCACCTAAGCCAGAGCCCAAGGAAGTGGGCTGCATTCACTTTCTCCAGATGACCCTTCTGGCAAAAGCAGGCTTGAGACATTAGTCTGGACACCAAACGTATGGCCCAGGTTTTTGTAGCTTTCTTGTAGAGGTGGGTGTCCTGATGAGTTTATAACCCATGTATGCACATTCCAGCAAAACAGAAAATGCCCGTGGCCTGCACTCCAGAAAATACAAAACTCCACTGGCTACATAATTAAAATTTTCACGTACATTGAACTCTAATGTTCTGTAGTCAAAGACAAGTATAATCAGGTTCTCTTGGGTGAACCAACTGAATTGTACAGTCTTACTGAGAAAATAAGGAGAGACTTTCATAGCTGTTTTGGGAGTTCTCATATTATGCAAACATCTCAGTTCAAGCATAACTTGCAGCACTGCAGAACTTCTCTTACTTTGCCACCATCTATTTTCCCTTCTTCATGGCGAAACCTAAACTACAGCCTTACAACAGTTCTGATGTTTTTTTCCTTTGACAGTGTCCCAAATGCTGTCACGTTAGAAAAACTGAGAAGCAGAATTCCATTGCCTTTCCCCCATTACTCCTGAAAAACGTACATGTAATGCATACCATCAAACATACAGCAATCTAGGTGGAATCACAATGTTATTTTTTACAAACATACATATTATAGTCCAAGAGAAACTTAATTACAAGTACTGTCAAGTTAAGTGATCAATAATGTGTTTATAACACATTCTTAAAACTGATTCTTGCTAGAAATGATTAATAGGCATTTTATAATTACTTCCTTTTTTTTTTTTTTTTGGAACTTCTCATGCAAGTGTTACATAAAATAATTAGATGCTTCCCAAACACTCGCAATGTAGTTGTCTCATGACAACAACTCCAGAGAGGCTTCATTCAATTTAACCTGAAACAGATACCAACAGAGCATGATAGTCACCATAGCTCCTGATAGTTTTTACAAGACCACAGTTTCACCTGAGCCTGGATTTTGGACACATGCATTCTCTGGTCGCTTTAGCAGCTACCAAGAGGGTTCTTGGGCAGGTCATTTGGTTGAAGCTCAATATCACAGCATTAATTTAACATAATCAGTTCAAGAAACATCTCACCATCAAGTATTGGTACTGCTAAGTGACACAGAAAAGGTAACTCACTAAACAAAGATTCAAGCTCAGCCATTTCTCTGCCCTTATCAGCTATTTAACTGAATAGTGTCTAGGCCACTAGTAAGTCAGACAGATACTGACTCAAGTAAACTTCACCAAAAGAAGCAAAATCAAAATTGCCATTATCTATTTAGCCTCTGCCTAAACCAGCTGGTATTTTCCAGTGGCAGTTCTTCCATTTGTAACCACATCCCATCCCAGAGTTAGTACGTTGTCTCCATCTGGTAGAGCTGAACCCAACCCAAGTCTCCGGATCAGTCCCAAAGTAACTGCAAGCAGGTTTGTAGATCAGACCCTTGTGACTAAACACCTAAATCCAAGCATATCTGGTGAAGGGAGGACAGCTGAATGGGAAAGAACAGTAAGTCAGAAGATCTCTCGTCTTGGTTCCTTCACTCATTGGTACCCAGGCCTTACTCATCCCTCAAGTACTCCCACATCACGGTAATGCGGTTCCAAGTTTAAAACTTATTACAGAATTCAAAACCAGCCCCGTTTTGAATCTTGCTGTCAGACAAGCGAGACACCCAGACTCCCAGCCTACAGGTCAGGCAACAAACCCCCGCTCTGGGCAAGGGGAATAATCACGGCTGGCTGGAGGCAAATCCAAACCACAGCTCTGAATCTTGGCGCAGGGAAGGATCACAGGCCCCTGTCAGGACAGTGGGTCAAACCAACCCCTGCCTGAAACACGGAGCTAGTCATTGCCAAAGCCCTCAGAATCCATGCTGGAATCAACATATGGGGCTTTGAACCCAAACCACACGCTGCTCCGCTTCCTCTCCTGCCCGTGGGAGAAGTGTGACTGGTTTTACCAAGGCACAGCCAATATGCCTGGAAGAGGGAGTTTTCCGTGTATCATTTTGATCTTGGCCTGAAGAAGGGGCTGGGGTCAGGAGGGTTAGACATCGTACCTGGAACTTTTAATGGAGCATTTTACTCTCATTACATTGACAGGAAGGGCAAGACCAGCACCCACTGTCACAGCACTGCTCACATGCCACATGCTTCAGGAACACCACTGCTCTGGGACCACAGGCATCACTGGGTACCAGCAGAGTTTTCTAGAAGCACCTTCTTTTCCAGCGTACGGGGTACGGCTGGGCACAGCTGCAATCGCTGCTGAGCAGGCTCCTGTGCTCCCACTTTTTGCTAAACTGGAGACCAGTTTCTCCAGTTCCCGGCTCAAACACGCAAGGGACTGGAGCAGTTTAACTCTTTCATAGATGTTTTCCTGTTTATACTGCAATGAAAATATATTTTACCCGCTTTCTTAGAAAGAATCCAGCTTCGCCTCTTGTGAGCAGTCAGGGCCCCTCATATCCACAACCACCAAAGCTTAGAATTGCAGGGCTCCCTGCTCCCTTTCTGCCCTGCCAAAAAGCCTGTGCGGTGCAGCCATTCTGAATCTGGCCATAAGAGGGAGATAAACCATTGCTTCATTTCTCGGTCTCGGTGCCTCCTTATAAAACCTGCGCAGATACAGGACTCCAAAGCCTTTACTGACTCCAGAGTGAATCAACTTCGCAAGGCGTGGAGGCAGCTCTCACAAAGTGTTTCCATGAACTCTGACTGTACTTGTCTAGTGCAAATCACACAGCAGATACTGTAATTTCTCAAGAGGTTTAACGATGGGAAACAAATATCCATTACTATTAGGGAGAGTCTGGGGAGAAACCTGAACAGCCCAAGCGATCAGGGATGAACACACAGATTTAGCATGTGAAACGGTAAATTCTGACCTACCCAAATCTGTAATTCACTGATCTGGTGTGAACAAAGTTGAGGCTAAAACAGCAGCAGTAGTGCCTGGGGCCTCAGATGGTAGTGCCCCAAGATTGTATCAGAACCATAGCTTCAGTTCTCGCATTTTTGTGATTCAAGTGCTGAGCCCACGTCGGTGCCAAGTCAGCCTCAGAAACATGACTGGGCAGTAACCAGCCCAGCAACAACTGCCCTCGTCTAGACGCCGTCAGGAGGTGCAGAGAAACGCGCTACCTCAGCCATCAGACTGGGAGCTGGCTCCACCAAAAATCCCCTCCAGCACTGGGATGAGCCCAGGGACAGGCACCGCAGCAAAACCCAACAAGTCCAGCTCACCTGTCCAGGCTAAAGGAGTATGAGGACCTCACATGTCACTGATTTCACCTGGTTGACTCTCACACGAGGAAATCGGTGCCTTTTGCACTAGTGTCTTTATAACAGATGCCTGTTCACTTGGAAAAATAGAAAAGAAAATCCCCAAACCAGTTCAGGTTTTGGCCCTACAAAGAATTCACGTAAGGACAGAGAGCTGTAGTTTGCTTTGCAGAGCTGGGGCCTTTAGGAAGTCCACACAACTTCATACAGTAAATGCATCCATTTTGGAAGGGATTTGTGACAGAAATAGAAAACCATGACATCCGTGTGTTTCATATTTCATTGCAACTCTGTGAAAGGGAGATAAAATAATCCTGCTTCAGAGAACTCATAAAATTTCACATTTTCTACAAGGGGGCAGCACAGCTGTAGAAAAAAAAAAAAAAACAAAAAACCAACAACAAAAAAAACCAGCCATAATTCTTCCCCTACAGCACTCCCTGTGAGACACCAACACATCATTAATCACCCCCTTCCATCTCCTCATTCACCTCCATCAGCTCCTCTGCTAAGACTTAAGTCTTCCAGGTAGTTATCTCCAACTTCTACCAGCAAAACCAGGACTGCTTCAACCAAGACAACCAGCCTCAGAGGTTACCAACCAGCAAAACCCATGCTATAAATGCAGGAACTTGCACAAAGCACTCTACCAACCTAAGACCTTGCAAGGAAACCCAAATAAAGTCCAATTCAACCTTACCTTGGTCTGGAACGCACTCCACTCCACTCCAGGCTCTGGAGCACTATGTTCCCCCTCCAGCTCAGCCCCAGCTGCAGGGGCTTTGCTGAGCAATTGAGCTCACCTGCACCCAAGGGCACACCTGAGCCATTGCCCTCCCTCCTTCCCGGGAGAAACACCACACTGCTTTGCCTGCAAAAAGGGTACCCCACTATCTCCAACCCTGCCTGAATCTCCACTTCCTACAGGGGAGCCTGGGCTTAGCCCTAATCCCATGCAAAAGCCCATGTTTCCCAAAACGATGTGGAAAAGTGGGATTTGGCAGCTGCTGGCCCCACAGGTGATAGCTGATGGTTCCAGCTCACCACTGGCTTGAGCATGTGGGTTTGGCAGGTCCCCAAGGCTGACACTGCTCACCAAAACACCCCACCCCCTCCTCCAGGGATGTCATGAAGGTGCAAGGGGTGGGGGAGTGTCCAGCAGCCACCCTCAGTGGTTTATTATGGGGACCAATTTCTTTCCCCTTTTGCACCAGGACTAAGCCCAGCATCACTTCTCTGGGACACCAGGAGGGTACCAGGGCAGCCGGGATGTCGCTCCATCTTGAACAGATTTACATCAGTCTTCCCAACCCCCACAACTGTCGGAGAGCCACGGGGGTCCAGCAGACACCCGCTCCAGCTCCAGCAGGCATGGGGAGGATGGGGAGGGGGTTGCTGAGGCAACAGCATGCCTTAGTTAACCGTTATTTAACCCATCTCGCCCCCCCTCCCCCCCGCCGCCACTGCCGACGTGCGCGACCGAGGGTACAGCTTTTATTAGGGTGGGATTTTGCAGCCGCTGGATTTATGGGATGTCCCGACCAAAGCCCGGCTGCCTGCCCCAGCCTGTGGGCTGCCCTCTGCAAGGGACAGGGCAGGCAGGTGAAAAAGAGTTTTATGAAAGAAACAACCCTGAGGTGTCGTTCAAGACGTGAGATTTTTATTTTTTGGGGGGTGGTGGGGTGGGTTTTTTGGGGTTTTTTTGGAGGAACAAAATCAGTTTTTCAGACCAAAACCAAACTCCATCCCCAAGATGCTGCTATTTTGGTACCACCCTCACCACTGGGCTGCTGAGAACCAGGGGCTAAAACAGGGTCGGTCACCCCAGAGCACAGCTCCCCCAAAAGCTGCAGTGCTTTTTGGGTGAGGAGGAAAACACTGATCCGGTTAGGAGACTCACTGACTCAAGTCAAATTTTCTCACAAATCATGTGGTTTGGGAAGCTGGTCTCCTCCGCAGAAAACTGAAGAAAAAGCAGAGGCTTGGTGGATAAACCTCGCCCCGGTCCCTGTCAGTTAAGCCAGTTTTTTACAGGTTTTGTATCAATGCAGATTTTGCTGTCAAGGCTTCATGGGTGGCACTGGGGCTGGCATGCAGAACCCAGGGGGGTCGCACGTCCCTACCAAAGCCTCATTGCCCTGCAGAGCTGCCTGAAGTAAGTTATAGTGGGCATTTGTGCATGAAAGCCAAGGAAGCACATGAATAAGGTTCTGCCACATGTGCAAGAACCATCTTCATGCCATGGTATCCTTCGGGGCAAGGGCTAGCAAGTCTGCGCCACCACAGAGAGCACATCGAAGCCTCTATGAAGCCCCTGAAAGCATTCGTATAAAAAGGCAATTGATTTCTTGGCCAATACTGCAGACACAAGAAATTCAGGGAAGCATGTGTTTGGGTATGTTTTCTATTAAATATTAGGTCCCTCTGCAGCTTGTCAATCCCAGCGAACAGCCATTTGAGAGAAGTGCTGCTATGCCAAAATCAAGGAAATCTTCCAAGCTCATCATAAAGAAACATAGCCCCCGTAAGATTTCCTGAACAGGATTATTCCAAGTCTAAGGACAAATCTGGGTTTTGTGTTGATTATCAGTCATCTCACCATTAGAAGCATTGGTGAGATGATTAGCTGCCCTGAACACTGGTCTTACCAGGACAGATAAAGCCCTCCCAGACTGGCCCTCTCAAGCTCAGCTCCTTCTGTTATGCCTAGAAGAAAAACCCATCCCAGCCAGAACAGCTTTACTCTGGAGGCTTCAGGATCTCAAAGAGTACAGCTCCGAGCAGTAGGACAGATGACAGACCTGCCTTTATGGCTTTGAATCTAGCTGTGATGAATAATTTGTAATTTTTGTAGATGTAATATGTATGTCATCCCTTATCTCTGTGACAGCTTTCCACTTGACTGCAAAGAATGACAGCAAAGGGATACTAATGAAACCGGACTGAAGCAAAGGCAGAGCTCAGAAACCAGCCTGCAGGACGCTGACTCACTGGGAGTTATTGGAAAGTGATCAATGGAGAACAGTCCCAGCCAAACCAGCAGTTCAGACTTCTGCAAGCATTAAACCCAGGTCAGCTGCAACGTGACAGTCCATCCAAGAGAAATAAAGGCATGGAAGTAATGTTCTTGGGAGCTGGAAAAGGGTTCCAAAAGAAACATGTTTACAAGATACTGGCTCATAATAGTAATTAAATCACTCGCACTGAAAAGCCGCTAAGTGATACATAGCAAAGAATTGGCCAAAACCCCAAGACTTCAATCAAAAATAACTGGAGAGCCTTTTACCAGTTGCGGTGGAGGGAAAAGAGCCTGAATGGGCACAGATACCCCTAAATGAGGTTCTTCAGAAAAAAGTTGGAGGAGGAGGAAGAGGAGACTGAAAACAAGAAGATTGAAACTGCCCATGCCACTGCAGCACCTTGCCTGTGACCATTCCGTTCACATCTAGCACTTTCCACCAGCAACTGTCTCACTCTGCAAAACAACACGTATTAATACTGCTGACACCATATCATCCTGAAGATCTGACTTTTATTTATGCAAAAATCAGAGGCAAGCCTAAGTGGCAATAAAGTTTCAGAAGGTCTTAAAAGTTCTAGGAATTCTGAGCATTTTATTAGGTAAACTACCAATTCTGCAGTAAAAATAGCTTTGGGTTTCACTGTTCAATCTTACTTTTCCACGTTGCTTTGAGCTTTCAAGACATTAAAAGACTTCAGCCTGCAGTGCGCTTGGGGTTGCAGGCAGGGTACAAGCTTGTAGAGCATTATGCGCCACTTCTGCAGAATATGGGATTCCTTCCGACCAGCCACACTACCCCTTTTCTAGCAGAAGATGATATTAAGCATAAAAGAAGAATAAAATCTGATTAATGAGACTTTAAAAAAATCAGAAAGCAAGTATGACAGCAATTATGACAGCTCAGTACTTGGCAACACCTTCACCTTTCCCAGATGTCACAGGATAAGCTATTTTTACTGAAAAAAGATGATAGGAACCAGGGCTTATTTGGACATCTGCAGCAGAAATTGATTTAAATTGATTTAAAAGGATATGAGCTTTGAAAATGGGGGTTGGAGGCAACTCACTGGGCTTTGATTTTCTAGAATTGGGGACAGACTACTTCACATTCTTGGTACAGGCTGAGTCTCTTCACTGGCATGGCTGTCAGTCACGTTTACATATGTGCAATATTTACTTTTTTCACTTTCTGGACGTAGACATTTGATAGGTTTTAATTTTAGACTCTGGCATTTGACAAGATGAAAGTGGTACTTCCTCCTTTTGGGCACATCAGGGCTCCCATTTTTTTCAAGCTGTTTTTTCTTGCTCTGTGTAGAGCAAACTACTGCCTAAACCACAATATTACTTCCCTATTCCCTTTCCATCACAGCCAAGCCGCAGAGTCATCTGCCACCACCACTGTCCTCCCATTTGCAGTTGGTGACAACCAGTGCTAACCTAAGTCTGGCTCAGGGTTATTCATCCATCAGCTCCATCACTCCTGCTCAAGCTCTGTGCTCAGCCCTGGCTGAAACCTCCGTTCTCCCGAGTGTCTGCTGAGCACACCGTGTCCGTTAGGGCAGCAGCACATCAGCTCCATGTGGCAGAAGCACTTGATCCATTGTAATATCGAGTTTCATCATGCAGCCTTCAGTTATGTGACCCGGAATATTTGACCTGATGTCAGAGGGGGCCTCGGGCTATTGAGATATTTCCCCGGGGCACCCTGCCCTCTTTCTACCAAAGGAATCTGATCCAGCAACAGGAAAGAGTGAGAATTTTCAGCTGTCCCTGTCCCCTGTGAAACAGTCTGTACTACATGTGCCTCATGTAAGGTGTCCCTTATCCACTCGCTTTCTCTTTTTCTCCACAAGTACTAATCCTGCACAAATTTCTACTAATAGCCACGTAGGATACTGTGATAAGTTCTTGCAAACACAACGTATTTTTCCTTTCTCATAGCATCTTTTACAGACAACACCCTAGATGGGCTCCAGACTTGCAAGGTGTTAAGCAGCTGGTAACTCTGTTCTCCACCGAAACCAAGGCTGGCCAAAGGCATGCAGTATTTTGCAGAATCAGAGTGCGTCTGTGGGATTTGCTTCATCCCTCACTGAAATCCAGACACCTCTGGGAGCAGAGAAGTGTAGACCTTTAATACATAAACCGTTAACACTTTAGGAGGGAGTGTAAACAAAAACTCCGACAGCATGGAATTAAAATGAAGAACAAAGAAAACAAAACAAAAAGAGCAATAACCTAACACATGCAAAATGTGAGATCTTCGTTGTTTCATCAGGTTGGTACCTCAGGTGTACATCCCATTAGGAAAGCAGGGCCTCCCACAGTAAACCATGGACGGTGTTAGCTCACAGGCATCACTAACTAGCCCTAAGACTTGCTAACTTCAGCAGCTGAAGGCTGGTAACCTCTTCTAAGCCACTCAGCCATCCACTGCCACCACTCAGTCACATCACTCCCTAGAGCAGCGAGTTTCCCGTGGGAGACCCCTGTGAGCACAGCTGTGCCCCCTTAATATCCACTTCAGTGTCCTGCAAAGAGCTGCATGTGAAACAAGGCGATTATTCCTGATATCAAAATTTGTGGCAGTGGGGAGCTGAGCCCCCCACTCCTATACCTTTTATCCTTGTGTTTTCCAGCTCTGCTGACTACAGAAGGTGAAGTCCAGAACTCCACTGGCTTCAGGAGAGGCAACAAACCTTTTGTGTAGGAAAAAGCCTTTCAAGTTCATTTTCCTGCCATCTCCTGTTTTCAACCGGGGGGGTATTTTTAATGACCAAAGGGTCTTGAAAACAAAGAAAGGTATCTGGGTATAGAGTTATTACTGCTGTTATTTAAACATCAGCATAGAAAGACTAGTCTTTTCAGGCTTTAGAAACTCAGAGGTGAAAAACTCTCAGGTATTGCAGCTGCCAAAATAGGCCTGGCTTTGCAAGAAGCCACCCTTGAATGGACTTTTGTCCCTAAACGACACACATTTCACAGATGCCTGGTCTACCTCCCCAGAGTCCACTGTGCAGGGACACATCTTTGGTCGGAGTGGCTGTTACTGGCCTGTAGATCTAGATGATCCAAACACTCACATGTTGCTGATGGAAGAGCCATTTTTTGGCCTTTGCAATCACGTGGGTGAGAGTGTCAGCTAGCAAGTGTTTGATCTGGCTCATTTGTTCACATGGCATCTAGAAATTGTGCTTCATTAGGCTAGCAGTATACCAAAGAGAAGCACAGCCTCAACTTTGAGGATGGAGTCAGGAACTCCTCTGTTCTAATTCCAGCTCCAGCTGGGATGCCATGCTTGACTTGGGGTAACACTTTTAACCTCTCTGCATCCATTACCCTTATTTATAAAACAAGAAAAGCAGCAACAACCTTCCCCCCAGATCGGCTTTGTGAGAATTAAGGTTTGAAGCATGTTCTGGAGATTAAATCCAGCCCCAACATGGACCCCAAAACATCACAGTTTCTTAAAACTGAATGGCATAATGGAGATAAGTACAGCCGCAGAGTCATTTGGAAAGTCCAGACAATGAGCACATCAATCAAAGCTGCTTCCTAAAGGAGACATCTAAATAAATGCTAATGAAGTAATTTCTAAAACACCCCCAACCAATGGAGGCTGCAGTATTTAAAAGTAATAACAGCCGCGAGAACAGACTGTCCGTTAAAAAACAAAATAGAACATTGAAAAGCCAAAAAAGAAAGCAACAGTTTGTGCATTTCAGAGCTCTGAGAGACATTGTACCTTTGAGTCAGGCTTTTGTTCAAGTGAAGGCTTTTTTCTTTCAGCCCTCCCTTACTTTCACTGCCTGCTTTATCATTCATGCTTTTGCTTGCCACGTACCCAGATGCTACAAGAATGGGCAGACTGTGGGCCTAACTGAAGTCTACTGACATCAAAAGGCTCCCATTGACTTTAACGGACATTTAACTAACCCTCTATAAATCACGGAAAGTCAGTCATTAAACAGACAGCCCCTTCTGAATAGCGGAGAGACTAACATAACGCCCCTGAAATTTAGTCCCTATAGTAACTCCAACCCTGCATGCTTGGGGGGCAGGTCTACGTCTGCTTTATCTCGTGACTTCCCTGCTGACAGCGTGTCAAAGAGAGGGAGAAATAGTTTCTCTCCAAGCCAGGGAAGAACAATTTTGCCCCTATTTGGGGAGCCACATCAGCATCGCTGTATTTTCTGAGAGGCGAGAGCATCCCACAGCAGTGCCAACCAGGCGATCGCCCAGATCCTGGGGAGAGGGTACATGGGAGCTGGTGGGTGACTTTAAGCAACCCATAGTGGAGGTTCATTTAAGGCCCATGACACACCCTCCGACTCCTGAGCCTACTTCATTAAGGCAAGTAACTAATTGATCAGCTGGGTCTTTGCAATTGCTCCAGGCGCACAGCTCACAGAGCCTTTCCAGCACGCGGCTTGCTCCGGTGCTTCACCTAGTTAGATGGAAATTTTTTCATGGCTGCATAAAGAACAGCACTGACACACACCTCATCTCCAAGACGTTGAAATGTGACTAAAGTCGTATCTTGCAGTGCACATTGCATGCATATTTGACCATGTCATCTGCCTGAGAAGTCATTGCCCTCGTGAAGTCCCCCCTCTGAGCAGGCTGGGACAACCATCTTTCACTCATCTGTTAACACCTCCCAGCCAGTCACCCGTTCCTTCTGCACAAAGCGGCACTGGACTGACAGGTTTGATGATCTGCAGATGATGCTCAGCCTTGACTCATAAGCCAGCTATCTCCAGGAAATTTTATATCACTGAAAAGATGAAATGCTCAACTCACTAATGGGACACATAACTGCTCCTGACCCCAGGCTGTTCCTGATTTATCTTTTTATATATATACTTACAGCTAAAGCATTTTTAAACAAAGTACCAAAAAAAAAATTGTGAATGCTGAAAAATATACAATACCTCAAAGATCTTTTTTGAAGGAAAAAAAAATCCCCCAAATTACATCTTCAAAAAAGGTAAGGAAAAAAGCTACTAACCCATGTTACAGTGGCTGGGGAATGTGCTCGATGTACCTGCCCCTTGGCATTTCTCCATGGCCAAATCACTCCTGTGAGTCCCCTGGCAACTGGAAGAACTAGCAGCTGCCCCAGTGTACTCCTGGGACTACACCAGTGCTAGGACACCCCTGGGATAAAGGTGACCTCAGTCCTCAATTCTTCGCAAGCTCTGCAGCATGTGGTACTAGAAGACCCCGGGTCTGACTGAACTTGTTAGCACTAATGTAGCCCTTCAGATGGATGACAATAATTTCTAGGGTTTGCATTACTCTCTTACACTTCCCAACCATCGTTGGTTTGCAAAAAGCAGAGGGGAAAAGCCAGGCTCTAGCACCAGGGCCAGAGTGTGGGATGAACATGTGAAATTTCCATTAAGGAAGAACAGCCAAAGCCTGGTGGAGACTAGGTGAGGACCAGGACTCACCATCCAGAGAAAGTGGGTTTTTTTTCTTGGAAGCATTTGTGCCAGCTATTAAATTTTGCAAGATGTCCCCCATATGTTTTCCTACCTTTCTCCAAGACCAAAATTTTTGGCCTTAGCTTTTAAACCTATTATTAGCCCAGCTATAATCTTCTGTAAGGCCAAACAGACACACTAAGATTGGCATTCGCCTAAGCAAAAGACACATCCTAAAAGCAGCACCAGCTCTACCCAGTAACCGCTTTTACACCTTGGTCAGACCAGTCCTTGGCCCTACAACTCTGCAGAGTTCCAGTTTATGCCCCAGACCAGCTCTGGTCTTCCCTTAGTGACTATTCTGTTGAGTCTCACCAATGGCAGCAGATGCCTCTGTGCCACTAAGAGGGTCCCTGCTCAGCAATGTCTCCTGATGCTCCCGAGGTCCCTTCTGCCCTCCCTCTGTCCTGCACGTCTGAGCAACCTGCATCGCTTCCCTCCCCAGCACGGCCATACCTCTAGATGGCTGTCCAGCACGGCGCACGGCGGCAAAGCCAGCCCAGACACTGTGACGGGGATGTGAGAGATTAGGCCAGTATTAGATTTCACCCTTCCAGACATTCATATGAAGCGGCTTCTTCCACTTTAACTACTTTCCTTTCAAATTTTTCAGCCAAGGGCCGTGTCCAGACTGTGACCAATACACTGCTGCACGTATTGAATGCGGTGGCTTAGAGAGAAGCTGCATTCATGGCGGAGGTTCGTGGACAGAGCTGCACAGCCACATCTTTCGTGTCATCCACAAGCACAGCCCGCAGCGACTTTTCTTTTGTATAAGATTTCATGCCTGCATCTTCAGCCAAAAAAACTGTAGAACAAGCTTATGCTGTCATTCCTAGTGCTTTTCAAGTTTTCTAGGTAGTCCTGACTACCAGAGATGTGAGTTTTCAAGTTAGATGACTCTCTCCCTAATATTTTTTGACAGTATTTCCTTTTTAAAAAAAAAAAAAAATCACTTTACATTTGCTGCTCATGCAGTTTGATTTTGTCTTATCCTACCATGCCTCGCTCCTCACCACTCTTCACAGCCCCTCCTTTCAGTACTGGCTGGAAATTTAGTTATTGTGCTGCTTGCCCATCTCTACTGCATCACTAATAGTGATGGCAAACAAAATCAGGTCCAATGTTTTAGAAGTAAAACATGAAGAAAACTGACCTCCTGACTCACATCCCATGATTTGGCTTGGCTTGTTTTCTGAAGCTGCTAAAACAAAAAACCAACAAAACAACTTTTTGCTATTCTCCATTAAAAATTCCTAAAGAAACAAATATTTTCCAGTTGTGTTCATATTTTTCATTGAACTTGGGGAACACTTAGAAAAAGGAACAACATTTGAAGGGGTGCAAAAAATTCTTCAAAAGTTACCTTTTTGTGTGTGTGTCAAAGAGCATTTTTCCCCATTATAAAAAAAAAAAAAAAAAGACAATAAAACATTTCTCCAGTCAGTGAGATGCCACCTTTATCAAGGAGGGACAGCAGTCCGGCAAAGGGCATGAGCAGATTCATGCCCGAGGCAGAGGAGGTGGAAGATGGAGGGTCTGCCTCGCCATCCTGCTCCTACAGACTGAAAAACCCAGCATGCAGCTCCTGTTACCAGCCCAGCCCAGCACGTGCCAGTGCTGCTGCCACCCATTGCTGCTTCCCAGTGACAGCAGAGCTCCGTGGGCTTCTGAGGAAAGGGAGGGGCAACCCAACCAAGCCTCTGGGAGCATCATACCTGGTGGAGGAGCCCATCATCCCCTTGAGCCACCAACCAGCAGGGTGAGCCCCTCCAATGCCAGTGAGGCCCAGCAGCTCCCCAGTGGAGATGTGCCACCTGCAGGGACCCTGAGCTCCACTCTCCTCCACCAGCCTGAAAGTCTTTCAGGTCAATCCTGACATCTTTCCCCTGGGTGGGGGGAATGGCTGGAGACCACACTCAGTGCCGGCAAGGCAAAGCACGAATTTGCCAGCCATCAATTTAATGTCTGTTTCGGCTGTCAGCCCTTATGCGCTGCAGAAAGGAAGCCCCTGCGCCAGGAAAGATCCCTGTACAACGAGGCTGAATTCCTCCCTCCCTTCCTCCCTTTATCACCTAAGGATTCAGATGATAAAACTAAGAGGGAGGATTTGGTTCAGGTGCTGCCTGTGTGATAGCCTCCAAACCCTTCCCTTGCTTGCCCAACCGATGCTATTTGCTCTGCTGTGTAATCAAGGCAAAGAATATGCAAATGCACAGCAGTGAGCCCTCCCCGGAGGGCATCTCTAAAAGCTCAGCTATCTTTAACATCATTATGGTGAGGATTTGGGAATAGCATAAGTTCTGATGACTATCTGCAAGCTCCACACAGGTGCTGCTGCTCTTGTCAGGGCTCAGCTATTCTTGGGGAGCATCACAGGGCACAGCTGGCTTCACTCCTTTCCTTCCAATCCTTCCAAGACTGCAGCTCTGTAGTGTTCAAGAAACACAATACAAGGGACTTCTCTTGCAACTTCCCTTGGTATTTTTCACAGCAGGTGAAAAATGTGCCCAGCTTTCCTGGAAGTCCATGCAAGCTCAGCCCAGTTCTGGATAACACAGTCCAGTCCCACAGAAGTGTGGCACATTCCTCATTTCAGGAGCAATGCAGAGTATCAGATGAAGAATACATGCTGTACTTTCCCAATGCCAAGGGAAAGTGGTCATATTGTGATTATCTGATGATGAAAAAGAGAAATGCTTGGAAAAGTTCCTGAGCAGAGTCTTTCTGTTTGAGCAGAGCATCCCAGCCTCGCTATCCTGCCGTCTGTTTTGAACAAACAGAGCTCAAGTGAGTGACAGTGCAAGGTGCCATGCAATCAGCCCCAGTATTTGTGTACCTTTGGCAAATTTTAAATGGTGAGCAGCTGCTAGCAAACTAGCAGGGATGCTTTATAGCTTGCTGACAATGCCAGATTCTGCAGATATTACAGTCCTTGCTCAGTAGCATCTCTGGAGTATCCTGGTTTTACAAGCATTTCCCAACGCACCACCAGGAATGCGCAAGAACTGCTCACATTTACGCCATTGGGGATCTGGGACGGTTCATCCCCTTCCACAGTTGGCCCAGACCTGCTCCCTGCACTGCATCCAGCCCATCGGCATGAGCTCAGCGGGGAAGTGCTGGTGTCTGAACTCACCGGGGGGGGGGGGGGGGGGGGGGGTGTTTACAGTTGGTTCAGGGCACCGGCAGCGCATCTGTTACCAGACCTGGCACTCCCTCACTTGAGAAGTTATTTGTCTCATCAAGGGACAGTTTGCTTGTTTAGAAAAGGAGATTATAATATTTATTTCCCAGCAGAGATGGGAAGCCTCGTCAATCGTTACTTAAGCAACTGAAGGTTTTTATTTGGATGAAGCTAAATAAGTGTAAAATTATAGAGGGGATTAAGACAGATTAAGGGGTGCTTGTTAGTCAGAAATGACTCCTGGTGGGCTGGGAATTTTTCCAAGAGGCTAAACATAACTTGACTTGCAACATCACAAAGCAACTATCTTGTGCTACCATATCACTCCCTGTGCTTGGAGTCAGCAGCTCCAGCAATGCCTTAGAAATCTGCTGCCTGACCTGCTGTCTGCAGGTCCACATCTGATGACAGCTGTAGTGACCGCGCTCAGCTGTCTCTGGAAGTGAAAAGCTCCTCGGTCCTTGCACCTGGCCAAAGGGTTTCACCCAGGAGCAAGTAGAGATGTGTCTCATACCCTGCTCACGATCGGGTCTGACGCTGCCATGAACTATCAGTTTCAGCAGCTTCACTGCCCACAGGTCCTTATCACAGATCCACCACCTCCAGAACAGCATTCGATTTTTTTAACAAAAGTTATCATCATTCTGAAAAAAAAGTATCACATCCCTTGTCTGCGTGCTGTCACAATGGTGTTGCTACACCCCTTTAAAGGGATGCTGTGCAAGCACATAAGTATACTTTATCAATATTTTTTTTTGTCCTTTACCATTTGATCCCATTTCAGGAGGTGCTGACTGGGCTCTCAGGACTGCCCTTTCCATTAGGAATAAGATAATGTCACCTTTTACCCATCACAAGGCCCCAGTACCATATTTATTGGACCTCACGTGTCTCAAGGGTGGCAGCAAATGAGAAAGTCCGAAGACTGTGCACACTGCCAGGGAATAATATTTCTTAAAAAGAAAAAAAAAACCTCATCATTTTATTTCCTTTCCCTCAATTTGCTTGAAAATTGTTCAACAGACAACTGTTTAATACCAGATAACATATAAACTGCAGTTTCAAATTGCAAAACAGTACTGGATTACCTCTGGATAGGATGTTAAAAGGAGTCCTTGCTCATTTTTTTGAAAGAACAGGGAAAAGTATTATGCCGTAGAATATTTTGGATGTCCTGGGACTTCTGGTTGTGTAACAACCAAAACTTCCCTTGAGTCATATACCCTCCTCTTGTTAAGCTCTCATTTGTTTTCACATATATGACATATTAACTTCCTATATCAGTGGGTAGGAAGATCATACCTGCTTTATAATCCTTTATAATGCTGCTTCTCCTTCCCTCAGATAATTTCTTCCAAAAAAACCCCTTTCAGGTAGTCACAGTCTGCCCACAGAACTGAAGAGAAATGCCGTCTCCTGACAATGACATATTGCTTGTATTTTAGGAATGCTAAAAAAAATCAGGGAGTATATTTACTGAACTGAACAGATCTATACCTGGAATCCTCCTCTTGGTACTGCAAAGGCACAAAGTGTCTGTGTTGAACAGAAACCCAACAACACAAAGTGAGATTCAGAACAAAACAAAATTTTTTTCCCAGTTTTTAGGAGAAACTGAATTATGACACTCAAGGACCACTCCTGCCACCCAAAATCTCTTTATGTGGCTTTGCCCATGGAAAAGCTGTTTGCCTTCAGGGTGGGATTCAGGACCTAGGATGGAAGCAGCACGCTCCACGTGAAAGAAAGGGTCCACAGACCATGGCAACTGCTGATGAAAGAAGCAAGAGCAGGAGGAGATTCCAAAGGCACAGGAGCCTGAACGGCCTCAGCCATTAATATCTGCCCTCCTCCTCTCCTTGCCTCTGCTGTTCCTGAATAAAAAAAGGGGGTTTGCTTCGGCCAGTCTCAGGTTAGCGTTTGGTTCTCAGGAGACAGAGATGCCTGCAGCCCAGCTGCTCCGAACAGCCCCAGGTGCATATGGGGCTTGTGACCCCTTCGGATCTCCTGCTCCTCCTCCCCGCAGCTGCTTGGCACCGCACAGCCACCCCCTGGGCAGGGTTATCACAGCCTGGCATTCAAGACATAATTAATTGTGCCTTTTTCAGTCTTAACACTTGAAATGTAATCCTTGAGCCTCCTTAATGCAACAGCCACATTTCTGTCCGGAGTTAGGGAACTGGGACAGGAGTGATGGGATGGGCATGAGGATGGGGCACAGTCAGCCATGCTTGCTCACGATCTCTGGGAACACTCTTCTTCCCAGGCCGTCTCTCAGAAACATGCTGGCCTGAAATGGTTGGAGCAACCCAGGAGCTGGATGCTGCCCTATGGTTCTTCCTTTCTGAGCTATACAACAGCCACAGCGTGACTGTCCACCCCATCCAAAAGCAGGGTAAAACCAACCGCTTCCTTGCTCCCTTACAGCACAATCTGCAGGCAGGGAGGCAAAGCCCCATCTTGCAGGTGGGCACTGAACAGGCTCAGGAGCCCTTTCAGCTCCCAATGACTGTGTCCTAAGGCTCTGCTCAGTGCCAGCACGATTCATGACAAGGGTTTATCTGGGACAACTGAGAACTTGTGCCAACAGAAATTGGACCCAGCTCAGAAAGGAGGGGTCCCCCATGTTCGTAACGCAACCCCCAGCACAGCCAGGGATGTTTTCTCTGTAACAAGATTCTCTGATTGCAGCAAAAGGGGACTCTGTCAGCAGTAACCAGACTCGCCTCCCTCCGGCTTCCCCTTCTCCCTTTCCGATACAAGGGATCCCTCCTTGCCCTAAAGGAGCCTGGCAGTGCACAGTCCTATTCTCAGCACCACAGCCCCAGCCATTCCCACCCAGAAAGGGCTACTGCTTTCAAGATCAAGGAACGTCAGCCCCTTCTTCTCTTACAGCTCTGTAGCTCACTTTCAGCTCCCTAAGGACTATCCTGAATTCATCCAGAAAAGAACATGAGTTTAAGTGAAAGCCCACAGCCAAAACCTGTGTTTTTTGACATAGAGGAACAGGTACTAAATGAAAACTCTCCTAGTTGTTGTATAGGTCAATACTCCTCAAGAAACCAGATAATAAGGCCATGTTCCTTATTTAAAAACCCACAGTATGAGCACCAACATATTCTATTAGCTTGGTGCTGCTAGAGGATGCTCCCCACCCCTTTTCTTATCCTGGATGAAGCCAGGCTCTGTTCAGTGGTGCCCACTGACAGGACCAGGGGCAATGGGCACAAACCGAAACACAACAAGTTCCATCTGAATGTGAGAAAGAACTTCTTTACCTTGAGGGTGACAGAGCACAGGAACAGGCTGCCCAGGGAGGCTGTGGGGTCGTCTTCTCCGGAGACATTCAAAACCCACCTGGACACAACCCTGTGCAGCCTGCCCTAGGTGACCCTGCTTGAGCAGGGGGTTGGACTGGATGATCTCCAGAGGTCCCTTCCAACCCCAACCAGTCTGTGATTCTGTGCAATAGCCTATGACTGTGATTGCAGATTTAAAGAGAAGGGTTAGAAGAGGTGATGCTGACATAGGGGGCAGATAGGCTGGTGCAGAAACTGATGGGAAAATAAAAGAAGAGCTTAAAACTACTGCTGTATCCATCCCATGACTGGAAGTTTGCATTACCTGCAAGACGAAGCAGCTGAGGTCAGAAACAGCCATCTGATGAGTTTCATTTGATCCTTTTTCTTACCTGTTTGGATGGCTTCCCAGAATTTCTCTGTCTCATATATACTTCATTTTTTCTGTGGTAATTCCCTCAGGCTAGTCCAGAAGCAGTGCATTCAGATGTCCCTTGAAATACCCACAGCTGACTGACCCCCACCTGTTATGTGCATAAGGGTCATACACAAAGATACATTTACAACATTAACCCTTTCTGCCAAGCACCTCACTCCTTTCAGGATAGGACAGCTCATTTGCAGATGTTTGCCTTTCCTTCAGCTGTGTTAAAACCTGTTGTTTATGCTTCCCAAGCAAACCAAACTATTCTGTGCTGCAGCCCTGAGCTCACGGCTGCCAATCCTTCTGCAAATTTTAGAGCCACCATATTACATCAGTAAGAATTAATTCTGATGGCCCAAACCTTTGCAAGTCCTGGAGCAGGCTCATCTTCCCCCATGTTCTTCTTACCCCCAGCTCAAAAAGTAGTTAGAAGAAAGGAAAGTGCAAGTCTTATGCCTAAGTTTTGATAAATCTGCTGTCCAAAAACTGTGGAGCAAGATCCCAGCATCCTCAGGGGTCTCATCCTGACACTGAAAGCATTTAAGTGGCAGGAGGGGGAGGCCACAGAGCACTGGGGTATGTCTGGAGCATCACAGTCAGCTGCCGCTTCCTCTCTGCCTTGGCGAGACAGATCAGCATGTCCCATTGTCTGCTGGGATCACAGAAATATTCATCCTGCCACACAGCACATCCCAACTGGATTCCCTAGCCACTTCTCCCACCCTATGCTGGCTTTAGAAGTTGCCAGTAAAACAGAGGAAACCTGTGCTAAAAAACAAACTGATGCCACCCAGTAAGAGCAAATTAACAATTTCCCCAGGGAGGTGGCTCAGAGGGGACCTGGTATTGTATAGATAATAGGGAGCAATAAATAGCAAACCACAGTTCAGCCCGTAACATCCACTCCAGGATGGACCAAGCACTTACACTGGTTCACATCACCCCCCTCTTTGGCACTTGGCAGTAAATAAGAAGCAACTGCAGTAGCCCTGTGCCCTTTTGAATGTAGAGCTAGATCACTATGTACTAAGGGAACTGTGCCACCCATTGCCAGTTCATCCTGCTTTAAGGGCCCTACGAGGAAGAACCCCTGGGAAGTAATGAGAAACTTACACTAAGCAGGAGGCTCAGTTCTAACGGGGCAGTTATACTCTGAGGGGAAGCAGGAAACCATACATGGGGCTGCTAAAAGCTTCGTGCTGCCTGCTTAGTACTTCGAGTCCTGTTTTCACATTTTTATAATTATCACATAATGCATAATGTCATACAAACCAGGAGACGTCAGCTCTGTGCAGAGCCAAACCGAACAGGGGCAGGGATTACATGTTGCCCTCGGGGCCAGCCCAGCCCCGAACTGCCCTTCCTCACCCCATCCTATTAACACCAGTCACATCCCCCTGCACCCCACGCCCCCCCCCTGCACCCCATCCCCCCTGCTGCTGCAGGCAGCACTGCCCTGCCTAATGCTAAGCTGCTCCTACCCTCAAGACTGTGCTCACCTGCAGAGGATAAACCCCTCACACTGCATCGAGTGGGTTTAAATGAGGCGTCAGAGCCTTAGGTGGGTCACAGTCTCCCTTGGATGCTCACCAGCCTGCAGGGTCAGGTTTCCAAGCCAGGCACTCGTGCTCTGAGCTTTTGGAATTGAGGGAGTCCAAACACAGCCAGCCTCGATGCCCTGCAGGGTCTGGCCAGCACCCTGTCCTCAGGGCAGATGCTCCTCCTGGCAGGTCACCCACACTCTGCTTTTATTATGCCCATCTCCAGGGCCAACACGTGCCCCTTCCCAGGGCATCAGCCTTGTGAAATTCCCCAGGTGACAATTCTCCTTCTCAGGGATATGGGATAACTGAAACTTGTCACACGAACATTTTGCAAAAGGTTAATTAAAAAAAATACCCGCCACCCACCCCCTCACTATCATAAGAATGCATTGCCCTACAGATCAGCCAGACAGTGCCTGTCATCCCTGCCCTGCTTTCCTCTTCACTCCCAAAGTCTGTGTCCTTTCAAGGCTCCAAGTTCCCTCTCCAAGGATCTCTCCCCAGGGCACACCTCCAGCCCCATGTTCCCCCAATTCAGACACCTTCCTGGGCATCCCCTTTGCTCTGCCACAGCCCAGGACAGCAGCTCCCTCGGTGACAAGTGGTTTCTTTGAGACGGGGCAGATAACATGGGACTGGCACTTCATAAATCCTGGAGGATTTGCTCTGGGCTCGTGACAGAGGACAGAGACTCCAACTCCATGGAGTACCTGTGGTCTGGTCCTCCCCAGTCTGATGAGGCATCCCACATGCACCTGCTTTGCCTCCAGTATCCTAACACAGGCCTGTTCCTATCATCAGATTAATTGACACAACAGTCACAGCTCTGTTTTTCCACATTAAAAGGGCATACATATGCTCTTCATCCTCACACGTCATCCCAGCCAGTCAGCCTTTGCTCTGCAGCAGAACTAGCTGGCTGAAAGTCACCCTGTAAAAGCAAAGCCTGCAGCAGTATGCAACCAGGTTTAGCCATGACTGGCAAAAGGTGGTAACAGATTTTTGCAGCACATCCTGTTGAGAAGAACAGAAATTATCCTGAAGAGCGAGCTTTCTCCACAGCTGCATGAAAATATCCTCATTCCTTCAGAACCATAAGGTTTTGTTCTCCCCCCCTACCCCGACCTGTGAGCTATTTTGCCAAGCCAGACAAAATTACAGTGCCCTAGTGCTGTGGGGCAAGGATGAACAAGAGGGAGGAATAAAGTATCTTTTTTTCCCTCCTATAGGAAACTATTACACAAGTAACCAGCTGCGCTGGGGCGGGGACGGGGGGGACACGACTCTTCCAGCAGCACTGGCATGCTCTGCTGTTACTAGACTAAATAGATTGTTGGGCTTCTCCATCTGAGGCTTCTTTACAGAAAAGCTGCACAAAGTAAATATATTCCAAGGCCAAACTCCTTCCAGTGCCAGCTCTCTGCTCAGAGCAGATGTCCGCGGTTGGGCTGCAAAGCCCCTGAGGAGCAGGGGGTTCACGCTGGCCAGGTGTCCCCGTCTGTGAGGCACAGCCCCTGTGGCAGCGCGGGCTGGAGGCAGCTGGTGGAGGCTGGTGGTGTCAGACAGCAGCAGGCTAATGAACTGAGAAGCACCAGAGGAAATTCCTCGCCGCCGAGATGGGAATGCAACCACCACGCGATCAGGGGCATTGCAGTCACTTAGCGTGAAGCCAGAGACTTGCTGTGTAACCTTGGGTAAGTGGCTTAAATTTTTAAGAGGCAGGGCTGAGCAGCACAGCGGGTCTCTGAAGAAATCTGCTCTATTGCGGGCTCTGGGAGGGAGTGTCCTTTGTCAGACAGAGAAAGAAAATGTGATTTATTATTAGAGGTATGTTAGAGAAAGAAATGGGATTCAGCGCTGCGAAGGTTGCTTCTAAGTCTGAAGCAGCAAAAAGCTGGAGGCAGCGTTAGGACCCCTCCTCCTGCACCACGCGTGAACTGATGAAGATTGCCTTAGGAACTTCGCCTGTCCCTCACTTCCTCCAACACAGCGATCATCTCTGCTCGCAAAGTGCAGTGCACTGCCCAGAGATACAGCATAAACACCAAAGCACCAGCCTCCCACTTCAGGGAACCCAAGATTTCACATGACCCCAAGTGGGGAGCGAACTGTAAGGAAACCCATCTTGATGCAGGTAAAACAAGGGGCCAGTTCATTCACAGGACACATGCAAAGGGAAAAGCCAGCAGTCTGTACACCAATCTCGGTTTTGCTGCTTTTAAGAAACTTGCAGCGTCAGGCATAATTGGAGCTTTAACCCAACAGCAATGAAATCGCCTTTCACAAAAAACCTCTGCCTGCATCTGAACTCTGTCTGCATCTGGCGGCGGAGAACATTGCCAAGGCTTTAACCCTCTGATATTAACAGAAAGAGATATTGATGAGTGTCCCTCTGGCGAAGGAAACCAAATGGTGTTTTTAACTTCAGTGGATTCTTTACAGATTTTCAATTCCTTAGCAAGGCTGTTGCTCCAGACTGGGGTGTAATTGAGATGCATTAGCCACTCACTCAAAAACTTTCCCAGGAACACATGTGCGCGCACACAGACTATGCATTCAGATATAAATACATACCGTACCTGCACATGCATTAAGCTGCTGTTCATGGGCTGGCTGGACACTGCTGCTGCCAGCTCGGCTGCTCAGTCAATGGCAGCTCTCAGCACTGCCAGCTCAATGTGACAAATAAAGCAAACACAGAAAACCAGCTCATCACCGCTGGGTATCTGACCACAGCCACAAAAAGCAGAAGAGGGTCTTTGAAGGACCAGTCTTTGCGAAAGACAAGGACACTGGGTTTTTACCCCAAGAGGGATGCTGACCCTCTTTAAACCAGCTCTTCTACAAACGGGTGCAGCAGCTTGCTGATGAGCCACCCGCCCCACCTCTTCATCCTGTGCTGTCTCCTCGCTGGAACAAGCCACCATCTGTGCCCAGCACAGCGGAAAATCTCCCTCCAAAATCTTCCAGCCTCCTTTATTATATTAATCTTGACAACAGGCCAAATTCCATCGGTATAGACTGATCCTATTCATAGCGTGGCATCTATTGGGATGAAGAAAGTGTATCCTTGAAAGGTTTCAGCTGCATAAAGACCTGAAGCCATATCATTGGTCTGAGCACACCTTAGCTCTGGAGGTCTGGGATGCTATCCAGACACAGCTTCTAAAATTATGATTAACTGTGGTCTTTAAAGCACAGATCTCCCTCAAAAAATGGCTGTTCCATACAAGCAGGGTTTTCTTATAGACCAGAGGAGACCAGGGTCAGCTATACCTTTCACATAATATTAAAGACCAACTCTAGTCTTTCTTTTAACCTAGGTAGTATAAATGGGCTACATTATAGTAAGAGGCAGAGGGGGGTGTAAACCCACCTTTTTAGAGCCCTGTATCAAGGTAAGAAAAATCATGTCCTCCTCTTCTGAAGGAGAGAGTGTAACACAAGATGTGCCAAGGACTACTTCCATCTCGGAAGGAATGATCCATCAGTGAATCCTAAAGCACTTGATGAGAGTTAAGCAGCGACACCACACAGCATCGACCTGTCCATCCGCAGCAAGGAGAAGTAATGTGCAGAAAAAGAAACTGAGGCACAAAAATCTTATGATTAGTATCTGAAAACATAATCCTGTAACCAAACCAGTACAGCAACCTAATCAGTTGTGTGCGAGGAAGGTCTCTTCTGCAGGAGAAATTGTAGCCTTTCCTAAAGAAAAGGGGAAAACTCATTCTTCAGGGAACCAAAGCTTTTTGGACATGCAAACAGTTACAACTTACTATTGACAAACCTCACAAATCTAAAACAGAAAAGCTGATTAAAAGATTGTAGAAACTGTACTGACAAACAGAGAATTTTATCCACTTTGTACAACAGTCAGTGGGCAAAATGTTAATTTAAACTTTTAAATGTTTATTTGAACATCCCTCAGAGGTCCTTAAAATTTTGCTGTCTATCAGTTTGAGGTCCATGATTTTGTTTCATTTACATTGTCCTGCACACACACACCCCTTTTAATGAATTGCTAGAGTTGCTTTGACTTTGGCACATGGTGGAGTCTCACACGGCCAAATGCCTTCAGAAGTCTACGCCCAGCTTAATTTGAAGGTGTTTTATCTGGACATTCAGCCACCAACCCACTTGCTCTTCAAAGAGGAGAGAAACTGAAGGTCGAACTGGCTTATTCAGAGAGGAAATAGCTTATTCTGAAGCAGCCAGTGAAGTGACCACTTTGATTACCTTGATGTAAAATAACAGGATTTGGCCCAGTCATTATTTTTCCACCAAGCATTTCACAGAAGCCAAGGAAAGCAGTAGTTATATCAGCCTGAGACAACTATCAGGTCACTGGGCATCTTTCCCTTCCAGGTCTCCAAAGCACTGCAGGCTTGGAAGAGCCCCTGTGCAGGTAGGGCAGCTGCAGGCATCTGATGTGTGTGCTGGGCTAGCCTCAGTTCGGGCATCTGCACAAGCGAAGGAAGAAACTTGTCTTTCCTAAGAAGTATCAGAGGAACCAACAAAGACGTTGAAAAGCTGCAGAAGTCATCTCTCAGTGTTCAGGGACTTTACTTCGGCCACTAACTGCTGTTTCCCCGCATAGTGCATCTGCTCCCTATGTGTCTTCAAGTCATAGATACAGAATTTGCCAACAAAAAGCAAACCTGTTATTCCCTCTGGAGACAGCATAACTTCAGAGAGGTCAGGATTGTTTTCCTTCCTGTGTTTCGAACAGGTTCTCCACTTTTGCCTGGGATCAGGACACCACAGTTACTCTGAATTTCACAGCAGTTGCTTACCAAGAGCTCACGCCTGCCTGCTCCACGAACATCTGCCTGCCCCACTCACCACAGGGCTGACTTCCCTTGGCCTCAAGCACGATGGAACCTGTGGGACATGGCTGAGCAATTCGGACCATATCCCACAGAGGGCAATAATACTTCTACCCATTAATTAGGTGCATTTGCTGCTGGAGATGATGGTAAAGTGATCAAAGTTGATGAAATAACAACAGAAAACCTCTGAAATCCAGTCACTTGCCCAGCCCTCCCTTTTGCAGTTTGAGCACCGCAGATGCCATGCCCAGCGCTCTAGCAGAGATCAGCAGTGAAAAGCCCCCTCTCATACGAAAACCGAATCTCATCGTCACAGCCTGAAGGGAGCAGGAGTATGGACAGTCTGACTTGAACTAAACTTTGGAAACCTGAGAAGATTGCACAGGATTAGTCAGTGGGTAACACAAAACCCCAAAGCCACAATTACCAGCCAAGCAGCAGCCACTCTGCCCAAATTGCTCTCAGCCATCCCAGCCACTGCATTTGTGGGAAACACCAAGCAGAGAGCAAGCACCTGAGCCCTCCGGCTGCCCCAGCACTTGGCTCCTGGCTGGCTCTGCCCACGGAGACAAATACACAGTTTTCAGCACCAGCATCTCTTGAAACACTGTCAGGAAGCCCAGAGGGTGGGTAGCGGGGCAAGGTGGGAGACAGCTCCGACGTACAGAGTTCAAAACCCCTGGTGAAGGGGAAGGAAAACCAGCCCTCATTTGTGCATATTCCTGGATATTAAAGAGCCTTTTAGGCATCTGAGGTATTAGGGATCACACTTATTTGATGCACAAGAGATGCCTTGAAACGGCTACACCCTTTTTCTTCACATAAACTCCCTGAGTTGCCTTTTCTTCTCTTTGGGCAGAAGTTTACACCAAGGTTTTATTTGGCTTCAGGGCAAACATGATGCTTTGCAGGAAAGCACTGTCAAACAGAGCTCTCTCCTAGACAAGTAATTTTGAGAACAAATAGCTCCTTCTTAACCCAAAGGGGAGTCTCCCAGCCTCTCTCTCTGCTATTCTCATCTTCCTGGCTTATAAAGGGTTGCACACCATCTAAATGAATGGCTTGTCCTCCTCGGGCTGGTTGGGAAGCTGAACAGCTTTCAGCTGTGCTGCAGATGCTCACTGCAGGTTACCCTGTGATGGTAACAGGAGACATCCCATGCCCTCCCAAACAGGACTTGGGCAAGCGCAGAGCAGTGTCACAGCATTGCAGAGCAGGTTTAGAAGTGTCAGGTGCTCCACAAAAACACCAAACAAGGCAGCTCATGCCCTTGAAGACCCTACAGAGTAAATGCAAGGTGATAAGGGCAAAGATAAATGTGCAGACATATTTTTCAGCAGTAGGGTGAACATCTGGATAGGATGCTGTGAGTTAGAGGGACGTTATGATGCCAGACCTGGATGCAGTGGTGGGAGCACAGGGAAGTCCTGGAAGCAGGAGTGGCAGCTCTCCAGGGCTCCGAGACAGCCTGCTGCTGAGTGCAGGTCAAGAAAGTAATTTCCAGCTGTGCCTTCGAAGTCCAGCTCTTCAGTTTTGACTAAGCGGTGCAATGTTTTATTTTTTCTGCGAAATCTATGTATTTTCCACTTGTTTCATAAATCCATATGGAACATCCCTAATGCTTCAATTTCAACTACACTTTGTCAAACAGGCCTGACACTTACCTGAGAACAGCCAGTGATGTCAAAATCCACTGGATTTGTGAGGGCTCAGCGCTAAAGTGTTGCTAGCTCCATAGAACCACGGCAGGACAGCCAAAACCAGCGTACAAGATGTCATATCCTGACATTTAGGGCTGCCTAGAGCTTCACAAAGCAAGAGGATTTCAAGAAAGGATCTATGACCTGCAGTGAAAACCCACTTCAGTGAAAGGAGGAGGACAGGAAAAACTGGTCCTTCACATTACAAAGTGCACCCAGTGTTGTGTGAGGCCCTTCCATCAGGTATGAACTTGGGGTGTTACACTGCTTTACAAATGGGTGCCACCCAGATTCTGAAATCCCTGCCTGCACCAAGCACTAGTTATGAGTGTTGTCAATGAAGTGAAGGGCAGTTTAAGAAACACTGTGTAACCTGGTGTCAGTGAAGCTATCGAAGCCTGGCCCTGCTGTTATGGGCCAGCAAGTGTGAAAAAAAGGTGCTGATGTTCAAAGAGGGCATCCTAGCTTCAATAAGGAAAAGAATAAATCACACAGCAGGCATTCATTAAAGGAGTTAAAATTCTGCAGAGCTGTACGACTCCTCAGAGAGCAAATGATCACATATTTTCAGAGGTATCTGATGAATTCTCTATTTTTGTGCACTTTGCTTTCTAGCTCTGTTACCCGGAATGCCCTTTTTTCCCTACCAGAACAACTGCAGCCATAAGGCTGGGCACTGAGAGAGAACTGATGAAAAAGAGGGGTTATTTCAGGGAAGCATGTAACAGTTCAGCTGTTCCTCATAATGCACCTCAGCTATCGGGACTTCATCTAACCATACCTCTGTACATGCCTGGAACAATCCTCACGGGAGCACCAGGATATGTGTTCCTGTTCCAGCAATGAGTCACAGCACTTCATCCTCAAACAGCCATCAGCTTCATAAGTTTTAAACCTGACGCACATATAGGAGACTCTTCTGGGATTTCCAGCCAGTCTTACTTGCAAAATGTCTCAATGTTCTCTCTTCCCATGACATCTGAGGCTTCTCACAGGGCATCCCTGCCTGTGTCCTCTGGTGCAGAACAGCACAAGTAGAAAAGATGTAAGCAGAGACAGGACCATCTTCAAATTAAAAGTATAACAGAGAGATAACAGGATGAATGTGAGAGAGAGAAGCTGTGTCCTATGTTGTACTCCATGGCTTGCCAAACAACATGAACGCTTAGCAAGATGTGCCTTATGATCCTGCTCTTGACCAGAACAAAACTCATATCCAGCCTTGGAAACAGGGCAGTATTCAAAAACATGAAACCAGGCTCCTGTCATTCACATTTGCTTACTGAACTCAGAACTTTACAGGGACTATTCCTAGCCAAAAGGGAGACCTCTCCACTTTCTTTGAATGAAGGTAGCATGAGAAGGGGGAGAAATCCTTCGACCTTTCAAGACGTGGTTTGCAAATCGCCTCCCCATCTGAGAAGCTCCGGATGAGTAAATGTTAGTAATAATCTCTCTGCCTTGGCCAGAAGAAAATGAAGAGGTGGGAGGACAAAATGAACCCTTGTGTTGAAAACATGGAAAGGGTTTGCCTCTGCCTTGAGTCCAACTCACACATCCTGGCATGCACAAAGCACCCAGACAAGCACTCCTGCTCCCCATTTTCTTTCTGATAAGACCAGCCATGGGCAGTGGAGCAGGATGGATTCAGGAGGAGGATGGAGGGGTACACTGGCCATACACCTCATCTCTATCACTGGAAAGAGCTTGTCGCATGGAAAAAACAAGAATACATTCCATTGGTGCAATCAAAAAAATATTGACCTCATTGGGACCTAACATTGGTGTTATTATGATGTTGGGGTGAGAAGTGTCTATTTATCCTCTTTTCATTTCTTGTTAAAAAGCATAGCCCATGTCAGAGCTGAGGAGAGCTGCAACACAGAGGAGACATTATTCTCAGCTTTGGATTAAGATCAGTATTTTAATGAAAGCACTTATTAGCCCCAGCTGGGGCTCAATTTTCCAGTGAGTTGGGAAAAAAATAATATTGCCCTGGCCATTCTTCTCTGGGGATTGCACAGAGACATCCGAGAGTATCAATTACTGATCATAATACTCTATTGGAAACGAACAGCTGGGGAAAAGCCGCTGGCTGGAAACGACTGGATTGCTTTACATTTTAAAGTATAGTTCTTGGCTATACGGTATCCATTTTTTTCCCACTATGGGATCCCAACTGCTCCCAACGGGCTGCAGTAACCCTGCCCTTGCCACCCTCTCACTCCAGTGCTACCATCAGAGGAGGCTCAGCTCTCTGTAGGGACCACAATTGGCCTTGGGCTGCCCAACATGTGGGACCTCAGGGGTCCTCCTGTGGGCTGTGCAGAGAGGTCAGAGTCACCCAAACCCTCCGCCTTAGGGAGAGAGATGCTCCATCTACTCTGTCTCCCAAAAGCCACAGCACCGCAAACGCTCTCTGGGCCACTCACGTCCTGTAGCAGGTTACTGCCCATGGAAGCAGGAGATGTGCCGTGTAACTGCTGACTTCAGAGCCCTCTCAGAGCCTTAACTCGGAATTCACACGCGTCCCCGTCCCACACTGCCCTTGGGGAGGAGGGGGGTCGGCTGAAAGCAATCTCATGCTGCCCAGGTCTGCTGCAGCCCTGCATGCCCCACCACAGCACCACAGGGATCCCTGCACGCCAGTGGGGGGGTGTCCTGTCACCCAGGCAGGGCAAGGGTGACAAAGGGAACTCAGTGCTTTGTCAATAACTTGGTTTCAACAAAACTGCTGTGTGGGAAGGGAAACATTATTCATCCAGCTGAGCATATAAGTCTCCTTCCTCCTGCAGTTATGGGGTGGAGGAATGAGGACACAGGCAAAAGGTTATTCCTGGAGAACACAGATGCTAACATGCCTCTTTGGATGTTTGTACCCTCTGGTGACTGAGGTGCCCAGGCCCCATCAAAACAGGCTTATGAAAGATTCGTAATTTAATGCAGTGGCAAAAGGAAGGTGACTGAGGAATGATGCAGGGGCAATCATGCAGGGGTGTCTGCACATCCTTGGGTGTATAGAGAGCTTTGTGCTGGATGTATGGAGGAAGACAGACCCCGAGCTGGGAGCTTGCAGCATCAACTGAAAGCTGATGCATCTCAACACCTTATACAATAGCTGATCCAGAAACAGATTAAATCAGAGCAGAGCTGGGGGAAACTGTTATTTCAGAGTTAAGCATCACAAAATGCACAAGGGGTTCATAACAGGGGGCATATCACTGCCTTGTTCAGCAAGGAGGGCATGGAGATGTGCGTGTGTGGTGTTACATTTACAAGAGAACTGGCATGAGGGTAAAGCAGCCAACAGCAACGGGTGTGCGGGTGGGATGTGTGCAGAGCCACCAGCTATTCCCTCTTGGCCCCCAAGGGTGGAGAGGATGGCAGCCCTTTACTCCTGCCCCCAGGGATAGAGCAAGCCGTGGAGGGAGAGACATCCACAGATGTGTGCCAGCAGTTTCTGGAAGAGTTTAAAGCTGTCTTCACGTGAACAGCTGCACCAAACCGTAATGGATGGTCACTCTCAAAGGCAAACAGTAAATTTCCCAACAGAACATGGTGTGTGTGGGGGGGGGGGGTGTTGAGGTGGGGGGTGTGGGTGTGGGGGGAGGAGGGAGGGAGAGGGAGAAGCACATGTTTCCCTTGGGCTGGGGGCTGTGGGAAGGCAGGGGTGGGGGTGGGCAGGGGGGTGGGCAGGGGGAGTGGGAGGGAAGCCCACTCCAGCAGTTGCCAAGTTGAAGGTTTCACATTCTTTCAGTTGTAGTGTCTGGAGTTATTTTTCTCTACATAGAATTTCAGATCTGGGCGGATTTTATCAGAATATCAAATCAATAAAATGCTCTGTCTGGGAACCTGTTCTCTAAATGCCATGGAGAACCACCTCCGACTCCAGGAGCTGGTCCCCATCTAGCCTGGGAGCGGGTAGCTCAGGAGTTTCACGAGGAAGCAAAGGAAATCACAAGCATGTTGACCTTGAGAATTGTGCTACTGATTGAGATTTGATTAACTTTTTTATTCCCCTCATCATCCCCACAACCAGTTCATCCTATATGAATTGGAAGCCTAATTCTTTGCAGGGAAGAGAAGAGAATATGCATGAAAGTCAAACTTTGACAGCCTTTCCCACCTTCTAAAAGAGCAAAAAATCCTCACTGCTGGCACTACGCTATTTTCACAGCCCTGTGATAACACAGGGGCTGAAGAGGCACCTCCTCAGACCCAAACCCCAGCCAGTCTAACATGAGACACTGCATCGCCCACGAGCACCCTCCAGCCAGGGGCACAGTGCAGTACCCACAGCTGCTCTGAGGCCCGGGGCAGATGCTAATCGTCATCTCGTGGAAACACGCAACAAGCACCTGAAAAGAAACCAAGTCTGAGCATCACACAGACCAGCCATTCAGCTCAGGCCAGTCCCATTAGATCTGGTTGACAAAAGAATCCAACGTGCACATTTATAATTTGCCAAAAAAGAGGGAGGGAGAGAGGGAGGGGGGGAAGAGGAAGAAAAGCTTTCCCTTCTGAATGGAGAGTTTCTGTGGCCCTGCCTCCCTCCTCCGTCAGCAGACAGGGTGGAATTCCCAGGCTAAGGCAGAGATCTCCTGGGGCTGATCATGTTCTTAAAGGCATGTTCCCAATCAAGAAGGCTGGGATGAGGCATAATAATTGCATAGGCTTCCTGAGAACTGGCTTAATATCCCTCAAGACTGATTTAACCTAGTTTTTCATTCTGCTTTCACATCAAAAAATAAAGATCTGTCTATATCTTGATATACTGCAAATCAGGAAATGGAGGCGTATGGTATATCTCATCCGACCCGCCTGGAGCTCTTGGAGGCACGCTGCCAAGGCAGCGCTGTCTTTGCTTTTGCAGACACTTCCATTGTGTCAGCAAAGCTGTGTCGATTAATGCTGGTGAGAAAGAGAAACTAGTGGCCTGTTAAAGGTCTGAGAGTCAGGAGCTATCTAATCCTGTGCTGGCACGGGCTTTTACGACCTTGAAATTCATGGATAATAATTAGTATCATTACTAGCCTACATTACACACCTATTGGTATGTAAAGACAGATGAGGATGGAAAGCTTTATAGGCTCTGGGCCATAGCTGACTGTAATTATCATTAACACAAGAATACTGGAAAATGATCCTATGTTGTTGGACAAGTGCCAATCTTGTACTTACCTTTTGAGTCTCTGGAGCACCTTGAGGCAATCGCGAGATCCAGAGGCGCATGCTGGCATCTCCCTCTCCAGCTGAGCTCAGGCTGTTGACCCCCTGGCAGGCAATCCCAAGAGGCGCTGGGGAAGACCCCAGACCACTGCGTCTGCCTGATGCTGTACATGTGCTGTCACTGCAAGCCCAGGTGGGAGAGGCAGAGGGTTATCAGCTCCCAGTCAGCTGGAGAGCCTGCCTGCAGCAGGTATCCACTCTGCTAGGGAAAGCAGAACGCAGACCCACGGCTCCATCCCAAGGGACCAGCCGGGTAAATCCCGGGGAGCACCCAGAGATAAATAACGTGGTCTGGCTGCAAAGCCACACAGCAGCCTAGATGCAGACACACCAGTCTGGCTGCTGGCAGAAACACTGGGCTCTTCTGTTCCACAAGAATGGGGTAAGCCTTTTCTGTAGCAACAGCCATCAGACCCTGCTTTGACATCAGTACAGACCATGATGGTCCGGTGTTAGAAGAAGAGAGCTGGTTGCTGTGAAATTATCTTTAGACTGTGCTACATGCAATTATAGAGAGACTGTAATCGTAAATGGCCTTCTTCATTACAGCTGCTTTAAATCCTGCAATAAACGAATGCCCTAAAGTTGACAGCACAATTATTTTACATTGAATGTTGCCAGTTTGGACTCCTGATTTCAGCTTTAAAAATACAGATCTCTAACAGTGGACTAAAAAGCTAGCTCTGAGGACTGTACTAACACATACCTTATAACTGGACTGCAAACGTACCCCAAAACACTACACAGTATCGCCATGGTACGGTATCTTCGGTAGGTTGCCTTCCACTGCTAAGCTGCCTCAGCATGGCAGACACGTCCATGTGATAACTGGGCAAGTCATGTTTGATGCCACATGTTTGTGACACAACAGGGCCTTTGCAAAGCCCAAAGTGTAAATTTTATTAAAAAAAAGGGGGGGGGGGGGGCAGATGAATTAAATTATGGGATTTAGGGTGATGAATTGCACCTCTGAGCCATGCTCCTGAATACTAACGCTGCTCAGTCAGGCACGATCCTAAAGCCACACCTTGTCTGGCTCAAGCAGCCATGCAAGCTCCGAACTCCCCTTGGCTCCCTTAGATCCAAGGTGGGAGGAAACAATACTCCCTTAAAACACCTGGGACCAATTCCCAGGTTTCTTACCCATTCTGAGCTCAGCCCTTACTCCCGCTGCGGGCAGTGGCAGCTTTACCTGAGCTTATGGCACCAGCGTCCAGACTGACCGCTCTAGATGTCACTGTCTCCAGCAAGAAATCGGCTCCAAGTCCAGCAGCTTTGCTTAATTTTGCTGGAATAATTCTCTGCTCGTTGATGCAGGGCTGCATCCCACTGCCCATGACAGCTCACGGAAAGCCAGGGCAACGTAAGATGAAACAGGCAGTTTCCATCAGCCTCTCAAGCAGATGTGGGTGAGTGCAGCCTTCACTACAGAAACTCTACAGGCCACGTTTTTTTTGCAGATCCTGGGCTATATAAACAAACAGGCAACATGACCTGAGCTCCCATAAATTTCCTGAAAATCCTTAATGACTCTAAAGACTTAATAAAGTGTTTCACAGCAGAGGCAGCAGCCAGTAATTATGGTTTTGGAATCTGTGAAGTAGCAAGCCAAAGTCCAGCTCTGTGATTGAAAATGCAAGCAGTAATAATAGCTCTTTCAGAGCACAACACACTGCTTTTGCCATCGTATAACCCGCTCTGTGAGCTGGTGCGTCCCCAGCCAAGCGTGCTGTCAGCAGAAGCTTTAATGAAAGGGCAAAATACATTAAATACAGAGACAGATTCTTGTGGATGGAGATGAGAAGCATTGTGAAAGTGTAAACTGTACGTTGGATGACCATGATTTAGCAAAAATTGTAAGTGGGCAGCTACAGGCTCTAAAAGCCAGTCTTCTACTGGAAGTAGGACATGCAGGAAAGGTTGGGGACCTGCTGTCGTGTGACAGGCTTGGCACTGCTGTGCCCTACTCCCGGGAATCCATACACCAGGACACCAACACCACATCTGCATGCACGTGGATGCAGATCAGCTGAAGCAGGGTTAAAAGAGAGGAGTGAGAGAGAGGGGTCGCAGCTCCCACAGACACACACCCCCCAGATTCAAGGGGAGCCACTACCTCTCACTGGTCATTCAGATCATCATGCCTCTGGGAAAGGCACTCCCAACAACTAGGTGTAGGAAAACACAGCCTCACACATTGCTTGGAAAGACTGCCAGCCCCAACTTACTCATCTATCACATTGCTTTGACCACATTTAAAATGTTTTTCATCAGCACTTCGGTCATCTTTTCGCCATTATACATGGTGCTGTTTAGCAAAGCCCCTCTTTAAAGCCTACTGAAGGATTTTGAAAGAAAGCAAGCCTGTTAGTTTTTCCTTTTGCCTGTCATTACACAACAGTAGTGCTTGAGATCCAAGTTTCTATTAAAAAAGAGGACTAAGTTAAGCTCTGGCATGATGTCTCTAGAGATGCATCAGTCAGTGCTTTCTTACACATTCCTTTTAAAGCAACAGGAAAGTTTGTATACCAACCCATCTACAGCTATTCAACTGTAACATCCTGTAGAACTACATCAAGCCACAGAAGAGCAACCAAACTCCTTTGAAACTTCTGCAGTTAGGCAGTAGAGAAGGATTTGATGCTTAGTGCCTTAATCATAGAGAGTTGGAGGCTTCCACTGATCCGGCCGCAGGAGAGTCCGCACCACGTACGGGTGAAGAAGAAAAGTTAAGATAACAGGAACTTTAAGGAAACGGAACTGAAATGCACAGAGCGCTCTATACTGCCAGCCATTGCATTACACTACTTCTGGCAAGTGCCCTATTTCATAGATCATTGCAGAATTTGTTAGTTGTTTCTACAAATTTAGAAAAAAATTATCTCATATGCCTACTGCGATCAGTAATGCACTACAGCAAGTAAACACCACATTTGTTAATGTTTCCAGAGATCTTTCCGTTCCATTGGTTCAATCTGTAGAACAAAAATGTAAATATCTTAGATTACTTATCTTATTTAAAAAATAAGACCTCTCAGTTTTCCAGCTATGCAGCCTGCAATCTCTGCAGACAGCTCTGGGATACTAGTGAATAATACAACCTTCAGTTTTTCTTCAGCAAAACAGATGAAGTTTTCATTTGTTCTTCTCTTACTGGTGTTTTTGGAAAGTACAGAAAGGAAAAAATTGTCAGACAAAAATAGTCTGTGTGTCACTTCAGACCAATCACTGGGGACCTGGACTCAAAGCCCATTGAAGTCAGTGGAAAGATTCCTCCCAACTTCCACGAGGTTTAGCTCGGACCCACATGAATGTGCTTCTTGCAGGTGTAAGTTTACATGTTTCTTTTTAAATTGCCTGAACAAAGACTGCCCTCAAGAACCACCTTAACCACAGCTGAATTTGTCTCTAACAGGGAGCTTCCACCCCTGCCTTCAGCCATGTTCCTGGTCCGGGGCCAAATCTCCAAGCCGGCACATCCCTCTATCTTCTCCAAACCTGGCATTTTTGTATGGCCCACATTTCTAAGTGTGCAGGCACACAGATCTGGTTTTGTCTTTTGTCTCTCCCCTGCATTTTTTTGCCTGCATGGCTAACACCGCTGCCACCCAAGTGCCTGTGTAACCATCAGAGGTTACTCAGCAGCTGCAGATTTTACCTCCCGCATCCCCCTGAGACCTCCCTTTGGGAGATGGGGCTGCTCCCCGCTGCTGGCTGGCCGGGCAGGGCAGGGGAGGAACAGCACATGGCAACAGTCTCATCATGATTTTCATATACGTCCCTATATATGTATACTAATAATAAAACTTCTTTTATTTTATTTTATCCTTTTAGAGAGTCCCAAGCAAACTGTCTTCTGAATTTGTCACTTCATGTTCCAGAATATTGAATGAGGAGCTAGAGGATTTTATTCCAGCTAGAGATAAAAAAGCCAATTATTTTCACTTATCAGCTTCTTTTAGCTGGAACCTAACTCCAGGTGTAGCAGGCTCGGTGCCTATTCAAAGGCTCCACCACATACCACAGAGATCACTAACAACCAAGAAGTGAGATAACCTCCCGTCAGCGGTTCTGGAGTTTGCTGCTGATGGAAGAGGTCCCCGTATTAGCAGCAGTTACACAAACCAAACAGAAAGTGAAATCAATGTGAACCTTGCCTAAATAGGTCACTTATCTGCTTGGGTTTCCCCCTCCACCCCCCTGCTCCCCAAATGGTCTTTGAACATTCAGAGTTCTTCAAGTCATGAATGGGACAATTACGCACTCCACTAAGCACAAAAACAAAACTTGCACAATATAATGTTGAACTCAGAGGGTTAAAGGACACCCCTGGGAGCAGCAGCAGCAGCGACAAATAAGCACGTTGAATGTTCCTTCACCTTTCTGATTGCTCATTAAGCTTTGGCACGGTTCCATGCATGAACTCATTGCACCAAAACAGGCTTACTCCCCGCTGTTGGGTTTAAATGTAACATGCAAACAGGTCCTGGGATGGCCAAGCGCGGGGGTCCAAATGTGCAAAAGGTAAGCCAGACTCTGAAATCTACTGTACTGCAGAAGGCTATCGGTGGCTCTTCACATGCTGAAAATGTGTATGAAATGTGCCAGGGGCAACACATGCAAGGATTTACTTATTTTGCCAGAAATGAAATGGCATCTCTAACACTTGAGCACAGGACAAGGAATCAGGAGAGACTGGCTTTCTGCCTGGTTCTGCCGCTGATTCCCACATCGACATTGTGCCATCTTTCAGCGCTGCACCTTTGCCTGTGCCTCAGTTTCCCCAGCTACCTTCTGCAGGTCTGTAGATCAAAGCTGCTGCGTGTCATTTTTAAAGAAAGGAGCACTGAAAAGAAAGCCAGAAGAGGGAAGGAGGGAACGGAAAGGCAAATCCTTCCGATATTAGTCAGCCCTTACTTTGCCTGCAAAAGAACCACGGGAGAGGTGGCAGTAACAGGAACCATGAAGGCTGGAAGCACTAGGTTCCAGACAAGTCCACCATAACTGTGCCCCTTTAATAGAGGGGACGTTTCAAATGAGCAGCCCTAAGCTTGGTCCTCCTGGGCTTTGCTCCCTGCCAACAGTATTCAATGTACTGCTTTGTCTTTCAGAAAGAACATGTAATTGCTATCGTTCATTATTTACAGATGTGCAGATATCTGAATCTACTCAACAACCGTACTTAGCTGCTGGCCAGAGCCAAGAAGTTAGGTTCACAGAAGGCTTAGGAAGACTATCCTGGGAGATGAGAATTGGGTTTCTGGTGTTCGATTCAAGCCATTTGCCCCTTGAAAACACCTGTTGGTTTCTTCCCTTGCACTCACAGGGAAGCAAAAAGACAATTTCATGCTATTCCTTATCTGCCTCCTCTGTATCTTTCTGTCAGTTCCCACCAGTGGCTTCCCTATCAGGTGTCACATCTGGGAGGGATGTAAAGCTGACAGGCGGAGAGATGCCTGCCCAAACATCTCAGATTAACCATTTTCATGCTTTTCCCTGTGTTTTCCCTCACTGGGTCAGTGGTAGGTAAATAACTGTAGACTCTGGAAGTTCTCCTCCAGCTTGGGACAGTATCAATTGATGTGATCCTGGCCCTGCCAAAGCTAACATCAAACGTGTTGTCTTTAACACTTTTGCAAAATGATAACGCAATGCTCGATACTCCCCAGAGTGACTCCCTTCAAGGCTGAGACAGTGGGAAGATGAAGAAAGCTCCATCTCCACAGGAGCTCACCCAGCATGCTTGGGAGGAGGGGAGCCAGAACCCAGCAGATCACAAACCAGGGGGTAGCACAGTGAGAGGAACTGATACAAGGTGAGCATTTAACTTCTGCTTTGAAGGATTATACTCTTTAGAGGACTGCCTGCCAACCGTGCAGCATTGCTGTATCAGCCCATTTCTGAGAAGAGGGTTGGGGGTTACCGTGCACAAGAACAAGTAACTTCCTAGTGAAGACAGAACCATTTGATGGCAAAGGAACTCAGCACATCCCAGATGCCTGGCAGTGGACTGGCAGGGACCAGTCATATGTGGATGACATTTGCAAATCACTGCAGTTTAAAAATCCTGGTAATAAAACCCACAAGCTAAGGAATCTGGGGCATCCCCAAATTTCTATGCATTGATCTAACACTTGACAGAAAAGTTGAGATTCCTCTTCTACATGTGAGCACTTAAAGACACAGAAGCAAAGTGACTTCCAGGGGATCTCTGAAAATAAAGGAGCCTTGGAAATTTTAAAAGCATTCCCAGCTCCTGGGCTAATGCCTCAATGATGAGCCACTTTCTTAAAGCACAAGGCAGCTAAGATACTGGCTAAGTTACAATGGTCTGGGGTAGAAGATAACAGGATTTACAGGGTTAGGTTTAACAGGATTGAAGTTTAACAGGATTTTAAGGTTAGGGTTTAAAATAACACAGCAAAAAATGGAAATCCACAGTTATGAAGAACAATCTGTATTATTCCTTTCTTTCTCCCTGAATCTACACAGACTGTAAATCAACCCAGATCGGGAGACGTCACCAGCCAGTGCTGTCGCCTCTAGCCCGGAGCACTGAACTGCCAGGCAGGATACACAGGGCGTTTATTTTCAGGGCTCTGACACTGAGCTGTTATGTGATACCTGGAAAGTCACATCACATTTCTGCTGCTTCTCCCACCAGCTGTTGGTTTAGGTTATTATTATTATTGTTATTATTTTTATTATTACTATTACTACTACTATTATTATTACTACATGATACACCAGAAGGCTGCACTGCTGGGCACAGAAGGCTGCCCTAGGGAGCTGGGTGGGGAGGAACCTAATGTTCAATAAGGGCAGGTGTAGGGTCCTGCACCCAGGGAGGAACAGCCCCAGGCACCAGCACAGGCTGGGGGTGGCCTGGGAGGTCTGGTGGGCAGCCAGTTGCCCGTGGGCCAGCAGTGTGCCCGGGTGGCCAAGGCCAGTGGTGTCCCGGGGTCATTAGGAGCAGCGAGGCCAGCAGGGGCAGGGAGGTGATCCTCCCCCTCTGCTCTGCCCTGGTGAGGCCACGTCTGGAGTGCTGTGTCCAGTGCTGGGCTCCCCAGTTCCAGAGACAGGGAACTGCTGGAGAGGGGCCAGCGGAGGCTACAAGGATGATCAGGGGACTGGAGCATCTCCCTTGTGGGGAAAGGCTGGGAGAGCTGGGCCTGCGTAGCCTGGAGAAGAGCAGACTGAGAGGGGATCTTACCAAGGGCTACAAATATCTTCAGGGCGAGTGTTAAGAGGACAGGCCAGGCTCTTTTCAGTGGTGCCCAGTGACAGGACCAGGGGCAATGGGCACAAACTGAAACACAACAAGTTCCATCTGAATGTGAGAAAGAACTTCTTTACCTTGAGGGTGACAGAGCACAGGAACAGGCTGCCCAGGGAGGCTGTGGGGTCGTCTTCTCCGGAGACATTCAAAACCCACCTGGACACAACCCTGTGCAGCCTGCCCTAGGTGATCCTGCTTGAGCAGGGGGTTGGACTGGATGATCTCCAGAGGTCCCTTCCAACCCCAACCAGTCTGTGATTCTGTGATTTCTAGCCCTGCTGCTATAGACAGTACCACAGGAACCTCCATCAGACAACAGGATCTCATTGTGCAAATCACTGTGTGCACGCAAGTCTGTAAAAAATGTCAAACCTTTTCTCACAGGAGGAATTTATGCCCTACACCAAAGGAAATTGGGTGGAAACAGGCAGATAGCAGAGTGCTGTCACCAGGGAGGCAGAGCTGCCCAGTGCTGTGTACCAGAGTGAGCCCCCCTCACCCCGGGCTCACAGAGCATCCTGGCTGAAAGGGCTGGTGGTCTCTTTTGGGGTTGCTAATCATCACCATGGTATCGGCAACACATAGTTTATACACACAAAGCTCCTGGGAGGTACACAAGGGATTAAAGCACAGAGAAACAGACCCTGGATGACCAGAGGAAAATGTTCAATTCACGCCTTTAGTCTTTTCTAACAACTGCACTTCTGCGTATTTGAGCCTCTCTCCGAATATTGCTGGTTACAAGTATGTGATGCAAAGCGATGCCAGGAAGCGCTTTTGCTTGGTTTTGTTTTTCTGTGGATGCAGAACCCTGCCTAAAAAATCACCAGCTAGAAATACTGGACAGTTGCGGCTGCATGGCCTGAATTTTTCTTCCAGCACCATGAGATTTCAGACGGGTGTGCTTCTTGGTGTACTATGCCTGGTATGTACTGGATTTGATTATAGGTTTTCTTGCACTTCTATCTTCATTAGTTCTACATCACAGAGAGCGTGGAATGCATGCATTGCCAGCCCAAGAAAATTAAGATGTGACATTGTTTTTCAAGGACATATGCTTGGGGCATATGTTTTTCCCTCCTTCTCTTCTATCAATGCATAAATCCCAAATGGAGCTATCAACAAAAATAAAGGGAACAGTGCTGACCCAGTTTAAGGGTGGGGGTTTTTTTCTTTCATTCTTTTTGCTTCTCAAGGCCAGAGACAGAACAGAGGCCACAAGTAGAGCTGCCAAAACACATATGCATGTTGGACATTTTTGTCTAAAGACACTATGAAGTGCTAAAAGATTAAATACGTCAAGCAGAAAGGTTTCCTCTGGCCTTCGGAGGAGTTCTGCAAAGGGCAATAAAAATGTAAAAGAAGAATGCTGAATAATCAAATGTGGTTTCTTTTTTAAAGTGTAAATAGTAAAAGCTGAGTGTTACTGAGCTGAGGCTGAGTCTTGGAGACTCCATGCCTAAGAGCAGAGGCAGGACAAGGATCTTCAACCCTGCTCCTTCCCCTGTGCTGGGGGGATCATTTCTAGGGGTAAGGGACATATAGGGTCCCACTAGCAAACATTCTGAATTGTGAGCTTCAGGACCAAATATATTGGATCAGAGGTTTTTTTGTACCGTCTAATCCAGGCTCTGATATTGAGCATAAACTTGTCTTTTCAGTTTCCCTCTTCTGCTCTGAGTTGTCCAGAACCAGATTTGGGACTCTTTTCCAGTCCTAACAATCTGCTCAGATCATGACTTCCCCAGCAGGACTGTGAGGAAGGAGAGGATGCAGAGAACAGGGTATTTGCAAAAGCAAACACTCGCCTTAGGTGAACTCAGCAGTGATCCCTGGATTAAACCCCCAAAGGCCACTGAATGGCAGTGACAAACACTGCTGACGAGTTTGAGGACAAGTCAGGACATAAAGTCCACTCTCACTCCCCAGGCGTGCCATACTACTTACCATCACTGCTATTATTTAGCCATTTGGACCACGCATCGTACAGTATCAGAGACAGGGCGCCCCGAGACAGGAAAGGTCTGGGATCGTAACTGAGTCCCTAAGCTGTGTTGGTGGCACTTGCTTTTTTATTATTATTATTATTTTTGTCTGCAAAAATCACTGAAGTAAATACCAAGTAATTATGGTGTTCTGAAGTGACCTTATGGAGCATGTGCTTGAGTCCATGGACCTCAGCCAAAGCTACTATTGTGGATTTCATGCCAAGGCTTGGGAGAACCCTGGCTCCCTCCCATTGTTTTCTTTGGCCAGGCTCTATGGATTCTCAGCCTGGCAAGAAAGCCCCATTTTAAAAGTACTGGCAAACATCGTGCAGCTTGTCACACCACGGCTTATGATTTAGGACCTTGATTTAGGCTCAACACTGGGCTCTTTTGTTTAGCTGTGTTGGTACATCATTTGCAACTTTGTATTAGTTAATAAACGTCAGTCGGCTAAGAGCGTGGCATGTCCAGTATTGCGGTGAGGATTTTCCCTTGAATATACAATCTGTAGTGGGAATGACTGAGGGAAATTGAAACAGCTCTGTCCATCAGCTGGGGGCTTAACCTCGTGTAAACAAGGCTTTCTAATGCAATGGATGCTTCAGTGATAAAACGATATAGCTGCATACCTGGGTAAACCCAGAGCTGGAGGATAAGGATTTGCACTTCTCTTTTTTGTTTAATAGAAACTTTTTCTCTTTATGATTCGACCTCAGAAATACAGGTGAAATTTGAGGGGATTAAAAAAAAAAAAACCAAAACCACCTCTCTGGCTCCACAAATCCATCTTACAGTCCCCTCAGGCTTTGCTAGTACATAGTTATAAGCAAAAAATGACTCTGCAGAAAACAGCCTTTTGGTAAAAACCAGCTCTTGCGCAGTTTGTGTATTTTGGAAGCCATGTTTGACCATTTTACTGGCTAAGGATAGCAAAAACCAGACACTGAGATGCAGACTCCTCCAAATCCTCTGTGCATGGGGGGGCGGGGGATGAGGGCAGGCTGAATATTTAAGATCAAACTAGTGTGAGGGAGAGAAGTCTTCTTTTAGAAATAGAGTCAAATAGCTCAAAATCTCTGTACCTTTGTGACTGGTGCTGCTGAAATTCAAAAGAAAAAAGCAACCCTCTGTGCTGCTTGATTAGAAATTAATAAACTAGCCAGCTTTCTCCCTGAGATAACTGTCACTTTTTTCACTGTCAAATTAGTCAAGAATAGTAGAATACAATTATTAAACTGTGGTTACAAATCCAAATGAGCTAATAAACCAGCTAATTAATGACCATACTGGATCAAATCACCGGTGACTGAGTTGGCCAACAATGTAGCAGAGATGAAGCCCAGACTGGGGTCGGTTCCTACTAATACTGAGCCTAAAAATTTAAGGATGTGGTAGGTGCTACCCCTTGGCCCTTGCAGCCACTACAGATCTCTCCAGAGTCCAAATAGACAAGGAAACTTTTCGTTTCCTCCATCTTTAAGTCCAGCATACCTACCTTTGCTAGATAATGCTTGGTAATTCCTGCTTCCTCACCAGGGAGCTCTGTTGGTCGTATTTTACAGCCTGTGTGCGATTCGAGGCAGGACTGCTCAGAATCTGGTCTAGGAAATGAAAAGCAGTTCCGTTCTGATACGTGTATCTATACAAAGGGCTATTGATTCCAATTCTTACTGTCTCTTTAACACCTCAGAAGTGTAAGTGAAAAATATCAGAAGCAACTGCCTTCCAGTGTACTTTCTATATTGGTAAAATAGAAAAAAAAGGGGGGTATTGTTACTGCATGACAAACAAGACAAGCCTGACAGGACCCACTCCCCAGGGCCTTATCGCATCAAGGTTTGGTGATGTCCCCTCTGGTCTGTATCTCACACCAACAGGTTTCTCTGGGCTCCTGGCTGATCAGTTCAACCCAGCACAGACACGTTTTTCTCCTTTTATATGCCTTGGCTTGGAAAGCACTGAAATCATCCTTGCTTTGTGGTATCATGTTGGAAGTATGGGAGTATGACCGTATTCTGCTCATAGCTAACCGTGGCTATAATTCCATCTTGCTCCAGTCTCTGGCACTTCTCCAGAGCTGCTCTAACCAACACAGGTTAGCAAAAGCCAATCCTGATCAACACATAGCAAACTGGATCCCTGAACAGCTTGGAAAGTCCCTGTCTTTACATCGGTGGGTGTTTTACAGTATCTGTCAGAACAGCCGCAAGCGATGCGCAATCCAAAACGCACGGGATTAAACCAGAGCCGACGGCACGACTGGCATCTCAGCGCCCGTCCCCAGTGGGCTGCGGAGGGCTCCCCCATGGCTCAGCCTCGGCGTATCCATGGACATAACTCATGACCTAACGAGCTGCTGTGGTTTCTCACTCCCCGCCTCAAAAATCCTCATGGCTTTCTCTGAAAATACACCTTGAGGTTCCTCTGCGACCAACTGGAAGTTGATAAAACAACCGCTCGTGGATTAACAGGGTGAAGGGTCAGCCTCCAGTCACAGGATCCAGTGTCAGACCTGTCTTACAGCTCATTCGTACAAATCCCATTTAAGCTAAAGAAAACTAAAATGTGTGCACACCCCAGCCCACTCCGATGCCTGTGTACACTTCACACCAGCCCCTGTGAGTTCTGGTCCCAAATTCACACCCAGACAGGAAAGGGACAATTTTTTGCTTCAGGTGTGACTGAAATCTCACTCAGCTCACCATGCTCATGAGAATTCAGTGCTGGATCTCACTGAACAGCTGACCTGACTTCAGTCTTGCCATATGAGGCCAAACCCTAACAGAAACCACCTGTGGTATTTCAATAGTATTAAATCCAAGCTGAATTCAGCCTTGTACCTGACTCGCATCCAGCATCAATTTCCTTGGCCCACTCCTAGTCGCTTGCTGTCAGCACTCCAGGACTGAGAGTCATGGAAGAATAAGCTGCATTCTGTCAAACCTCATGGCCAACGCTGCCAGCTGAAGTGTTATCCCTGCTATCCGTACTGGGGATGGTGATGGGGTATGAAACAGAACAGTTTGTTTTCCAGATCTGATGCAAGGTTTCAGTTATTCAGCTCGCAGTTTTGACTACAAGGGGGGTTAGCCAGTTCTGACAACATATGGATGTGGTTCATGTTTCCTATAGGATCTGGAAAGGTCTGAGGCATGACTCTGTCTTACTGCAGCACTTGGAACTGGCTGCGATGCACAGCAGGAAGAATTCCTGGGAAAGGCCGTGGCCTCTCCAAGGATGGTCCCCAGTCCTGGCACTCGCTCCCCTTGTAGTTCACCAGCTCGAGAGTGCAATAGTGCAAGGTTTGTTCATTTAGCCAGCATCTGGCTGACTGCAAGGCATACCATTGTTTGCTAGCAACTGAGCAGGAGAACTCATTTCTTGTTATCTCTTTTGTCCATCTTTATATAAACATTTCTAATATCTCAGCTGCTTTGTACTGGACAGCAGCAGACGTTGTGCTATATTGGCATGTCAAATATGTGTACCATGTACCTGCATAGGGGAAATCATATGAATGGAAGACATGTGGGGTCATTTCAACCACAGTATATAACTAAGGCCCCATCAGGCCATACTGATTATGGAATTTAAGCAATAAACAGTTCACTGTTTTGCTGTTTTAAATACGGCATTTTTCAGCCCCATCTTCCCTAGATCCTGTAGAAGCTTGCAGATTTATCCTTGAGGCAAAAAGACATCTAAGATGCTTTTGCATCTCATCTTTCATCCTCCTTCCCATGTCCCCTCTCCTGTGAACCAGAGCTGTCCCCCGAGGCCATGCCCACACAAAGGGGCAGCCATAGCTCTTCCATGCACCCCACAGCTCGAGAGCCCAGGTGCCCACGTGTCCTCCCCAAATATCAAGATAAAACCTCTCTTCCTGGTCTTGTTTCTTTTTAGAAAGACGCACAAATGCACAGGGAGGGAAGGAGCTCAGACAACTTCAGACAACTTCTCCTGGTTGTCTTGGAAAGCACAGAAAGCACAAAGACCAGAGGACCACAGGTGCCTGCACTGAGCACAGCCCCAGGCAATAGCTCCAGATATGGCCCTTCCACTTGTCAGTGATGTAGGGCAATCTCTGCCAAAGACAGCCAGTACCACTGTCTCCTCAAAAGGAAGACAAACCTTCTAGCATGTAGCCCAGCAAGCAGCACCAGGTTCTGGCCCCATTGCTGCCAACACCATTAGGGAAAAGCGATGTCAGCGACTTCAAAATGAGAATTTGGATGTGTGGTGCAGGTTCATCTCACCAGTTTAGGTATAAACAAGCAGAAATGCAAACAACATTAGCCAGAATTATTTATGATATGAACAGTGACCTGGCACCTGCCACTTCATCACCCATTTCTGTTAGAAGAGGTATCCTTGTCTCTGTTTGCCACCAGCTCAGAGGAAGTTGCTTTAACTAATCCTGTATATGTGCCAAAAATAGTAACTGAAGTTATGCTCATGTGTATCAAAAGGAGGGAGGGCCACCAGAGATTCTGAGGACAGGACACCAACTTCATCCTTGTACAGAGAAGACTCACTGAAATGAAGATAACAATAGCAAGAAGATTAATATAAGATCAAAGGAGAACATACTGCCTTTTTCCCTCAAGGGCTTGATACTGCAACCATTATATCAATGTCAAAACTCCCACTGCATTTAGAAAAGATTTTAAATATTTTTGGAAAAAAATATATTTTGTACAAAATGTCATTTGTGTTGAAAGAATGTTTGGAGAAGAAAATAGTAACTATTATTATTGGCATTATCACAGAAATAAGGCCCCAGTTGTCCTTTCTTAGAAGAGTTAAATTTCTCCTATTATGAAAGAGGAAAACAATTTCTGTAATGAAAAATTTTCCAGCCAATGCCCATCCAAAACTCCAGGTCACCAGCAAATATATCCAAATACACAATAAGGTCACACAAAGAAATACAGAGAACAGCCCTCTGTCTAGAATATTAAGTACTGGAACAAATAACAGGAACATCCCTGTTCACATTTTTCCCAGCATGGTCCTTCCATGCTGAAGGTTGCTTTTTTTTTTTTTTTTTTTTTCCTATCACACTGCATGGATTTTTCTCTCTCATCATCCGTGTCCCCTCCATTCCAAGTAAAGCAAGTAGCATTTCTTCTTCTGGAGTCACCTATTAGGCTACAGAGCTCTAGAGCCTGCAGATACAGCCAAGCCCAACTAGAAGTGGTTTGTTTGTTTGTGTGTTTAAATGAAAGACAACACTTAACAAATAACCTTTCACTTGTTCCTATCCTCCTCTGTTCTGTTTCCTGCAACCTCATGCTAGCAAGTTCCATCTCCTTACTACTTTCATCTTCTCTACTGCTCCTTCATCCTTTTTTTTTTTTTTTTTTTTTTTTGTGCCAGAAGTGACTGAGCTTTCTCTGACTGTAAGCCTTACCAAGGAAAACAACCGTTGACACAGATCTGACCACAAGTCTGTCATACCAGCCTTTAGAGGGGAAAATACAGGTTTGATCAATTCAGAGATCAGAGCTCCTTCACTCACCATTCTAGTCAAAACAAAAAAATATGCACTTAAATCGTCATTCACTTGGTTCTTACAGGTATAGTACAAATGTATCTCAATGGTTATTTTGAGTGCCCCACTACCTTTAAGATCCTGCTCAGCACATTTCTTACCCCAAGATTTTCAACAATGACTGCTACAATTTCTTACCCAACCCTAATCCCATACTTCCCCTTGTACTATCAAATTATTTCTCATACTGCAGTACTACATTGACGTTGCTGGATCCTCTCCCAGGGATGAACTTGTTGGATATATGCACACATGGAAAAAACAGATTTGAAAACTTAAAGCCATATAAGTCATGCATGAATAGTGTGTTCATGTTGGGAACTTAAAGGTGGGGGTAGCCCTCAGTACTGCAAGCCACCTTTTTGCAATAGCAATTATAGCCAGAGGGGTCCTACTAGTTTCACAGGCTTTTAACAACCGTTTTATATACTGTTGTGGCAAGATAAGGAAAAGGAGCTCAGAAAGTTTGTGTGCACTGAATTTCTTAGTTGTCCTTCTCTAATTCTCCCATAAGTGGTATAAAGGAGAGTCAGAACCTATTGAACCAGGGTCTGTTTGCTCCGTCCAAACATTATTAATGATGTGAGCTCCAAGGAATTTGTTCCCGTCTCTCTCAGTTTCTGCATTTTGGACAGCTTTTCAACAGAAAGATCAAGCACTATCTCCTTTCAAAGTGCCTCTAATTGGGTTATTACTGGGAGCATAAAATACACACGTTTATTGTTATTGAACCTACCACAGGCTGAGGCTCGCCAGCACTCAGAGCTCCCTGCCACTGGCAGCAGACCGCTATTTTCCCCTGTTCAAATTGTTTTGATGTAAAGGAGTAAGATGCCTCCAGTGTCCGTCACGACAGATTTGCACGACTGACCCCTTCTTGAACAAACTTTGCAAACCACGAGTATTCACATCTGAGTAGAAATCGAGATGAAATGAAGTTGTTTGCAGAACCTTTTTCCTGCAGAATTTCTCAAGGTTCACGTCCAAAAAACCTCCCTCCCATCCCACAGACATCCTGTACTGGGTCAATAGCTCTCCACCCGGCCATACCTCGATCCACGCCAGGGACAGAGGGAACTTTGTGTTTCGTTAGCGGGTCCTGTAAGCCAGAACTATCACTGCAGTGGCCACAAGCCGCCCCACGCAGCCCTGCCAAACCCAGCGATTTCTGGGGGTCATGCCTCAATCTCAAAGGCTCCCCACGGTCTTCATCTGTGTGTCTTAGCCAAGGGAGGTTATCCAGCCCTCCCCACCAGGGTAACAGCTCTTCTCAGAGCTGCCCAGGGCCAGCCCACGATGGTGGGGGTCTCTGCCACTGCCTGGGGAAGGGGGTTGGAGACAGAACTGGCCAAAATCCGTCAGCTGAAGGAAAACAAAATGGGCAGTGGTAAGCTGGCTGGATGTATACTGACTCTAGCAAATTCTTTCCATTGAATAACATACATACCAAAGCGGGGAAAAAACTAGGAAAAAACTTTTAGATTTTCTAAATCAGTCACATTGGTAATTTTTTAAAATTACTATGTTTTTGAAACATTCTAAAGTCTGAACAAAGTACAACATCTGGATTAAACAACATCTTTTGTTCTACCTAAAGTGAAGCCATTTCAATTCTGCAGTTAGTTTGGGTTTTTTTTAATCCTGCCTGCTTAACTCAAAGTCAAGACTTTTTTCTTCTGAATTTTCAGATCAGCTAAGGAAAATCTGTAAAATTTTTCAGTAGCACAAGTCTGGTTGTAAATTATCTGAGATCCTTGCATGAAACACTTTCTCAATTATTTGGACGTTTTATTTTCACCTAGAGTTTCTGTACCCAAAGGAAGGGAGAATTGGGATTTACAGTTCATTCACGTCCCCAGGAACCAACCTAGAGCTGTGAAAGCAAGTGTTCTCAGGTTATTTCTTGCTATTATATGGTCACCATTAACTCAGATTGGATTGTCAATTTCTGTTCGAGCTTAGCTTCAGGACTAATATGAAATTGTGTTGCTGCATAATTCTGTGGCTGTTTCCTTAGCCATAATGCAAGCTAACAGGTTAACCTTGGGTTTTGGTAAGTCATAAAATGGAAATAACTCAGTTATAGGAGCATTAGAATTCTTACTAGACAGCATGCAGTAATTCTTGCTCCCAAGTCATACTGCAAAAGCTTTTTATAATATCTTGCGTTTGCTCTCAGAGAAAACAATTTCACTTCTGTGAACTCCCGCAGACATCCAAAAAGATATTTGAGATTCTGTGCAGCGAGGGATGAATGTGCTGCAGGGTATACTCTCGCAGGCAGCCTGTGCTGGGGCTGCAGAGCCCAAAGTGCAGGAGTACTATTTGCATCAGCATGTGCTGTGTCCCGGGCAGGAATGCCATCACGCGTTTCATTCACTGCAGCTGTAGGAATAGCTTTTGTTACCTTTTAGGGTACATATACAATTAACATCAGGGATACGATTCAAAAAGCATCCACAGAATTTCCATGTTCACAGCACAGGCTGCCAGAGGCAAGCAGAACCAGCTGCTGTAGCTGACCAAAGAAGAGGACCCAAGAGACAACCTATCAAAGCAATCTCACTCACAGATACATCCCAAATGTACTGTGCTGTGCCTATTAAAGTTTCTTTCCTAAATGTGACCCAGCTCATAACGAGAAGTACTTGCCTTCTCGTGGCATCTGGCTGATACTAAAATGATCCAGTGGTGTCAGGTCTGACATGACTGCAGAACGTGCCCACCTAATAGCATTTGCAATGTAGATTGGTGATAGAGAAACTCAAAGCACACTGCACGTGCTTTCTCTTTCTATAGCGTGCAAGGCAAAATGCACCACAGACTTTTCCAGTTCATTTTATGTTCAGAGACTTAAAATAGAAGCTAGATCTCACAACTTCTGGTCTTTTATGGTAGCCACAAGAGCATCCATCCCAGACATTTCACCGCACCAGATAGTTCCACACCAGAAATCTGACACAGTGACTGAATAGCACCTCCCCATAGCTTTCTATAAGCAACTGGGTGTAGATCATAATTATTAGGAGCAGAGGACCAACCTTTTCTTGAGTCATTTTCCATCCCCTTTCAATATGAATTAAGAAGATTAATTATTTTCAAAGAGAATATAAAATGACTAAGCAGAAAGCCAGACCCTTACATGCTAGCAAGGTTGGTGAAACACATCCTGTCGCTTTGGAAGGCACCAGCACGATGCTGCTCATTCAGTTGTCTCCTGGTGACCACTCTGGAAAAGAAGGAGTCACACAAAGGCAGGGAGATTCACTGCTCCCCATGGTGGACATCACACAACAAATCTGGCAAACACCTGTCCCGAGGAGGAGGAGGAATCAAAGCAGAGCCTTGCAGAGAAGGATGATCCGGTGTTGCACCTATTGAGCACTATCCAAATTCCAGACAAGTCTGTGCTCCCTGTTATCCGGCTCTTCATGAACATTCACCCTAATGGGTGTTCCACAGGGTAATTGCCAGCCTTCTTACCAGTAACTCGATCTGCGGGTCAGGAAGGGAGCTGACTGTTGAACCAGATTCCCCACTATTCAGTATTTCCTATTCTCTCACTTAAAATAAAATAAAAAATAATAAAGTCAGTCATCTCATCTTAAAGCAGAAACGTCGACTAGCAAATTTTCAAGGGGACAACTCACGAACAATTCCAGTGCTGAAATCTGTTCATATCAACCATCTGCCTAATAACAGCTCCATGATACTCAAAGGGAAAACACATAAAATGTGTGTCCCTATTTTGGCACCTCAGTAACACAGCTTGCTTTTCAGAAGTACTCCATATCCAACAAGCCCCCATGGAACTCAACATGGGCAGGAGATAGAAACACTGCTTTGGACAGATAATAAGTGTGGCAAAGAGGTGACCTTTGCTACATTTGCCTTCACCAAGCTGAACAGGGATTTGCTCCCTCACATCCACGCCATCAGAAAAGGCAGAGCCAGCAAGAGGGAAACAGACAGGACTCAGCAGCCTAAAATAATTCCCTCAAAATTACTCTGATATATTCCTGGGGGTAAAGGTGAATGCAGAGACCCAAGACATGCATAAAATTTGCTCATTTCCCTACAGCGGGGGTTTATTATCAGCTTTGTATATCTGTATTGCTCTAAACCTTGTATTTAGCAGACATCGTTCTAGTAACCGTTTCTAAATTAATAGCATTTAAATGCTGAATATGGGCAGCCTGCAGCTACGTGTGCTGTAGAAGCAGATCTCGCAAGCCTGACTCATAGCAATAACGGCTTCAGCATCAGCTTCTTAATTATGATGGAAATTGCTGAAGCAAATTACCATAAAGGTTTAGGAACATTCAGTCCATTCTGACCCTTCCAGGTCTGTTGCAATATGTATTTTCTTTTTCTTCATAAATGTTAAAATGCCTTCCTTTTTTTATCAGTCTTCTCCTTCTCTTGGGAACATGGAAAGAAACTTCACCATGGCAAGGTACCAAGAAGACAGGTGGCTTCATGCATAAACAATGATAATTGGGAAAGAGGTGATAGAAATTCCACCCTGCACACTTCCAAGTCTAGCACACAAGTTTTCCACAGTGTTTGAGGTTGCCTGAAGCACAAAGGGGTTACCCACTCCACTAAATCCTAACTCAAAATCATTAACAGGTCTTCAACCCACTTATGGACCTTCATCCACGCCAATTTTAGAGCAATGACTCCACAAATCCAGGGTCACATATTTACACTGAGAGGAAAAAAGTGAGAATAGCTGAAGACACCAATCTTTTGCATCAATGTAGCCTTTACAGCCTGATCAAGGCAGGCAAAGCCTTATACTGATGTATTTGTTTGCAACTGACAACTGTTGGGAAAGTTAACAGCCTGCAATAACGCACAGCAATTCCCTGGGAAAGAACTAAAGCACTATCAGTTTAACCTGACATCTTGAGTTTCTGCAAATTTAGTTTTTAAAGGGGTCTGAGTGTTGAGTATTATCATTTTGCTGCTTTCGGAGAACCAACATTGCAAGATAAGTCAGAACAAATTCAAGGCATTTGTACATTTGCAGTAGGGAATTCCTTCAGGTTGGATGAACGAAGATTTACTCCGTTTGCTTATGTTCCGTCTGCTCATGTTGTCATTGTACGAGTTCCAGAGAGCTCCACTGGAATTAATGTACTGATAGGGTCATGCCAGGGGAGCCACATCTGAGATGAACCAGATTTCCACTGGCATTTACTGGATCTTAATAGCACATTTGAACTTGCATGTACTTACACATACTAGCTGAGAGAGGGGGGCTGTAAGACCAGCAAACTGGCCTTCAGCCTCTCACATGAACTTGTGTGGCGTGATCAGTCACTGTGGCTTTTTTTGTCCCAGAAACAAGCACTTCCCCCTGTGTTCTCATACCTCCGTGGATTCGGAACAGAGTGTTCCTTCCCATGCTCCGACCAGGAGGACGATGAGGGGCTGGCCCCGAGGGGTGATAATGAAAATGCTTTGGTAATGAACCCATCTGGTGATGTCCTCGTTGGCCTGGCTTTCAGTGCCAAGAAACTCAGCAGGGGTCACCGACTCTTTAAAGCAAACATATGCACAATACGTACGGATTTTACTTTCCCTGCGATTTCCACCCCACCCCCCACCACTAATGTTTTAAATACTTTCCCTGAAAATACTTCTCTGCAGGAACGGCTGCTAAGCAGATCTCCAACTTCACTGCTATGCAATTGAGTTAAAGATGTCCCTGCTCATTGCAGGGGGGGTGGACTAGATGACCTTTAAAGGTCTCTTCCAACCCAAACTATGATTCTATGATTTGAATGGCATCACCTTTTCAAGGGAAGAGTGTCTCAAATGACGACAAGCACTTGGCGTGACAGGGCCCATAATTGCAAACCAACACAAGTTAATGGATGCCCAGGCAGCCCCCATATCGCTGATCTATAAAGGCCAGTGTGGTGGTTCAACCTCAGCTGGCGATCAAGTACCACGCAGCCGCTCGCTCACTCCCCCTCACCCAGAGGGACGGGGAGGAGAGTTGGAAAGGAATGTAAAACTAGAGGGTTGAGATAAAAACAATTTAATAATTGAAATAGAATAAAAATGAAAGAACAATAATAATGATGACAATAACAGTTATAATGAAAAGGGGAAGGGAAAGAATAAAATCCAGGGGGAAAGGGAGAAAGAAACACGTGGTGCACAACGTGTCTGCTCACCACACACCGACCGATGTCCCGACAGTCCCTGAGCCACGATCTGCCCATCCCAGCCAACCCTCCAGGTATAGATACCAGGCATGCCATCCCATGGTGTGGAATACCGCTTTGGCCAGTTTGGGTCAGCTGGCCTGGAGCTGTGTCCCCTCCCCATTCCTTGTGCCCCTCCAGCCTTTTCCCTAACAAGGCCTGAGCAACTGAAAAGTCTCACCTCAAAGCCGAAACACAGCACCTAAGATCATTAACTCCATCCCAGATGAAACCAGGACAGCCAGGGTCTGCTTTCTAGTGCTGGGGCTGAACGACATGGCACCACCCGTGCCCACAGATAGAGATGTTCTTCCTTACCAAAAGAGTGCATCTTTGGCAATACTGCCTGTTGAAAACAGCCTTTGGCCATGCTGTCTCCAGGCATGCCTGGACATCATCTAGCAGAGCGATACCTGGCCCAGGCCATGAGCTTGCCACCAGGGTGCTAACACTGAAATGGTCAGTTGTGTGGCAGCCCTGAAGCTTGCACCCTGTCTAGCTCACTAGCAGTAAAGTATCCCAGGACACCAGCTAGCCCAGCCACCTCCTGCAGGACAAGCTCCCAGCATCCAGAGTCTAGAACTGAGGCACCAGCACCTTCATCCACACCTAAACTCCACAGCACGGGTCCATCCTCCTCCATAGGCAAAGCATTGGCTCGTCACCTCCGAGCAGACATAACCACAATGACAAGCCAACAGAATGAAAGGTCTGAAAGGAGAAGGAGCCCACCACCGCCTGTGCCAGGGGGCAGACACTGAGCCAAGCCTGCTGCTGGAGGATTTTAGGGAAGTGCCCAGCAAATACAACTCGTGGGACAAGCAGCACCTTCGGCCCCATGGCCAGGAGGTCTCCCATAGCACAAAGGTGCCCTCCTCTGGCCAGTTTTGACAGACTCGTCTGTAACTGGGATAACGCTTTCGGTGGGAAGGAATGATTAAAATCAGCTGGGAAGCGATCACTGAAGAGCGAATTATCCTGCGGGCTGTTCAAAATGGTACGAGAGATGGGCCAGCTGCACCATGGCTCCCATCACAGCCCATGTGCTGCGCAGGAGGCAGCTCAGACCTGCGGGGAACAGCTACCCCCTGATGAAATCCTCAGGGATTTCGGTTCAGCTCAGCTTGTGGTTCCGAAGCCTCCTGGTTTATGGCTCTTCAACGTAGGTATTGAAAAAACTGAGCTCTAAAAACCGGCTTCTGAATCACAGAACGCAATTTTCTGGCCCACGAATTTCCATCCTGCTAAGTCATCTTTGGACTTTTGTCTCCAAGCAGTTGCCTGACATATCCCAGATGACTATTTTAGGAGAAGGCAAATCATGCCCTAGAAATGCCTGTTTTCTCTCTGCTGACTGTGACGGCAGTCTAGACAGTGAGCACAGATGGAGATCTCTGTATTTGGTCAGGTGAATCACACCCCCACAGACTCCGAGTTTCAAAACTTCACCCTTCATCCAAGCTTAAAAGTTGCTTTACTGGCTAAAGTGGTTCAGGACGGAAACTATCCACAGATACCTTAGGAATCTCTGACTTACCTATCTGTCACACCATGTGTATTCCACCTAGGTATGTCATCGCTTTTTTTTTTTTTTTCCATTTCATTTTAGTATCATGGAGAAGTTCCCTACTTTCCTTAAAAGATAATTCCACAGACTAGTAAGTCTTGGATTTATTTTTTTCATCCTCCCTTATGGTATATCTTGGGTATTTCCTAGAGGTGATGTGTTTGCATTTAAGGATATCTGACATATAAGCAACATTTATCCACTTCTTATTTAAATACATGTTTTTTTAAAAAATAAATCAATCTAGAATCTCATTACTCAGTTCAGTCTTCTTGTGCTGTATTTTTCATTTGAGCCATCCTTGACTAGCCGATGTCAGCAAGGAGCTGACTTGAACTACAACGTATAAGCCACTCTCCATATATTTAAGAATGTCTACAGCTGTTTAAGGAAAGAAGAATAAAAACACCGTTTCATAAGTCAATGGAAGTACATGTGCAAGAAAATTCAGGTACCTCTTAACGGGCTTCTTTACATGTCATTGACCAGATCTGCATGATACTTAGACAAAGACATCACAACGGCTTTTTTTGCAAAAATAGCAGTCCATGGGAAAAGGCATATTTTCAGAAATGAACCATGAAAGACAATTAACAGTAACATTGAGACTGCTATGCTAAGGTGAGGTTCACGGGGCAGAGGTTCATTGTAGAAAGCCCTAGAATGCTCTCACGGTGTTTCTATAACACTACTATGCCTTGAAAGGATAACCTATGTCGCAACATATGAGTAGGGGTAACTCCACCTTTTTCCAGGGTGTATTTTTGCCAGCATGAGTTAAGGCTGAGTTGCCCAAGGGCCCTCTGTGTTTAGCCATACATCCCTCATCACATGCTTGGGATTTGCCTTCCTAAAGTCTCCTCCAGTCTGACAGCAGCATTCATGTCACCACCATTACAGCTAAAAAGACCTTCCAAAATACCTTGACTATGGATTTCCCCCCCTCCCCCTGATAATTTGCCTCTCCACGTGGCAGGGAGTAGTCCTGTTTTCAGTTGGTAGGTCTGTCTGGCATGACATGCAAACCACCTAAGATGTTTGCTTCAATTCCCAGCAGTCAGGACAGAGTGTATTTGAACTTCTTGGAACACGCCAGACTTTGGGGTTTCTTGCATGTAATGGTAAGTGAGCTTCCTTGCTTTGATTTCTGCACCAAGTCATGGGTGACAGAAATACTCTTCATTTTTCACTTACGTAGTAGCTCCACTCTTAGATATAATTGCATAAGTCTATTTGGCCGACTCAGACAGCCACTTTGTTCTGTTAACATCTCTGCCCACACCCATCCTCCTAAGTTTGTGACTTGGCTTGGACTTTTCTAAACAGACCATTAAGGGTTTATTAAATCTAGTCTCTCAATAAAAAGAATATATATGGTATTATAAAAAAAATCAACTGCCTGGCTTTGGTTTTTTCCAGTTTGGTGATATTAGAGCTAAATCACCCAGTCTACTGTCCCTTACAGTCCGAGGGCTGTCTGGGTGTAACTGATGCTACAAGTTGGCACAGAGTGTCTGTTACCACTGGCTACTGCAGAGGAGGATGCAAGCCAGTTATAGGCTTGAGTCTTCTTCCCTTACCATTAACACTGGAAGCTTTATTATTATGAAACATTTTTAATACAGCGCCACCAAAAAGCCGAGAACGGGGCTTTTGGGGCACTATACATCCACAGGGAGGTAGACAGTCACTGCCTAGCTTGTAATTAAAAAACAGTATTTTTTTTTTTTTAAAGAGAGATACCAACAGGGAAGGAGAAGGGGTATTCTGGGTCTAATTCTGAGGTTATGTGAACTATTTGTGAACTCCTCTTCCCCCTGAATGTCTCTTGAATAGCTTCTAAGGGAAATAGCTATATCTGTACTTCTGACAGTCTGTAATGGGTAATAATAATTAAAGCACATCTTAAATAGAAGATAGGAGTATTATTTCTCAGAATTCCTACCAGGAAATCGGGTGGTTTGGCTCAGCAGGGTTGAAAAAAGCCTGGCACATTGTGTCAATATCACAGGATCTGCCTTTCGTTAAATATACAAAATCTCTCATGGTTACAGTTTAATATATAACCATTCTCTTTCAAATTCTGCTTTCAATAGTTTCTCAACATTCAGATCCAGCTTCTTCTATTCCAGTCCTTTTCGCAGCAGCCAAGTCTACAAAAAGATTTTAACACTTCACATGTTCATAATTACTTTCATCGGAGAACTTTAGAGAGCTCTGCAAACATTTATTAACACTTGCAACAGCTCCACAGGTCTGTTGTAGGGGGTTCTCATTTTATCCCCAATGTATAGACAAAGTAACTAAGCTAACAGCAGGCAAAAAGTATTTGACTTCCCACTTCCAAGCTGTAGTGTGCTATTAGATAATTACTCTTCTACTGAGGACAGCTTAATGCCATAATGTACAAATATTGACTGCTTGTGCTCAAGTGCTGCTCTCAAAAATCTCCTTCAGAGGCAACTCCATAAATCTAGTTTCATGCAGAAATTACAGACTATTTGCAAAGTTTGTCCAGGGGATTGGGCCACCAGGCTGTGGAAATCCAGCCTGGAAGCGTCAGTTCAGACCCCGTACAAAAGCAGCCCTTTGCTCCGAGGTCCATGACAAAACAGGGACCCTGTCACCACGCTCCTCCGAGTTACTGCTGTGAACTGGGGCACAGAAATGTGTCACCCGGGTCACTGTCCCCTCTCCACTGTCCCCCTCTCCACCAGACAACCATAGCACAGGCCTGTTCTTGGCAGGAGGTGGCCGGAGGGGCACCCCCCCTGCACCCCCTGCCACAGTCCCAGGTGCGCTTCGCTGACAGTGGACAGAGCTGTAAAAAACACAACTGTGCACCTATTCCAGGCTGGGAAAACATCTTGAGCTGTTGTCTCCCTCCCACCCCATTACTAATCACTGGAAACAGCTGTTCCCTCTTTTTCTTTTTTCTTTGGTTTTTTGGTTGTTGTTGTTACTGTTTAACACCATTCTGAACAACTTGGCCTGGCAAAGACAGAATAGCAGAAAGAACATTCCATATATCACTCCACGCAGCTGAAAAAGGTAAAGGCAGCTAATTGATATGATTCTCCAGCTCCCTGGAAACTGAACTGAAACACCTTAAACTCATATCTGCCGATATTCAGACTGTCCTACATTCAAATTCACACCAGTACCCAAGAAAGGAAAAAACTATTTTTCATTTCCAGTCCTCTGTTCCATCCAGGTCTCATGAACAGCATCTAATGAAGTAATAGGTTCAGATTTTGCCAGTACCTACTAGGGTAGGTCAACCTAGAACAGCTTGAAGCTATTAAAATGGTTCTATATATTTCTGTGAACACATGTATCATAAAGTCAAAATGATGAAGTGCCTGGTACAGATAGATTTTGAAAACAGTCAAGAACTGTTTGTTCCCAGCCCTGGAGGAGTTACGGATCCCCAAGATGGACGATAGCTGCCAAATTAATCTAGAGATGATGAGAGCCTTTAATCTTCATCCCCTTCAAGATTCAGAGAGGGGGATGAAAGTCCATTTTGGTGCAACAGTAAAACCTTCAGAGCTGAAGGTGATGTGACTAGTGTACTGTTTAAAAAAAAAAAAAATAACAACACTGATGTCAAAATAAATGCAGGAAAAGCCAGCTGTGAGTTTGCATGTACACAGGCCAGCTCCTCAGCCATTAGGAGCAAGCCCAGTTTATACCAGCTGACAGCCTGACTCCATGACTGGGGTTTTTGTTTCATTGGGGATTTTGGAGTTGTTGGGGGGTGTGGTTTGTTTTTTTTAAAGATGATGATAAAGCTATTCAGAGTTCTGGTGGTTTTGTGGGTTTTTTTCTCTTATACCCATTCTCTTCTTCCCTAGATGCAGCTCCCATAAAGCTGAACAGATCCCCATAACCTCAGTGGGAGTAATAATGGGGCTTTACACCTGATGGTGGCAGCTGAATTCTGTGGTGGGGAGCAGGGTAGGTTGGCAGTACCGTATGTCTGCCCCTCCACAGCCTTCAACAGCCTCATCACCATGGCAATGGAGAAGGAACATCAGTTGGAGGAAAGCCTGGGGCAATAACATAGTGCCGGGATTCAACCTGGGAACGCTGCCTGGTTAGCTCATATCCAACCCAAATCCTCCTTCGCAGGTAATCCTCAAGCCATTGCTAATCAGCCTCCTGTAGCAAATTTCTGGAATGACACAGATGTGCCTCCGCTACTGGCTACCACCAACCCCCAGCACTGTGTGCGTGGGATGACCAGGCAGGCTGCACCACGCAGGGCACTGCACAGATGAGATCCTTCCAACAGTCTGAGGCATCTTCTGGGTTTTTTGAAGCATCTCTCTGTTGCTTTTTTCATTGCTAGGAGGACAGTGAAAGGGCTAATGGTCCCCTAGTAAGTGTTGCCACACCAAAATCAGAGCGAGTTTGACTACATCAATCCATGCGCCTGAGTGGACTCTCAGGTTGGTTTTGTCCCCATCAACACTAACAGTTCCTGGGAACAGCTCCTGCAGCTGTTCCCATCCCGAGAGCACACTTCAGTCAGCCAACAGGGGCTTAGGGTGACCTGATATAACAACATAACTACAGGGACAAATGGAATGAAGCAAAAATCACATGACAGGACCACAATGCTTTGGTCAGGTCAGTGCATTGGCCCAGAGAAGGAAGAAATCTGTTCAGAGAAGGAACTGTGAGACCTGACGTTCAGCCCCCCTGCATGAATACATCTACCAGCACAGTGGCATTGGTGGCAGCCGTGAAGAAAAACTTAGCAGAAAAAGCCTACTCCAAGCACGTAACAAATATATTTAAGCAACAAATATGGCCCAGTTCATAGTTTTCATTAGGCAGGACTCACGCGATTAGAGGTCAGCGTTAGAACATAAAAATCCTCATGTCACCAAGCCAAACAGGCTTCCAAATATCACTCCTCCCACCACCTTCTGGGTTTTGCAGGAATTGTTTCTTGATGGTCAACCCTCAGTTCCATCTGTTGTATCATGGCAGCCCTTTGCACACAAGAACAGAAGAGTAGCATTTGTTTCTGAGCTGATAAAGGAATATGGCAATTTTCGAGATCATAGAATAAAAAAGAAATCTTAGTTTTAACAGCAGGCCTTGCAGACAGGGGCACTCAGAAATTAAAAAGGGAGCAGAGCTCCTGAGGGTCTTTTGGGTTTTTTGTGTTGTTTTTTTTTTATTATTATTTTGCACTGAGCAAGGAACAGGTGTTCAGCTATTTCATAGCCAGAAGCAGCATTCCAGTCAGAGATGCCTCTCCAGCGTCAAGGGTTTTCCAGGAACACATTTGCACTCATTAGTAGTTATTGCCACAATGGTACAAGTCAGCACAAGCTCGGGGTGCTGGCACAAATATAAACTTGGTTCCTGTCCAGAAAAGCATATTAAGTTTGTCTGAACGAGGTGAAGGGAGCTATAGTGGAACAAAGCATCTTCTAGGTACCTTTACCTAGGCATAAAAAAAAGTGGAGAAAAAGAGAAACAAAAGTAATTGTGTGTTGACTTGCATGTCTAAATACCGTTGTCAAAAATACTTTGCCAGGCCTAATGCTCACAACACATCAGACTTGCCACTGGGACTATGGGTATATACCAGGTACCACTCAGGAAAATGCACCTAGTTAACCCTTTGCACATATCTCCTCGTTATGTCCTCAGACTTACAGCCTTCTGCTCAAAAATAATCCTCCCAGTTGTGTAGCCCAGGCTATTTCAACATCTGGGCCCATATTTTCCACGGGTTTTCATGTTTATTCAATAACACAGTATCTTGTCCTCAGCCAGCAGTTCACTTTTCACAGCCTTCAGACAGAAATCATTTTCAATGTATATCCAAAAGCATCAGCTTATACCACTCCTCAGACGGCACGCTATTTTAAACTAGGATTTAACTAATTTTATTTAGGCATTAACTCATTGCATCAACAAATCTGACCCATGACAGTAATTGCTCTCTAACAGCTACTGTCTGGTCACTCTGAGCTCTGCATCTCCTCAGCAGCAGCAGCATGGGAGAGGCTCTGGTCCTGATGGACATCAGAACCAAACCTTCCTTTCCTGCCAAGAGGCAGCTTTTGTCCACATCTGCCAGTGAGAAGCTAGGCCAGGAGCTACGGAGCAGAGCATAACATTAGAAGCAACCAGACTTCCTGGAACAATTTTCAAAGAAGAGGTTGCAAAGCCTGTGTTTTGAGTAAACAGATAAACAGCTTCTGCACAAGCTGCTGGTCAAGAGCATTAACTCCATGTTACCTGCAGCGAACACTCCCATTTTCCATCTACAACCTGCCTCTGAACTTCACCTCAGTGATGGAAACAGCCACTTCTTCCACCTTCCTCAACCTTTGGGGAGATCACTTGCTTTTCCCATTCCCTCTGAGACCTCAGGAATCCCAAATCCTGACAGCAGGAAACAGGGCAGATTCGTCCCAAAAGCTCATGTCCAAACAAGCACCCGGTTTGCCAGTCTGCTTGCTGTTGCGATGGCACATCTAAAGGTCTTGTACAGCTTCTGTGGGAAGCCAAGCAGGGTGTAGCAAAGCATCCATGCTCTTAATTATGTTTCTGATGACATGGAGGCATGGAGCAGCACTAACTTCAAACAGCACTGAGGATGCTTGGGGGCCATGGAGGTGGGAAGGAAATATCTGGCTCAGGAGCTCAACAGCTTGCTGCAGAGAGCTGTGATGGGGAAAGACGAGCGAGATCTCCATGCCATGGTTTGACAGTACACTGAGTCCAGTTTGTAAGCTGAATAAAAATGCTGCAGCCACATGGGGCAAAATGCAGGACAGGTATAAGCTCTGCCGGTTCAAATTTGTTCAAAACATTTCAACATGTCAACTTTGTACCAGCAGGCTTTATGCCAGATCAAATATCACCTGCCGGCACCGCTCTGACTTTATGCTGGATCAAGTATTCTCCATCCTCCTGACACCTGCGTAAAGTTGAAATAAAACAGCAAAGGCGGTATGGATTCTGCATCTTGTGCTCATGGGAAGGCAACCACATTCCCAGCCGTGACCTACCTCAATTTACTACCTTAGGATGCACAGCTCTGGTACTCTGCAACCACAACCTGAAGATGTAATTACACCAACGCTTTTCCAGGAAAAAATAGAGTTTGAGAAGTTCCCAGTTTCCTGCGTGACCCAGGTCTCCTCTTCCCATCCCTACACCTGGATTTACCTCCTGTTTGCTTGTGCTGATGCAACTGGTTGTAGGACTATGCAGTAAACTGGGTCAGGGAAACTTCTTTTGGATAGCAGTCGGGCTGTTGTTTTTTTAAAAATTTTGGATCATTTCATGTCTCCACAAAGAGCTGCCTCAGCACAACTGAGGGGGCAATGAACTATGTGGTACAGCGCCAAGAACAAGTGGCCAAAGGTGGGGGCAAAACTTCCAGATTGCCTCTGCTGCTGGGGAAAACATTCAGGCAACTGCATCCGGAGTAGGTTAGCTGCCAACCTCCTGAGCAAGCTATCAGCATAGCATTTGTATTTGAATTGAGAGAAAAATCCCCAAGGAGCATGTCTAGGCAGGTGGCTAGTCTGGAGTTGGTCAGAGGTGGGATGGAAGGAGGGCATTCTTCAGGAAAGCTGGGTAAACAGTTCCCCAGGCTGCTGCACACTACAAGGTTTTTAGGTTGTTTCCAAATCTTTTCCCTATCTATCTGTACCTTTGCCTGGTGCTTTAATAAATAAATCTTCCCTTTGCTTTGCAATGAAACCTGTCTAGGGTCACGGGACCAGACTCTGCGCAACGGAAAAGCTCATCTAGCAATTAGCTAGACTGCTCCTGCCCCCCTCAGCACCAGCGAACAAATCCAGGTCCTTGGGCTCCAGCTATGTAAACTAATGGGAAGGCACTTTTAATTACAGCGAGGGACTGCATCCTCCATAGTTTGCAGTCATTGAGCCGGGCCCACAGTGGGGAATTTTCTCTGTTGTAGCTTGTGGAAAATCGATGGGAGCCACAAGCATGGGCCAGGCTGCAGGAATCCTGGACTCCCGAATCGATTCTGAATCTTGCTGAGGGTGGTAAACACACATGGCTGCTGCCAGCCAAGCCTGCCTAACAACGCCTTTGGTGCTGTCTGCTGCTGCGTTTTTATTTGCTTGCCTATTTCAAGGGAAAAAGGGGTGAAAGAGGAAGGGGGAGGTGAGGGTGGTAGCAGGATTACCACATATAGTCATTATAATCATTAATCACAGCACACTAAATGAATCATTAGGCATCACAACAGATCCACACATGCTTTACTTCTTAAAGCTTCTTGACTTGAATCTCTGCTTTCTGTACAAATGCCCAGTGATTGTTTCAAGCAACCAAGCACATTTCCAATGTTACTGCCGCAACTCCTTCCAAAAACATTACTAAACAGATGAAGCTCTGCTGAAGGAACAGATCTGTTTATAGAACATACTTTTCTTTCACTAGACCAAATATATTCAGTCCTCTCAAATAAATATGTACATTAAAAACTTCGTAACTGGCCAAATCAGAAAAAAGAAAGAAATAGCAAATGGGAAATTATGTAACAAAGAGCAACTTCAATAAGAACGTGCATTTTAAAAATACTTTACACATGCTTTTTTGAGGCTAAATCTGAGAGCAATTTTTTAAAAAATTCAAATATCTAAGATTGAATAAACGGTTCTATTAGAGACAGAGAGGAATAAAAATGTGAAGGGATTGTTTACTAAAAAATAAATAAGGCTTCAACCTATAGTATTACAACCTAAATGTTGTTTTAGCCTGGTATGTAAGCATCTGAAAGTGAATCTAACTAGGCAAATAATGCAATACTGACTTGTTCAGTTTTATTAGCCAAGCTAAAACAAAAAGAAAAACCAAGAAAAATAATGCAAATCATATTTTTTTCAAATTCTGTTGTTCTTATTACTCAAGGAGCTATTTCCACAGTCATATGCTCGCAACAGTACCTGGCAGTAGTTTCAATCAGTTATCCGAGTATTACAAAATGGCTTTAAAACAGCAGACAAAACCACTCCATTCAACCCTCCTAAACTGATCCCCTTCTGGCTTCCATTCCGAACTAACCCCTCTGGAACAGCCCTCCCCGTATCACAAGGCTGCTGGGATCATGCCAACTGAATCAAAACCCCAGGAAATCACAACAGGATTAAAAAAATCCTGAGGACAGAAGCCAACCAGCAGTTTTTGCATGGACATTAATGAAAGCAGGATTGGGCCATAAATGCAACACTATAATCTCCCAACCTTTACTCAGGTGTAGAGGTCTGGACTGTGGCTTCATGTGTGTTTGCACAGCACTTAGCAGGCTGAAAGAAGTAAGTAATGATAATTATGCAAGTTAACAGTTGGCTTCATTGATTCAGCTCCATAAAAGTTGCAGGAGCAGACTCAAGATCATGTATCATATTTTTTCTAATCCTTCAATTTATTCTGATTGAATAGAGAGGACGTGTGCAACATTCATCAGCGGAGCCCTGAGCGCACAGGTAAGCCAGCAATAATCACCACAGGTCCAGATAATACCGTCTTATCTATCAGCTGTCGCCACAGTTTATATGAGCCGCTTATCTCAAAGAGCTATTAGCGCTGAACTTTAGTTCAGCCTTTTGTTTGATCTTGTTTTCTTCTGCATTCATTTGAAGCTCCCCATATCATGCTTTTAATTTTGCATCAAAACGCACCAGGGCCTTTAATTTTATCCCTGCTACTGATGCAATATGGTCTTAGCAACAATGAGAACAGTGAGCAAGTCATGAAAATAATAAACCATGCTAGGTCTGGAGGCTATGAAATCAGTTCAAACATACTGCAGGGAGCTGTACTGCCTGCACTGAGACACATGGCTTTCCATGGGCACCAGCCCATTTATGAGTCATGAAACATAATGGAGTATTGTTGAAAGCTTTGGGACCATGAGAAATTATCTACTGCCCGGCATGGGGAATGGTATAAACTGGCAAGGAACTGGAGTTACATTCTTTTACAGAAATGAAATCAGACAGCCTTGGCCTGCTTTCCAGTATACAAAACCACAAATCATGAAGACAACTCCTTAATTAGGACTAATTTAAAAAAAAAAAAAAAATTTAAAAAAAAAAAAGAGTTGCCACTGCACTAACCAGCCAGGGAAGCCAATATTTTCTCTGTCCCTAGCAGAGTTATAATAAGGCAAAGACCACGAGGAAGATGGAAAGGAGGAGGGGTAAATGACACTAGTGTCTCAGCATGAGCTATGAAAGCAAATACACCTTTCTCTCTCCTGCACCAGCTGACATTCCCTCACATGGGCAAGCAGAACAAAAGCTATTTGCCTAATATTATGGAGTGATAGCGACACGATGCCATAGGTGTGCACATCGCTACGGAGAGGAGAGCTGCTGGTGTGGGAGGCAGCACGTTCTGCAGGAGAGAGTACAGGGCTGGATGTCATTTCTAAGCCAAACTCCACCCTCCTCCTAGTCCCTGTGCCTTCAGAGTAAAAATGTTAAATGGCCCTCTGACTGAGAAAGTAAAAATCCTATTTTTAAATAAATGGTGAAGTTCTTAGGAAATTGCCTGACTGCAGGAATACAGAGCTTAGTGGATAAATACCTGATGGGTAGAGAAAAGAAGACAAAGTCAGAATCTTCCCAGTGGTATTCAGTGAAAGCACAAGGGGCGATGGGCACACTGGAATAGAGAAATCTCCATTTAAACACAAGAAAATGTTGCTTTACTGTGAGAGTGGTTTGAACAATGGAACAGGTTGCCCTGAGAGGCTGTGGAGTCTCCATCCTTGGAGACATTCAGCATGGCCCTGAGGAGCCTGCTTTAGCCATCCTTGCCTGCAGGCACAGAACTGGACTCGGTGGACCGGACTTCAGAGGTCCCAGCCAACCTCAACAACATCGAGATACTCCTTCCATTCAGTGTCCCCAGGAAAGCAGGCTAGAATGGAAATGCAGCGCTAAGTGGGGTGGCCCACTGCATCAGTACGACTTGCTCAAGTCAGCTGTCTCCATGAAAACATGTAGGGATAAAGCCAGACTATAACAGCCATCTAAACCAGAGGTTCTGCACAGACTAAATGCCTTCCCAACCAAAAGAAATGCAGAAATCCAGGGCAGCTTAAGAGTTAACAGTGTGAATGTTCACTCGAATATTTATATAGATTTGCTCTTTGCATGCTCACACATCTTTTGTGTTAGCTTGCCACAAGCTTTGGAAAAATCAGATTTTACTGGCAGAAGTGCTCATGGAAAGCACATTTGCTTTTGCTTTGGAAATGCTTACAAACTCATCCAGTCAAGGAGACAATGACAATATTATGTGTATTCTCCAACAAATTTCAGTTATATGATATAATCTGGATATTGCATTTTTATTATGTATTCAGCGAGCTCAAAGGTGGATAAAATCCCAAAGATTAACAACTTTTAACAAATCAGTTGCTAACCTGAAATTAAAATGCTAGAGGAAATATGGTCTGTATACTAGTGACGAATGAGCAGAAAAGGACAAAACTGAATGGATATTCAACTAGGAATCATTCAGTCTGCAAATGCAACCTCATTTTCCATTGTGTAGCAGTTGCACCGTGTTACAAACAGCCCATAACAAATCAGGAGCTCACTTCCTTCCCTCTGCCATGGATTACCTGAGGTGGGACCAGGAATGGATGGTCTCTGTTCCCTTCCCCAAGGAAATCTCAAATTGATCAAAGCATAAATGCTGCCTGAAGCATGTGATTACTTTTGACATTGATGACATTTTTCCCCCAGTTCAAGAAGGTATCAGTGACCCTTAGAGACTACAGTTTGGCTCCAGATTTACCAATCCCAATGAGCTCTATAGGCACAGCACATCTACTAGGCTTCAAAAGAGAGTGTGTGGTTTGCAAAGGGAGTGGGTAAGTGCAGCTCTGGAAGCTGAGAACAGACATCATTTCTGGAAGTGGCATGCCTTAATGTGACAAAATATAAGTGGATGCATCTCACTTCTGGCACCCAGGTTTAACAAGTGGGGTTTGAGCTTGTTTCAGCTGAACTACAATTTCAGCAGAATGCTGATCTTCTGGAAGATCATGACATTCTCTACCTTCCTCTAAAAGCGAGAAGGAAACAGCTGCCGGCAGACCACTTCATTGGGATTCAAGAGACATGGACCCAGTTCCTAGCTCAGCCCCCACCTGTCGGTGAGTCCCTGAACGAGTTGTTTCAGCCAGCCTGGGTTTTGGTTCACCCTGTAAAGCAGAGGCTGCAAGCTCTGTGCCGGAAAGTATTGGGACCATATGACTAAAATAGAGAGTAAGGCATTCAGAGGTCATGGTCCCAGGCAAGTGGGCAGGAGGGGAGATATGATCTAGTGCAACACCTGAAAAGAGTCTAAAAAAAGATGGAAAGGAAACCCCTATGAAAGGCTTCAGCTTAAAGCTGAGGCGTTGGCATTTCTTCTGAATCAACAAAAAATACCTCTCTGGGAGGGCACATACAATCTTTGGGGAAGGGACTGCACGTTCTCCATACTTGCCTATTACTTGAAGCAGTATGGCTTCGCTCCTAGCTGTAAAGAACCTCTGAAGATGCATTTCCATTACAATTCAAAGAACTAGCATTGCTCTTTCAGACATCCCCAGGGTGGTGTTATCAATACCTGATCTATTTAGCAAGAAGTACGGTTGGCAGCAGCGGGAGTTTCAGCTCAGGCTCAGTATGCTTACCTGGGACTTTGTGAATATATTTGGCAACCAAGCATCTGCCAGCGCCATTACACCGCTATTGGTACAGCTACACGAGGTGGAGCAATCACACCTTCGGCTGGATGGCAGACATAGGCAGTGACACAGAATAAATGCTGGAGACTCAGCAATCAGGCAACTATGAAAGACAAAAAAGGAGAGTGTGAGTTTGGGGAGGCCTTAGGCAAACTCTTTGGACAGGTTAATGTCTGAGTTTCACTCCAAGAGTGAGCTATCTTTCCTTTTATTGGAAACCATCACTACATAAAATTTTATATTCTCCTCATACACATACCCAATGAGAACTGAGAACTCTTGCACATTACTGTTGTTCCTGGATAACCAAAATGTCACCTTCATACCTACTTGTGGGTTGCAGTTCCACCTCATACTCTCTAAAAGTGCAGCTGGTCCATTAAAATAATTAAACCCCTCAATGTTTGTGACAATCACATCTACCTTAATGTCTTCCAGGTTCTTGGCTGGGATGACACATCCCAATAACGCAGCAAGAGAAAATGCCGTCTTTCATACAAACTAGACTTTTGTTTTCCACAAAGTTTTTCCAGGTCCTGGACACATGGTCATAGTAAATTCAACCTCTCTGACTTCACCTCTCCGATCCAGCAATAACTGGGAGGCTAGATTGAACCAGAGTTTAAAACCACGTCACCACCAACCATCTTTGGAGAAAGACTGAGAGAAGATCCAGAAAGGATTTGATCTCTAACCTACCAAGTAGGGTTACGGAAATAAAATCTGAAGTCCTAGAACTCTGTGAATTTGAATAAGTGGTGAGCTTTGGCCAAGGAAAGCAACAAAGGTGAAAGCAAGACTTCAAAACAAATATTTTCCTGCATTCCTAAAAGGCCTTTAGTTTAAAAAAAGCGTTTATAATAAAACCTAAAACAAGTTTTTAAAACTTCAGAAGCCAAGGGTACAAACAAGTTCCAAGACAGCCAGAAGAGCTGTATCATTGCAGAAATTGTGGGGAGAGGAAAAGAGAAAAAAAAAAACCCACACAAACACAAAAACACACCACACCACACATTAACTTAATGACATTGGTCAAAAAGTAAAGTATGAAATCAGAATGGGGTTTGTTTGTTTATTTGTTTTTAAAGGGTACACACATTCTAAAGCAGTCTTTGGGGTTTTGAGGGGGGAGAGGTCCTCTCTTTTTAATGTCTGCCTTCTTTTCCTCTAAGTATTTTGTGCCACTGATTATTCTGGAACAAAATCTCACCTCACTGAATTATAGCACTTTTATAAGTTATGCAACATAGGAAGTAATAGCTCAGTAATTGTCAATATTCAGCCCATCATGTGGGAAACGAAAGAAAATTATAAAAGTGAGAGGCAATTTATGAAAAGAATGTCCGTTGCATCAGCCAGTCCATCTGTGAAGTTTTGTTCATTATGTAGATTATACCACTGACATATGGAAGAGACATTTCACTGTTGCAGTCTAGATGAAACAAGTTAGAAGTGTTTTATTTTTCGACTAGAAAATCATATGGAGAGCCTCAAAAGTTTACAGGGACTGCTAATATGTTTTGCTTTTGTCCTTTTGTATACCCTTCTTTCCACCCCCATCAATATGTGGACTAATTAGAGTGATAAAACAGCTCATGTAAGATGTGACTCACTCAGTCCTTAAGAGAACAATACAGTATTACCCTCAGACAGGGAAACAGCCCAGCTCACAACAGGCAATAACTTCAGGCCTGGGGATCATTCCCACGGATTCTTAGATATCGAGCTTAATTGCAAGGTCAGGTGAGGTAAGTCTAATTTTAGACTGATTTCCTACCCACACATCCAGGTCCAAGCCTTTGTACTTGGAAACTGCAAATAAAAATGGTTAGCTTTGTGTTTTGCATTTGCATGTGTGGCATTGGAAAGAAAACAACCCCTGGTGTTTTTGAGAAATTTCTGGCCCTGGGTGCGGCTACCCAGTGCCTTCTGCATGGAATTTGCCCAGAGATACCAACCAGACAAGATGCAACTCATTCAGTTTTTAGACAGGGAACACAAACTCTAAGCACACTGCATATGATTAAGATACAGCAACTTGGCCTTGTTCAAATGAAGATCAAAACAGGCTAACAAGTTAATGAGTGATAAAACCCAACTGCAAACGTTAGCAGCAATACTAATAAGGTCTCGAGTCCGCATAGCCAAGCCATGCCCTCGTCATGTCACGTTAGGATGACTGTTCCAGTGCATTAAGCCATCTCCCACTACAAGACCATGCTGGATCAACCCAGCGCTGAGTCGTGTGATCACTCCCCATGACGGCTGAGGAAGGGAGTGTACAAGTACCTCAGACCTTGACATATTCCTTTTGTGTGCATCCAGCTTCCCACCTTTTGGCTGCCACTCCAGCACTAGTATTGCAGCCCACTCATTTGTATATGATGTACCAAGTGCACCTACTGATTGCTTTTCTTGATGATAAATCCATAAAGTCTCTCCCTGTGTATGATTGCAAAAGAACAGGCATGCAATTATACTGGGGAATAGAAGATTGGGGGGGGGGGGGGGGGGGGGGGGGGAGAAGTAGTTTACATAAGCTTAATATACTACAAAGCAAATCATGCTAAATTACAGACAGTATTCCAAAGCCTCTCATTCCCTTTGCTATAGCCATCAGATGACAGCTCACTGCCATTCCCCTCCATTCCCATCCCAGCTGTTGAATCACCCACTTGTTGTCCTTATGTTCTGTGACACACAGAGCAGATGCCAATGGCCCCACATCATAAAAGACTTCAACCTATGCAGGGCCTGAGCCTTCCCTGCTCAGCTGTCACAGCCATAGTTTGCTGCGAGACAAGCTATAGATTTCTTTTCAGAAATGCCATATTCTGCCCAGTTTCTGAAAGAGCATTCATCACCCTCTCAGGAAGAGGCAACTGGGTTAAGACAACAAACCCAACTTCTCTGCACATGTGTTTACCTAACTAATGAGAAATGAGGAATGTCTGACTGTATGCAAAGTCAAATTCCTCCAGAGATCAAGTATGCTTAGATCTGGCCATGAGAGTAACTAATAATATGCAAGTGTTATGGAACTATTTACAGGCTTAACCCAACTGCAATGAAGTCAATGGTTTAACTCTCCCTTCCTTCAAAGGGAAAGGGATCTGGGCCCCAGCACATACTTGCAGCACAGCTCCCTGCTAGGCTGGCTCATCTCCCCGTGATGAGTTTAGTAGCTGTAGCCGGTATGGGATAAATCCCCAAATTATACCCACTTCCCGCTACGGCAAATTCTGATGATTCTGCGCATTCCCCCTCTCTAAATGCCTTTATCTGAAATAGAGGTGCTAAATTATATAACGAGATACGCATAGACACTTCAGGATTAACAGAAGAACTGAAAATCGTGAGTCCTTTCTGGGCCAACAAACGGAGGTTCTGTCTATTATTGTTAATTAAGCAGAAGTCACACTGAAGCATCCTGTGAGCTGCTGCTCTCTCTAGACGTTGCTGTAAAGAACAGCGAGCAAGAAATAGCACTGCAGCACTGTCCTCTGAGAAGACGCAATTAAGATGCCTTTGCACCTCTACTGCATGCTTACCAGCCTGAGCTCTTTCTACAGAAGAATGAATTTAATTCGGCAGTCGGAGCGCAGGAATGGCATCCAGAGCTCCTGAGCCTTGCCAGCCATTTGTCCCATTTGTTCCAGCATCCTGCACGAGCCACTTAATCCATTATTTTTTTTTTAAGCTGGTTACCTGAAATAGGGCCTGATCCAATCCCCAAAAAGGCAAATGGGAAATTTCCAGTCCACTTCAATGGTACCCATGGGCTCATAGGCCTCTACGACTATATTTAGACACTTAAATATAGAAGTCTGGGCTTCAGAGATTACCGAGTGCCCACAGCTGCCACTGATCTCGGAGAGGGGAAAAGAAGAACAAATCTTTGGCTCAAAAAGCTGCTCAGTGGCAGCCTACTGCAGGCTAGGAAGGTATAGTCAAGGAAAGCATCATTATAATCTGGCTGTGTTACAGATTTCCCCTTACACAGCTGCTATGACCCACATCAGACCCAAGCTAGAGGACTACTTGCACTTCTGCAATGACACGGTACAGCTATTTCTCTGTTCCTTCCCACAGACTCAGGTACTAAAGATTGCAAGTCATTGCAAAAACACTGTTTAAATTCTCCAGTACATGGCCACACTGTCATTGTGAAGGTTTAGAAAACTTCACATGGACAAACCAAGCAAATTCTCAGAGACGTGAAAGAAACCCCCTTCTCCAAAGACGGTCCAGCCCAGTTCTGTCCAGTTAGACCAGTATTCTGCACAATATCCCCGTTTTGACAAAGCTGCACAAATCCATTGAACTGATGATATTCCACAGTAGCCAAAGCACATCCCCAGCACCAGGACCTTAGGTAGGCAGTTCAGGGGGAAAGTGATGGGCACGTGGCTGGAATCATTCCACTGCCAGGACAACCAGCACAGCAGAAGAGAAATAGGCAGAAGCAAGGAAGGAGACAGGGCTCAAACTTGATTGATTTGTCCAATTCTTTAAGGCAGAAATAATGCGACTTTTTTATGACATTGGGAATGTCACTAAATGGTTTAAGTAACAGAAATGTAAGTTACCTTAGCTTCCATATGGGTTGCCTTTGCTTCATTTTGGGAACTTAGCAGAGGTAGAATTCATCCACTGTTTGTGCTTTGGATGGGCCCTAAACATTAAAAAAAAAAAAAAAAAAAAAAAAAAAAATCAGAAAAACCCCTTGCATTGCCTCTTACCTTATTCCTATGAAGTTTTCATTTGGATTCATCAGTCTTCAAGTCCACACTCAGGTTTCTTCCTCATTTCTGAACCTACTCCCCAACTTCAGCAGGAACCCTGAATGTCTGGTAGGCTTCAAGAGCTGCTCGTCAGACAGTTTACCATGGATCTCTCCTTGAATCCTCACGCTTACGTTTTCACTCACACATTTTCAACAGTGGAATTGTAATTATGGCAGGTAAAAATCATCAGTAAGATATGTAACACAGAGCATACAATCCCAAAACTTGACACAGAAGCAGATGCACAAGTAATGCTGGAATAGGTCTACAAATCCAGGTTACAATTTACTCCTGTGTGTAAGCTCCTTTACTTGCACACCTCAAGTGCAGTCAAAAGACACTCCAGCTTCAGACCACTACAAACACCAAGAGAGAGCACGTGTCAGCTGAAATCTATCTCAAATAGGAATAGGCTGCATTTTGCAATTAATACATGAAATACAAATACAGTGTAGTTGTAACAATGATGTCAATTTGTAAAACTATATTTGTCCCGTGTACAGTGCAATTCTATAGACACTTCTGACTATGCATCTAGTTACGTCTCTCTTCAGGAGGACACTGGACACAGAAAATTCTGTTTCCAGCCGTGTAACAACACATTTTACTTCTTCCATTTTAGGGAAAAGGGGAAGATGACGAAAACCTTATTAGAAACAAAATAGTAAACACATTCCTTCCTGAAAGGGAATTTAGGAGTTGATAGACCTGGAAAACTGAAATGTAGGTGCTTTTTCTGAACTATCTCTTTTCTATCCTGTGTCATTTCCACGGCCATTGCATCCACATCAGCTAAATCACCGCAGTCCCTGGGATACGGCAGGACTTCTGGAGAAAGCTCCAAGGGGCTGAGAAACCCAGAGCAGCCTCTGCCTGTGTCTAATGGAAACTGGCAGAGCATGACAGTAGGTATCTTTGAGCAACCACATTAAAAAGGCAGGAGGCAAACTGCCTCCTGACTGAGTTCACAGCACAGCCAAGCCATCCTATGTTCTGCTAGTAGGGGCAAAGCCTGCAAATCTGCTCCCTGGCTCGAGGGAAAAGGATGCTGCCACAGGGAAGGGAGGGCAGCGAGACAGATCAAACCACGTGCCTATCTGGAACGTGACTGCTGGGTAGTGGTGGATAGACTTCAGCAATTTCACCTTGTCTGATGTAACCCTGCCTCACGGCAGTGATGAAAGGAATGGCCTTGTGATAGGACTGGCTTTGATGGGCAGATTAGATTTCATGCCAACACAGTTCTGCTGGGGCAGGGGAAAAAAAAGTAATCGTGAACGAAATAGTGTTTGATGTTCCCTATTCGCTGTACAACAGCTCCAATTGTCAGATGATCTGTCCTTACCTGGGATGTTAGGCCAAGGTGAGCACCTGATTTTTTTCATTTACAAACAATAACCACTTATCACACATGTCAATATCCTCTAGCTCTTCTTGCGCATTTCTCCTTCCCCCCAAAAGCCAGGCTAGGGAGAGACATACATAAACAAAATTCTGAGAAAAAACCCAAGCAGCTCTCAAGGGCAGAGTGGAAGTCTGGACTTGTAAAAATACTTGGGCAATGGTCCAAGCAAAAGGCCCGATTTTTAGAACAACTAAACAAAGGAGAGCAGGATCTTGTCCCACATCAGTCTTTAGAGGACAGTGAAAATATGCAGAACTGTGGTCCCAAAGCATTCTGCATCAGAGGGTGTGAAAAATGGCCTCCTCCAAGAAACTTGGGAGTGCTGCCCAAGAACGCACTGCCAACTCAAAGGCGATGGAAGGAGAAAGGTAACCCAGATACAAACCAGTGAATGTCAGCTTATTTTTAAACCTGCTCTACAATAACTGAAAGCTGAAATGCACCAAGCAGGAATGGGTGGCGCTGGGGCTTATGTCACTTGGCTGTGATTGCCTCAGTGAGTTGTTTCTTTCCCTCATACAAGCTAGAAGATACTTGCTGAGCAAAAAGTTTGAAATCGAGTCAGCCATAGTCAGTACAACCCACCAAATCCAACCTAAATTCAACCACTTGCTAGTGAAGGGATAAAGGCACATTGTTTCACCACACCAAAACCCCACTGGCCATGACTGACAGGTGTTCTGAACCCGGAGCTACACAGCAGAGAGAAGGATCATACACAGCCAGGTCTGTTAAATTCTCATTTGCTGGTAACCCGTGTGCTCAAAATACTGAGCCATTCACTTCCTTGGGAGTTTATTTTTCCCTTGGGAGAATTGTCTGTTTCTGTGAATCCTATTCATTTTCCATTCAAGTTCCAGATTGTGCAACTTCCCCGATACACCTCCTTTTACAAACTAGAAAGGACCAAAATTACTGGCAAAAGCACAGACATTGGTTTCCTCATCTGCCCTTTGTGATCTCTTCAGTTGTTGCTCTGTTGAGCTCTTATGCTTGATTTAACTGACGCTCTTTCCTAATTGTTTTTATTATTTTATCCAAACCAAGATGGAGCTGTAAAACATTCACAGGCAGATGACAGGACCATTAGTGCTGCAGAGCCAGCTGCAGCCAGGCACTAGAGAATACTAGACAATGTCTGAACTGAAACACCACCTTGAGTCTTTCTTCTTCACCTCCCCTCCAATCCCTCTGGCACTACTACTGGGTGTAAAGGTCTCAGGGGCCATTCCAAATGGCACATCAATGCAAAGACTCAGTCTAAAAGAATTTGGTGTTCTTGAAGCATGGGCAATGCTGACCTCTCCTGCATCATGAGCTCTCAGGATCCTGGCCAGTCTCAAAGTTTTTTCCTACCCACCCACCTTCCACATCAGACAGTTTTCTCCACCACAACAAGTATGTAGAGTGAGGCTGTCCCTTGCAGTGGGTCTAACACAAGCTGGAAAAGACCTTGGGTGAGTGTCCTCAGAATGTCCTCTTCCCCTGCTCTGAGCTACATACAGCCTACCAACACATTGCCTTTCCTGGCAAAGCCAGGGCTGGAGGGTCATAAAAGGCACAGAATATCAATTGGGAGTCAAGAACCTCTTCAGGGAAGCGGGTTTTGTCAGCAGAGGGTCTCCAGGAGGCAAGCGGAAAGTTACTGGGAGCCTTTTCTGTCCCAGCATTATGCCACAGTGCAGCACTGCAACGTCCCAAGAAGATTCAGATCTGACTCTGCTCTGGTGCCACTGATGTCAGAACTGGGCTGGCATGTACAAATAAATATGAAGTATTTTGTTGCTATGTCACAACGGCAGCAGCCTTTTCCATATTTATGCCTGCAAAATGTTGCTCCGCAGGATCAGAGAGGACTTCTGTGCAATGCACGTACCAGTGACAAGCCTTCTTTAATTACACTTAGAAATATATTTTTAGGAATAAGACCAAGAAGTCAACGCAGCTTCCTCCGTGTTAAAAAACTAAAATAAAAATGTAAAAATGTCTGATGGGCTGGGAGTGAAGAAAAATGAAAGTGTTGATCAGCTCAACAGCTGCAAAAATGGCTACTGGTACAAATAAAATTTTAAAAAACTTGTTAATATTTTAAAGACTGTGTGGCTGGAAAAAAAAGCAAATTTTTTTGTTACTGTTAGGGATTTACAGCTGCTGGAGGATCAGGTTTCCATAAAAACCTATCTACAGTTTAATGCCACTAAAAGCCTGGAAAATTAACTTCTTACACATTTATAGATACTTACTCACTGGAAACCCAACAAACATATAAAGGAGTTGTGACAGATACGGGGGGGATTTTATTAATTTCAACATCAAGAGGGATGTGAGGCGAGCCGAGGGAAACAACTTGTTTTCTTTTTAAAAACAAAACCACTCTTGTCCTTGACCCCAGGTAGCCTTCTGTTCCTACCACCTACCAACAGAGAAGCACAGGATACAAGATAAAGTGTAGGAGACCCGAGAAACTGGGTTATTGCAGTTGTTTCAGCTCTGACTGCCCTCATAACATCAGCCAGTATGTCAGGGTGCTTAAATATGTCTCCTCATTCTGAATGTCCAACCTAATGGACAAAGCAGGCCTGATTTTCCCAGATGGCCACCTTTCTTTTCCAGCTAAAGCCAAGGGAAGGTGGAGATGCTCTCAAATCTCAGCTCAAGTACTTCAGGTCATGCATGTAAGAGGGGAGGTCGACAAAATCAGAGGCCACTTCTGAAAAGGACTGCTGTTTCTCTGCAGGTCCACACAGCAGCATCTAAGATTTCCAGAGCATTTGTTTTTAGACTTCTAAGTCACCTTAAGCAAAGCTAAATGTCAGTTTTAATAGATTACAAAACTTTTCAATTCCAGTGCCAGCAGTCAGAAAAACTGTGAAGCAAAACTGCTATTGCCAGCACAACTCATCCCTCATTTCTTCAGATCACTGCAGCAAAGTTTTAACTTTACTATTAAGTACAGTTTTGGCTGCTCTCTGTAGAAACGATAAACAGCTGGTCCATTTGTCTCAAAGTCAATAATAGTAAAAACAATATCATAAACACAGCCTAGTGATGTTGAACACCCACTTTCTTCACTTTTTAAAGAAATCAGAGAGAATTACTACAGACAAATAACACATTAGCAGTCAAGTGCAGGTTGAGGTATTTGAGAGAGATCTACTACTTTTCCTGGTTGGCATTTTAGTCCAGTCAGAGAATCCAAGCAAAAGAGCCATCAGAAAAATAACACGGTGTGGGGTTTTTTCTGTGCTGTTTCTGCATGATTTATATTGATGATGATCATACTAAAACAAGAAACAAGGCAGATTGACTTTCAGACACCGCAATTGTTGTAGCACTGGCATTTATAAAAATTACTTTTCTTTGCTTTTGAACTGAGCAAATTCACTCTGGGCTCCACATTCCAAAAATGAATGAAAAAAGATGGAAGACTGATGCCAACTTCACATGGATCATTTCCAGCTTCAAGCCTCCATTTAACATTGCTTTGTCTTTGATCCTCACATAAGTTCAAAAGTACATGTTTACATCAAGGTCATTACAGCCGACTCAATAATTCAGCAAGACAAAATGTTTGGAAGAAAATAAGTGGATAAAGTAACTATTGAGGGGTTTGTTATCAGTTTAGGTCATGCCATAAAACAGAAAATGACCTTAAATATTGAAGGAGAAGACATGCATGAGAGAGAATCCATAGGCAGCCAAAAGCGCTGGGATTCTGGGTAACAATTTACAGCAGCAAATACTCTTGAACTGTTCAACTTCTGCATGGTTGCAGAGCAGGAGAGAGTCTAACTGCAGCAGGCAGACTTCAACCCTAGCTAGAACTGGTAAAACCCATGAGGCTGTTTCATCATCCCCTGCTTGATTCATCCCCACCCACCCCAGCCTCCACCATCACCCACCAATCCTTTTCTGTGTGAATTATGGAAAGTTGAAGGGTTGCCTTTTTCCATTCCCCTCACTTGGACTTTGCAGGCTCTCTCACGGGCACACATCTTGCATTTTTGCTTGAACATGAGTTAACAGGTAAAAATGACAACCGTCCTGTAACAGCTGCCTTCCCACAGGGTTATGATGCCCCATGAGCTAGAATAGACACACTTAAGTTGTCCCCCACTCCCAGTGAGGTTTAAGTGACCTGCGCGTGAAGGTGGCATTAAATCTTAACAAGGAACAGTGACTGTTTCTAACTCATATTTGGTAACAGAGCTTCTCAGCATCCCTTGCATAAAAACAACAGGGATAGCAATAGCAAGAGTCATTTAGCGTACATTGTCCTGGAGCAGGGAAACAAGCTAACCCACTCTCTGCATATCCACCGTGGGGCTGCAGGGTGTCGACAGCTTGGTATGCCACAGCCACAGCGTAAGGCTGAGCTCAGACTGCCATAGCTCCATCCTCCCTGCAGCTCAGACACCAAGGTCCTGGCAGGAAGGACCTTAGAGCCATCTTCTCTGCTTGGCATCAGCCACATGGTCTCCAAACAACTGCAAACAGATGTGTGACGGTAGCAGTCCTTTTGCCAGGTAACTTCAAACACAGGAACATCACAAACAGTAACAAAGGTCTGCATTTATCCAGTTTCAAAGTATTTGACAGCTCTGGAGGCTATAGAGTTGTAAAAGTGGTCACATTGTGGGAAACTTGCCCCTGCAGCTATGTGGAGAGAATTACTCTCATTTCAGCAAAATGCAGCGCTGGGCTTGCATCACACTGGCAATCTGTGTGGCGTGACCTGTGTGCACACATATACTTCTCTATCATGGGAAGAATAGAATACAAAACCCTTCTCTGTTTCAATTCTGATCAGATTTCCAAAAGCTGGGGGAAAGGAAAATAGAGCACAGGTTTGAGAGCTGGCAGAACAATTCAGTGATTCATCAGAAATGACACAGGTGCCACAAGAAAGGAATTTTCTCCAGTCGGAATGACTGTTTTGCCAAAAACCCAGCTACATGCTAAAAAAACCCTCTCATCCTAGGTTTAACCCAGGCTTATCAACACACTGTGGTGCAGCCTAACCTTTTCCCCATCTCTCATCCTCCAAGGCATATCCCTTCCACAGTCCCCATCTCTCCGAGGATTTTATCATTTCCCTAAAGCCAGACTTAGACCCATGCTCCGTACCTGAACCCAGTCCCAAATGTCTCAGTACATACAGTACAGCATGATGACTTGGCTTCCACTAATGCTCTGAGCCAAACCTCACTGCCTTGGATAAGATCTTTCCTCCTGCTACAGCCCCTGGACCTCTGGAGATCCACCATGTAGTTGTCACTGAAAATGGCATTTTCATGGTGAAATTACCCTTCCGACTTTGGAGCTTTCTGGAATTGATAAAAAGACTCATTGACTGCATCAAGCTCCTAATGAATTGCTGTTTGTATACCACAATATTTAAATACAACAGATAACCAACAACAACTAAAACCCCTTTATATCAACTCGTGAAAAGCCACAGAGAAAAGTTACGTTACAGCCTAATCCAGCGGGAACATTACCTTAGGTCGCACTCACTTCCCATCTCATGTAGAGTCACATTTGGCCACCTGATTTACCATCACCTCCCCTGTGCTGATACCTATCCATCTGTTTGATGGACAGGCTCCAACAATATAAGCCACCTCCACCTGGTTTTATTAAACCCACTGACCAGCACACTTCATTGGAGAGGAGTTTATCTCCTCAAGTGATTTTGCAGGTCAGACTCCTGGGGTTCACCCTTACCTCTGCATCCACACAAAGGCCAATGCTCTGATGGAGAGCAGCAATTACCAAAGCATATGAGGTGGCAGGAGGCAGAGGAGCAGATTGCAAAGAGTGTGGCCACCCTGGAAGCACCTACAGAAACTCCTGTTAGGTGGAGATTTAAAGTCAGCCAGGTCTTGTGTCATCTTTCATCAGTCTGCTTGGCTTTCCCTCTCTGTCAGTGAATGATGAATATGACCTTCTTTGTTTGAGTTCTTGCGATGAAGCACTGTTTGCATAAGGCTCCTTTTTATTTATTTTTTTCCTGCGGCTTGTTGACTTTTATAAGACATTCATAAATTTGTTCTGAGTGCCAGTGAGATGCTTAATGGTGCTAAAGGGAAGGTATTAAGGATAGTCAACTCATGTTAGAACAAGCTACTTGAAAGTAGCTATAAATATTTGTCTGGATTTCATTTTGCTAACAAACAGCTTTTCTTTTTCTCCCCCCGCCACCCCCTTAAAGAGTTGATTTCATAAACAACAGAAGAATTTTCACATTAATATGAAAGTGCATGTCTGGGTTTGTTTTTTTTAATAGAAACTTTCCTATTGGGGACATTCAAGTCCTTGTATTCTGTCTGCATGAAACCGGCTCCCTTTTCAGGAAAACCTTGGCAGCTTAAGACCTCCAGGGTGAGCTAATGTTCTTTTGCGCTTCCTCAAACTCATCTCTGCTCTTTCATTGCTCTGGCAATGAGTTTAGGCTAGACTTAGGGACTGCAGTGTCCTAGAATGAAGCCAGTAGCTACACATCCCTCTTCATTTTGCTCATAGGCACACTGAAGGTTTTTGGATTCCTTCAGGACTGTAGCCACTGGCCACGTAATTTGGAAACCACCAGCTGGTCCTATTGCTCTAAGGTCACACTGACACAGACAGACACAGAATATTTTATCTTATTGTCTTTGGTACCAAAGTCCCTCTCATTAGGACCTATGACGGGTAATTGGGAGCAATCACTCATGCGTGGCTACCCTCCAAATCCCCATCAGCCCCAAGGCAGCAGAGACAGCCCTTTGTACAAGAACAGTCCAAAGCTACTTCTTGGAATCAGCAGGCATCAATGATGAGGACTTGTCTCTGCCTCTGGCTTTGGACAGACAGCCCTTTCCTTCCCAGAATAGTCTCCACATGCATGAAAGACCCAAAATTTTGTTGGGATGCAGTGATCTGAGAACTTCCAAATAGCTACTGCTGGGACAGATGACCAGATAGCTCAGTGCTCAGCCAGCAGGAGAGGAAAGGCTACAAGGGGGCACCCAGAGGAGCTGGGTGGAGGAGAGGAATCCCCCCCTCTTAGAACAGGAATTATGAGACCAAAAGGAGTGGGAGAACAGGATTTGGGAGGGTCTATTTGCTTCTTTGTTTTAACTGTGTGGCAAGGATGAGTTGTCAATGCATTTTTTATTTATTTTTGTTTAATTCATTTTCCTGGTGCTTTCACCAACCATAGCTCATTACAGAAGTCCAGAAAGTACCAGAAAGGAAGTCTGGAACACTGTCATCTCAGCCAACTTGCATTAAGACTCTGGGTGAGTTTTATCCCAGGAAGGACAGTCAGCTTTGGTCCAAGCTAGCAAACTGACTAACATTTTCAGCTTAACGTCACTTCTGGTGGTGTTCAAAAAACGTGTAGATGTGGTGTTTAGGGACATGGTTTAGTGGTGGACTTGGCAGTCCTGGGTTAATGGTTGGACTTGACGATCTTAAGGGTCTTTTCCAAATGATTCCACAATTCTATAAATATTCAAAACTAACATCCCATAGAGAACTTCCCCAGACAGTGGGTGCAAAACAAGGGAAAATAAACTTTCTAACACAAATCTCTAAACCATCTCCATCGTTTTTTCTGGATACTTTTGGATTTTCAGGATACGTGCACAGCTACATCCCAGTACTCTCCATTATAACACAACATTATGTCACAAACAAACCCCATGCCTCCAGCACAGTAATGGCAAAGACCTGGCAGATGGTCCAGATCAGCAGAGATACAAGTAAACTACCACATAGCTAAGGCACCTGCCCGGGGGAAAAATGCAGTTACCTGCCAACATGCATCTCACTGCTTCTGTTGTTCTTCCTCCTCCCTTTTTTCAAAAATGCACGTATATCATTCAGCCAGGTTTTCCAGTCCATGCAAATGCTAATTGCCATGGTTTGAAACATTCTGTACCTCACTAGAATTAAATGGCAAACCAGCAGTTCTGATGATATCATGGTGAATGATTTATCCAGCGATATGCTACATTCCTACAGTACGGTTAAGCAATAAGGCACGCTGGGGAGAACATTTGAATGATTAGTTTGCCTCTAGTATGTGCTACAGTCAAAGGTTAATGCCTTTGAGCACCCAAGAAGTTCAATTAATGCTCTGAAATGGACTAGCTAGGAGGCCTGATGGCTATTATTAAAATGGAACATTAACACAAGGAACACAATTTCATGCCTTTGCAAGGCTTTGTAAACATGGGTAGAGTACTTTGCACATCCAAAGCACTGTGGCCATGTTTCTAAATTAGAAAGCACCTGAAGAACTATTTGTTGAGAGTTGGGCCTCAGCTGCATTATGGACTCACACTTCCACCATGACCACAGTGTTTGGGTCAAAAGACTTAGAAGAAGCTGTGGTTTCTGGTGCTATCGGGATGGAGGCAATGTGCAATCTTATACTACCTCCTCTATTTCTCCAGCCTCGCTCCCACCAAAATGCTCACAAGCCTGAAACAGAGTTAAGTAGTAACTCCTTTGAAGCAACATGCCAACTTCAGCGTTACTAATGACTACAGGGAAAGACCCGTCCCATCCACCACAGATTTTGCCACATGGACTCATTGCTCTGCTGCATCTTTGTGACACTGTTTGCAAGGGGAAGAAGTGTACACTGGCAAGAACCAAGAACTAGTTCAGCAGATTATTTATTAAAACGCTCTGCAGAAAGGCTCTCCTATAAATCCATCAATACTTCCAGCTGATGTCACCAACAGTCATATTCCTCTCCCACATCAGAGCAGCACGGAGAGCCGCTAGCTCGTTCAGGGGCCAGAAGGTCTTAAGAGATGGCACTAGCAAGAGTGGAGCTAGGAATAAACCTCCAAGGACGATGACTTGCACAGGAACCACCCACTCTCTCAGTGCCCTTGAAGTCATACACACATGTTGCTCTAATTGCCCAGTCCTAGCTTCTTTCTCTGCTGCAGACCAATGCAAGGCCCTTTCTCTACAGGCTATCCATTCATTTTTAGTTTATTTAAAGACCTTAACCTACAACACTTTCTCAGCCAGGACCAAGCCAGCTGTGATGCAACAAGGCATGAGTGTGCTACAGTACAGCCAGCTCAGGTTTGCTCTTCTGAGGCTGCCCATCCCAGCTATAAAACTCCCTGCCAAGACAAATTGGATTAAACTCAGGTCAGATTATGTGAGAACTGGGCTGCAGGGACTTTTCACTCTAGCCTTTCTTCAGTAAGGAGAACTCCACAGGCTCAGCATGACAACAAGAGAAGAGAGAAAGAGAGACTGAAGCCATAAAGAGCGAACCGAACCGAACCCCCTGGGGAGAGGAGAACAAAGAGAGATAAGATGCAAGGTAAATAAAAAGGCACAAGGGCTTAGTTGTGGCTTCAGAGAGAGAAAGTGGGGGGCAAGGGGTCAAACTTTACACTTATTAACCTTGCACCAGCAAACCCTGAAAACCTGCAGCCACCCCAGTGACTGCTGCATGGGCAGGCCAGTCTGGCCTATCTTCATCTTTTAAACTAAGGGTAAAGAAAACAGAAAAAGAAGTACAGTTTCACCTTCAGATCCCAGGCAGTTTGCAGTGTTACAAGTCTGACCTGAAAGTGGGATTTTGCTCTGGAATCTCCCCACAGCGTTATTTAACTTTACAAGAAACAGCATTGTGAAAACATGCACCTGCTCCCCAATCCACAAAGTATAGACATACGACAGCCTTTGAATACAGGATCCTCTGTAAACAGAGTGCCACTATTCACAGTCTGAAATTATTAGTCATTTATATAAATACTTTTCTGTATCAGGAAAAGTATTTTCATGGGTGTCCTCTAGCTGCATAACTCATTGAAGCAGTACCCGATTCTGTCAATACTATTGACAGAACGGTAAAACTAATGCAGCAAGTAACACAAATGCAGAAACTATGAAGACTGATACATAAAATAAATTGAAAGTCCATGTATTGTATAATGTGTGTGTATATATAGTACAGAAAAAGTCATTTATATCCCTGTCCTTGATGGCAAATAGAATAATAGTAAGCCTGGTCTGGGTGTTCTGGCAAGCAGAAACATAGCGTGATTGCCATTTAATGAATTTACTTGTTGGCTTGGAAAGAGAATTCAAATTCTTGGTGTATTAAGATTGAAAAAGCATCATACAAAAAGATGCCTTATTTAAACACTGAACAACCAGCTTTATTCTGGTAAAGAAAACAGATCTCCATAGCACAAGTCTAAGTCTTCCTTACTGCATCCCTCTGGAGTGGGGCATCCCCACAAACACTGGGAGATCCACTCAGAGCTTCTGCATACAGCCTACAGATTTTATTTTCGTTATTGGTGTAATACTGCATTACAGTCACATATACCTAGAGTTACTGCAGTACAAATAAACTTTGTTACAGTCGCCAGGAAGATATGCTGCCACTGAACCACTCCACGAACAAGATTGTGGCGACCCCTTCTTTTCAAGCTTCTGTCTAGAATTTTGCATACCTTTTTCCTTCTATTACTGAATTTAAGCACAAATTTTTCAGGATTTGGGAAAGGCAAGGGCAGCTCTGCCCAGCCCCTAGCACACAACAAACTAATTAATAATTACAGCAAAAGAAAGAACATAGCTGCGAACCCATTCTCTCAGTTTGAGAGACCAGTGATTGAGAACTCCTGCCTCCTGAAAAGTCTCTTTTGCTTCCCAGTCCAGTTTGTATTTGTTTAAGCCTGAGGCAGGCAAACACGACACAAGGCTCCAGGAATCCATAACCACCCTGATGCTTCTGGGTTGCAAAGCATCTCCACCACCATCTGTTTCCAGTCACTCTGAAACGAGTTCTGAAGAGTCAATTGTTTTCTTCTAGGAAAAATAAACATGCAAGCTGCTATTCTCCTGATTTCCAGCAATTTTCTGCTGTGGGTAAATGTAGCTTCAGATTTTGGAACTAAGTCTCATTCTCATCCAAAGAATTTTGCAATATAATTACCTCATTTTTACTGACTTGGGTAACTGCTGGCCTTTAAAAAAAAAAGTGTGTAAAGTCTGCAAGACTAATTCCTCCTCCTTCCCCTTTGTTATAAAATCTTGGAACAATTGATAGCAATTAATCTTACTTGGTATTTCTTTGGTTCTCTATTTGTTGATTTAAAGGCATTTTATTACTGATTGTTTTCAGTTGCTTGGACAGCTGACAAATCTGTACTGTGGTTTGATTTGTTTTCCAGGGAGTAAAATTATTATTTTTCTTATTTTTACAGCTCTAATGCATAGTGACTGATGGAGGTAGCCCTTCAGAAACTACATACGCGAAACCAAAACTACCTCCAGATTGGGAGAAGATTGCCTAGAGATTCTGCAGGCAGATTACACAAGAAAGATGTGGAAGGCAATAATGCTGTCTTTATATTTTATTATTTTATTACTAGTTTTTAAGATGCCCAGCTTGCACATGGATTACAGATACTTCCAAATACAGTGGCAAAATCCATCCCTAGGTCTAACCTCAGTGGCTTTAGAGGAACAACGTTGACTTTGGAGCAGTACTGGCAGAGCTGGGGGGTGAGGGGGTGCACTTTTTTGCTTGTTTAGGGGCTGGAGTGCTCTAGCCCAAGCAGTATCCCCATTCCTGCACACCTGGGAAAAGCTGTGCTCAGTAGAAGGAGTATGAAACAGGGTCCAAAACTCTGGACCACAAAATAAGGACATAAAAGAATTAGCAGAACTCAAGAAAGAAGGGTGTTAATACTGAACAGCTCAATATGCATCACCTTCACCTCCTACCTTCAGCCTCCTCGCTGTCACTAACAATGACCTACGCCCTTTGACTCTGAACATTACTTACCCTCATTTTTAGCCTATTTTCATCTCTGCATCCTCCTTTTACCTGCATCTCACAGCTGTGTCCTCCGTGTGTACACCCTCTCTTTCCCTTTTCTCATGGTCTATCTACAAACATGACCAACACCACCTGTATGTCACACATTGCTTAGCCTCATGTTTTTCTGATTCCAAACTAAAACCTCACTAGCCATTTCAAACAAATGATGGAGAAAGGCCACCATCTGTCAAAGTTCCTCCTCCAAAATATACAATAAAGTATTGCTAAAACAGAAATCTTTGCTATTAGACAGTGCTTTCATTGCTTTCCACATATTATACAAGTTTTCCTTATCAGAACATATATGAAAAATCAGCTTTTTATTCTGAAACTTCAGAGCTCTGCATGATCACAACTGCTTTTCTCTATGGCCTGCTGTGCTCATTTATACACAACACAGTGCTAGCAACTTGACCTCAGGCAGAACTTATATGTGAGCTTAAGTGCATGGAGAAAGTAACTGACTGCTAATGAATCATAGAATGGTTTGGGTTGGAAGGGACCTTCTAGTTCCACTCCCCCTGCCATCGGCAGGGACGCCTTCCCCTGGACCAGGTTGTTCAAAGTCCCATCCAACCTGGCCTTGAGCACTGCCAGGGATGGACTACAGTTTACTAAAATTTAAATACTTTTGCACAAAAGAAAGAATGTTCTTACTGCCATGGTGTCTTACTGGATAGATTATGTGATCTGCTTAACTATCTTCATGTTTGTCCCTCTCCAGTTAATAAACACTAGGAAGAGCCAGCTTTAAGCCAGGCCCTAGGTGGTGGTGGCTTAGGGACACAGTTACAGCCCAGGGACCACACTTACTCCCTCCTCCTTTTTTGTAATCCGTTGCTTCTACTGCCTAAAGTCAGCAGCACACAAAAACAGAACAAGTGATCAGAAATACAGTGAAATGAGGGATAAGAATCATTATTTTGCATGCCCCCGCTGCCGACTAAGGAAGGTGCCTTCAGTTCTCTTCACTGCCCCAAGCCACCCTCTCCTTCCACCATCCATGTTACTTTACTGTGCCCCCACTGCCATTCCCAGCTGGCTGCAGTACCGCCAGCTCTCTTAAAAAAAACAAAACAAACACACACACAAAACACAAACAACAACAACAGACAAACAAACACACACACAAACAAACCACAAAGCAACCACCACACACACCAAACCAAAAACCCACACAACTCTTTCAGTTGCCAGGTTATTATTCACCCTTTCAGCCCATTCCAAAGCATCTTAGATTATTTAGATGAGATGCCTCTCTGGTTCTCTTCTTGAGCCTACAGCCCTACTACTCTTTTCAAGCTTCACACATATTTTTCTTGGATTTTTCCTTTTCCTCTTCCAGCCTCCTCCTCCACAACACACTGCAAGTGGTGGAAGCAAGCCCCATACTATGCCCTGAGAGACCGTAACAATAGGCTTGAGCTTGGTATTACTGAATCACTCATACTGACATCTTTGCTTCTTTGCTTTCTAAACCACAGCCATAAATTGTTGGGGAAAACAGCACAACAGTGGTATCTTCACATCTATGGCCTCAGCCACTTCTCTAATATACAGCAAATATGGCCCACCAGGCCAGTCAGCCACGCATAGCACAGATCTAGCTACAGACCACTGGTGATGCTTCCCCCCACGCTTGCTCACGTGCAGATCTTTCAATGTAATTGGAAGATCTGGGAATTCCTTTCCTAGTTCCACGGACGCCAGTGTGTTCCTTTCCCCTCCATCCCTGGTCACCTTCTTAGGGTACCATCTTCTGAAGACACATGTATCACTGCTGCAGCAGTACTGTCTCCTTCCAAGGATGCAGGATGGATTGAAAGCATCCTTGAACAAGTCACCACAGTGTTCCCATCTCTTTCCACCAGTCTGGTCTCGTTTCGATCATCCATTTCCTCTTTATCCACATTGCCTGTTCTCATACCCATTCACATCACACATTTAAGAAGGCGACAAAGAACGTCAAAAGTTTTTATAATCCAACTAAACCACATTTGCTGCTTCAACCACCAGCTTAGTTCACTGTTCTCCTTTTAAATAAACACAAACAACCCCAGAAGATCTAGCAACAACAGAAACAGGCAGGCAGCAGAGCAGTACACACTGAAACTCAGCATGGTCCCCCATTAGGGGGAAAATTTCAAGCGCTTTAATCATGACAAACGGCACCACAATGAGTCAGTGGATATGACGGGTCAGCCTCTTAGCTGGTGCAGTGCCAACAGCTTCCACAGGGGTTCATCAGGCATGAATTGGCCCCATATGTGAAAACCCGCTACAATTTGTCCAGTTTCTCCCATCCCTGTGGAGCAAAGTCTCCATATGTGAGATCCCACAGAGCTGTCAGCCAATGTCACATTTCAATAACAGCAAAAACAACCAGGGCTGCATCAACCAGAAAAGCAATCCCATACCTCATAAACTGGCAAGTGACCTGGGTTGGCAATGTTTTTGTTGATCATAACCCTTTCTGTGGAACAACACACAGGAACTATCATGCCAGAACAGACTCAGTGATCCATCTTCTGCTTGTCTCCCATCTCCAGAGGAGGCCAACACTGATGATGCTCTAACAGAAGATTAAAAAACGGATATATGAAGCCTGCAAGGAACCTGGGTCACTTGTGCAATATTTTGCCCTGGACCCAGGGAAAACTCCACTACTGTCATGCAGAAATATAATATTATACTGTGCTGTCCCAGATATGAAAGACTGTCAGGTGCTGTCATAAAGAAACACGTGTCAAAGTCAGAGGATTGAACATTTTCTCTTCCTTTTTATTTTAGATTGATTAATCTAACTGCACATTCTCTCCTTAAGATCAAATCTTTGATTTCTCAACAGACTGGACTTTACAAATTAATTCCACTTTGTGTCAAAAAGCATTATTATTCTTACTTATGTTAATGTCTTCTGTTACAGAAGAAGTAGTTTGTCAGGATTCTTTCTTGAACCTTTCCCTGTTTTATTCAGCATCGCAGCCTTATTCAACATCAAATTAATGTCGGTCTGTTCAATCGCTTTTTATAGATATTCTCTCACCCCAAACTTTATAAACTTTTCTTTTCAACCTTTATTCCACCTTGTCTTGGACAAGCTTTATATAATTCAGCTATAAAAAATAATCAGCTCTACCTTAAACCAAGATTGCATTCTCAGTTCCTACAATGCAAACCAACAGGTCAGATGAAAAATAAATAAAAAACAAAAAGCTCCAAACAGAACTGAAACGGTATCTTCTGGCCTGCTGTGTCTGAAGTAGAATTTAGGGGAGTTGGCTCCAATGGTACTGACAGCTATACAATGAATCATATTCTTTCCAAATTGCTGATTCTTATTTTAAGCACAAAGTGTTCTTCATTTCCAAAGCAGAGACTGTGATCAGAGGACTGTTTTATTTATATGTCTTTTAGTCACAAAATGAATTATTTTGCAAATATTAAATCAAAATAAAATACAGTCTAATCTTCAATTTTTCCTCTTTCTGAAACAAGTACTTTTAAAATGCTGTGCCTGTGAGCCTGGTAAAGCGTGCCAAGATGAACTTCTCAATCAATTTTTTAAAAAAAAAAGTATAGACACTTTGTTTTAAGCTACTGAAAAATATTTGGCTCACTCTATATATTATTAATACTCGTAACATCTTCTGATGACAGAGCCTGAATTAAAGAGGGAAAACACTTGCATCCCTCCCCAAGCTAAATATTTTCTGAAGTACCAACTGCCAACCCTGGCAGCCCCACCACCCTTGTTAGGTGATAAATTAACGCTCACGCTCCATCGCGCGCCTTGCCAAGGCAGGCAGGGTTCAGCCAGCCAAAGCCTCGCTTTGTCCAAACTGCACCCACCCTCTAGTGGGATGAGGGAAAAGTGCTGCTCCAGACTGCCAGCCTCTCCCACACGTGCTTTATCCTGCAGCACAGGACGATGTGCCATAATAGCGAAAGAACATTCGTATAGGATAAACACGCTAAGATTTTGCTTTCTTTGCTCCCCTCAGCCCTCCAGACACCTGCTAGGTACGTGTTAATAAGGCACATGAGCTCTAAGACATGATTACAGCCCCAGCGAGTTTCACCAAAAAGCTTCAGGAGCAATCTTTTCTTTCCAGCTTTGCCTGGCATCTTTTTGAGTCAGTGCCATTTTAACTAGTTTCACAGGTGACTAAGCAGTGATGAGGCCAGTGAATTAGCGGCCATCATTATACCTTTCTTCTGCTATAAAAACCACACACAACACAAAACCAAAAATGCTTAGAAAAAAATACACCCAGTCCATTTTCTTCTATGTACTAGACAGACCCATACAATTGACTGTAAAAAGTGGAAAAATGGAATGTTGCTGCTCAACAAAGGAGTACTGCAGTTGTGGTACTATCTGTGCAAAAGCAGCAAAACTGTAAACAGGTTTCAACCCACGACCTAGGTCAGCTGTACAAAAATACAGGCAACCCTTAAGGCAAACTGCTCTTGAAAGTGTTTGCAACAAAGAAGGCCAGAACTTGCTTCCCACAGCCCAGGAGGAGACAGAGCAAGATGCTCTGCAGGGGATAGACAAGCAGGACCAAGGGAGACAGCAGAGCAACACCCCCAGCTAGGGATGCAGCCCCCCCAGTACCTGGGCAAGAGCTGAGTGAGTTCAGTAGCCACAGCCAGGGTCAGCCACAATCCAGAACCTCAGGTAAGCCCAACTCAAGCCAGAAGATGAAGGTGCAAGGCTAAGCACAAGAGCCCCACACCACCATTGGCTGAGCCTAAACACAGACAAGGACCAGCAGGCACAGGGTGTGTGGACAGGGCTCAGGTGGAGCTGCTTAGGGCAGCCAGAGCCTGCCAGCACCCCCTGAGGTCTGGCAAACCTATTTATAAACCCAAACGAACAATCCCCAGTGAATTCAGGTGAGTCACATTAGGTCCAAAAGAAAGAAGTAAAGATTTACAGTAAAGATGTAAAGTGAAAAGCCATTAATAAATAGATTCTATTCTCAAATACAAAGATGGAGCCTGCAAATAAATCCACTACCTTTAACAGTAAACCTTGATGAAAGCTGGAGATAAAGAATTGACTCTACAAACAGCGATGCCTTTTACTAGCCTATTTTGTCCACTGCATGCATGATAGCAAGGTGAAGGACAGAAACAAAGCGGGCAAGGCCATAAAAAGAAACATAGGAATTGAAATCATTGAGCAGGACTGAGGAGAGCATGATCCCTTCCTCAACGTGATGCAATCAGCAGCCTCCAGCAGCCTACTAAGCAGGCTCGGATCTAGAATGGAAACAGCATGAAGCGCACCAGAGGGAGGATAAAAATGAAGCTATCGTTCACAGAGCACATGGTCCTACCAGGAAATACAGAAACCTCGGACTGGTCTGGCACTCTGTCTCTCCCTCCCTATGGGTCTTCTGCAGAAAGCATAGCCTGTGCGCCCACGAGGTGATGAAATCCCTAATGCTGTATGGCACATGGGGAATTCAGGGGATTGCAAAACAGGATGTTTCTTGGAGGAAATACAGTCGCAGCAAGCAAAAGCTTTGAGTACGGTACATCTCACAATGATGTAAGAGCTTGATTATGCATCTCACTTAAAGCCCAGCTTAGGGGGTTAGATCTAGTAGAACTAATAGGCAACACCTGCTGCGATGAAAACAATTTCCGCCCCTGAACTCTAGCAGAAGTGTTTATCTTTTGAGTTAGAAAATATTTCTCCAATGTCTGAACAAGACTCCAGGGACAGGAACATATGCCCAGAACTGATGTTTCTGCGTATTAGATAGCTTATAAAAATGAGAATTAGAAAAACCTGGTATCATCAGACATCTCGTCCAATAAAGTCATTAAATGGAAAGTACAGGAAGGTTCTGTTAGCGTTTCCCCTCCCTGCCACTGTAGTCCTAGTTGTTCTTTGTAGCGCAGAAACAGAGGCTACTGAAAAAGCTTGCTGGGGTAAATTCTGAGTTCAAAATTCAGGGCTTTTCCAGACCTGTCCCTCACAAAACTACCATTGGCTTCAGTGGAAGCTTTACCCAAATATCGGCCTCAGGACTTGGGCCTCTTGGTTTTAGTTACTAATTTGATTATTAAAGGTTAAACAGAGCTGTTGACAGTACAAACGATTTTCTTACGTAAGCAGTGAAAGGGAGAGTGTCAGATATACAAGATAAAACAATACTGCCAAGTCAAGGCAATATAGGTTACGGGTGAACGTCCTTTCACAGAACGTACTGCACCAAATCCCAAGTTTTGCCCTCTTCCTCAGGCAAAACTCCCATTTAAATCAACTGGAGCTCAGTGTGATCAAGAAGCAGAGTCAAGCCTAAGGACGGACCTCGGCGTTCAGCCATGATCGTTACAAGGGCTTTAAGAGATGGTAGCTGTTGAAAACACAAAAGTTCTACATTTTTTGTTCTTACAGAACAAAACCTGTGAGCAGTGAAAGGTCGTCGAAAAACACATGCTCTGCTTTGCACTGAGAAAGGACAAGGCACAGGTCCCAGGCTTGACCAGCAAAGCTGCAGCGTGAAGCATTGCTTCATTTTTAACTTAGGTGGACTGTTTGTCCTAATAACGTCTTAGAATGGTAAGACCAACCTCCCCTGCAGACGTAACTGCTGCACAGATTCATTATCTAATTCCCATGAAATACCACAACTGCAAACGAAGTGCTTCAGCCCATCAGTTATACACATACAACCCTTAACAATAAACCCCTCGGTGACAGGAATGTCAGGGAGGGCACATAGGGCTTTCCTCCCATACTTTCTGCTACGACATTCTTTATCTAAAGCTTAGACACAAACCAGGGACTTTTTTTTAATTCTTGACCAAAAATAATAACAGCAAATTATATTTTTAAATTATATAAGTGATACTTAAAAATAATAACGATCCAGTCGAAGGCAAACTGTTCTCGGTTCAGTCTAACAACATTTCATTAGTTTGGTGATTAAGTAACAAGCCAAAAGTTAACTTCCTGGAAAATCTACTGTTGTTATAATGAAATTGCACTGTCAGAGCCGTACTGTAGTTCTGTCTTTAATAACAATGCAACAGACATTGAGGGAAATTCCTGTGGTCGTCTGTCCTATTCAGATACAGTTATCATCCAATAGATCATCAGCTGTACAATAGTCAATGGTGTTGCAAAGTTTTTGACACAGTTAACACATTAACACATAAGACAAATGTCGGATTTGAGCCAATTCTCACCAAAGCCAATGGAAAACTCCAACAGAGTTGTACTGGGCACAGGGATGGTGTCACACGTATTGTCAATCACGTAGCAAACAAGACAATCACAGCAGCTCCCTTCTGACATCAGCGTCTGCCTCTACTCGAGGCTTTGGCAGCGCCTCGCAAAGGACTGGCTCTCTTTCTCCTGCTTCTTTTTAACAGCCTGAGACTCACTCGGGCTTGGTTTTTTGGCATAGGGCACTCAAAAGCACATTGTCAGGGTTCACAGAACTGAAGTCTGAATTGTTTTTGTCTTTTCTTCATAAATATCATATACTTTTTAAAGTGTGATTTGATTTTTACCCTTATGCTTTACCCATATATATATATATATTATTTTTTTTTTAAATAAAGAAGCAACAAGCCCTTGCTTTACTACCAACCCCACTATCATAAATCACAGGCCAGCTCCGATCACGTACTACTGCAGCATGGTCATGTCAGCAAACATGCCGGTATATCTAACAATGGAATGTATTTTCTGAACAAATGTTTAATAAAGCTCACATCATTTGCTGAGTTCATTGGGACTGATCTGCTCAGAAAAGGAATATCATGGATGGAAAGCACACTGTTCCTTCACAGTCACAGTACTAACACAGCAATAAACTATCTCAACTGACACATCAAGCTTAAAGCAACAAAATCATTGTGCAAATGGTACACAGAAATACCAGAACTCCCAGTTTAAAATAAAAGCTAAAAAATAATGAAAGAAAGATAGACTGTATGTTAATTGTTATGGCACTGATACCTGCTGGGTTGCAGATCCAAATGAATGAGTGGGCAAGAGAACCTGATCCTAGAAATATGCTCACGAAGACCTGAGTAGGAGTCTAAATCCAAGATAATTTTCCCTTTTTGTAAAATCAGGGCTTCAAGCAGAAGGAAATGTGTACATTTTCCTATTAATATGGGAAAATATTATCCCAGGGCTGAAGAGGCAGAGACAAAACAGATAATAGGTGTCAATGAGTTCCGAACGAAGCCTCTCTCTCCCTTCCCCTCTGCTCTTTCCCATCCCTAACACCACCCAAATTTGCTGCTACCCAGGATTTCGTGTTTTAGCACATCTGCACCAGCCCCTGCTGCAGGGACAAGGCTGGGAGGTGGGCACCCCAGCAGGGAGTTGCATGCCCTCCATCCCCACCCAGGAGCTCGGCAGAGGCCGGAGCTGTGCCGGCGGAGCAGCAGGTTGGCAGCTGAGCCTGTTTCCCGGTGCCGTGCCGCTCTGGCAGATGCGGTGCCGGAGGCAGGCTTGCTCCCGTGGAGGCTGTGCCCCATCCTCTCCTGCCGGGGTCCAGGGGACTGTCCTAGCAGCGGGTGTAGTACGTGGGAACATGCTTCCCCTCTCCAGTGCGCTTCCCTCAGCAGACTCTTGCTGTGTTGCATCTGTTTCTGACAGAGATCCCAGCTTTTGGCCTAATGCAGTACTTCAACAGCGCTTGGTTAAGTTGCCCTGGGAATACAGCCTGTGCAAGCACTGACTGAAGGAGATTTCCAGTCTCCTGTCCCAGAGCTTTCAAAGGAAAAGTGTTAAAAAAAGATGATAAGCAGGTAAATGGCTACGACAACCCATCAGGATCAGCCACAAAACACCAGCACCCATTATCAAACTTTGCCCAACATAATACCCTCAGCCCCAAAATTTAAATCACTAAAATAATCTCTTTTAATCAGGTGGAAATGTATTGTGAGGGACTTCTTTTTATTGCCCTGCAAAGAACACAATCAACATTTTTTTTTAGCTGAAATTCATAGAATACTGCCTGGTTTACATGGAGAAGTGGGAAGCGAAGACTCCCTGCAGCGTGCCTGCAGAGGGAAAGTACTTCTTAGAAAGGGCCAAGTTCAGGATTTCAGCCTGCACTTTAAGCAGGGGCTAAGAGTAAAGTCCTGCCTGCTGGAATTGTGAAATCTCTGTAAAGCAAGTTTGTAAGCAAGTATTAGCACAGCTGGCAAAGGCTTTCAGCTAGGAAAACGTTTTTCTACTGGTGAAGACGTGCAGGAGGGGGCAGATGAAGAAGTCTGCAAAAGCACATCGAATGGGGGGCTGTGTGGACCGGAGGGCTGCTGAGAAGCCATTGCCACATTCATGAAGGATGTTAGGTCCTTATACCAAAATGCTTTAGCAACAGCTATTAGTAAAATATGTTTTTCTCTGTTCCCTGCATGGACTCGAGTTCTGCAGACAGCTACAATGATAGCCTTTTGGAATGCCAGACAGAGGAGATGGACCTGGCACACAACACACAATGGGGAGACTGGTTTGGTAGGTCCTGGTGGAGCACTTCAGCCCAGTGATGGACTGTGGAAGCAGCTTGTACTGAGCTGAACACAAAACTCGTAATGGGAAAAGATGCGTGCTCTTACAAGGGCTCCATTTCAAAAGCTTTTGTGAAAAGTCAGGTCATAAACAACTGAAAGAAGGAACTTCAAAATCTACTTTGGTGAAGAAAAAGCAGGTACGGAATGAACCTGGATTAGACAGATTCCCTCAGGGAAGGAGAAATAGGGGTCTCGTTAAAGCACCAGCTGTTAATTCCCATCTGTATGTAATTTCCGTTCCTATAGCCCTTCCAAAAAGGATCATTAGTGAACTGGCTGAAAACTGGAGGAGACCCAAGTGCAAACTTGTGGTAGGTGTCCCACAGCTCGGAGGAGACCGTCTGTTTCCCACGTGGGTTTGAGGCCGGATGACATTTCTAGGCAGCGTAGAGGCAAAGGTCACCAGTGACAGCATTGCCCAAGTGTAGGGAAACCACACTGGGGAAAACGAGAAGCTGCTGAAGCAGCAGAGTCACCGTCAGCAACTGTTCCCAAGGCCCAGGTGAAACGCTGGCTGCTGGGCTGCCGTTGAAGGCATGACATGGCTTGGAAGCCACATCGCTGATCAGAAATAACTGACCCATGGAAAACATGCACAGCTGAAGTACCTGGGAACTGCGAGAAGTAAATAAACAAATTATCAGCTGCATCAGGAGAAACCCATCTCTTAGTGAAGTTCATGTCTGTGTAAGGGGTGGATTTTTAATAAAATGATCATTATCTCTAGTGCTGTGGGGTTTTGAGTGACCTCCACGTCACCTGCCTGTTGTCTTACCACTGTGAACTGCAGCTAAATTAGCCGAGTAAGGTGCTGTTTTGGAGTGAGTTCATTTGTCTGTTAACTCCTCTAATACATTTTCTCCTGAATATCTTTCAGACATTTCCAGTGGATGGGAATAAGAACAAGTGCTGACTTGGGGGGCAATTCATGGTTTCCCCACTGTTCATCCAGGGTGACAGAGATGAACGGAGTCCCCATGTGGACTCCAAGTACAATTGTGGTGAAGCCTCCTCATGAAACCCATCCATGACACAAAGGATTCTCCATGTGTTTATATCACTTCTACTGACTGGTGGGAATTAGCTGCTCCCTGCTGGACCCATTCATGCTGGCCCAAAGACTGTACTCTGCAGCAGAATGACATGACCAAGTGGCAGGTGTCTGGTGGAAAGTTATGTCACAGGGAAAGAGTTCAGTGTACCTGGTGTCACAGGAGAAGAGGCTGGCTCTGAAATAGTTCAGTGAGCCAAAGACTGGCAGACGTGACAGCAGAAGGAAGAGAAACGATGTAGTGAGAAAAGCGGCTCTCACGAAATGCTAGTCCCTCCTCAGGAAATTAAGAAGTTAGAAACTAGCCCTTATCCAAAATCAGGCTGTGCTCAAACCAGAGATTGCTCTACAGAAGCTCTGTCATCATCACACTGGTCAGATGGCAATGAAAGAGAAAAAAATCACATCCTGGAGCACAGCCAGAGGCAACTACCTTAACTGCCCTCAGCAGACGCAATTGCAGCAGTAAGAAATGCCAAGAGATACTTAGGCATATGCATTGACTGTTGAAACCTTCATTTACAAACAAATCTACTGTTATCTCCATGTAGCAGACACCCAGGATAAAACACCAAGAGTGAAATATGTTTGCAGTTTAGATATGGTGTCAACGGACTAAAACAGAACCCAAATATCAAGGCAAAACAGCAATACCCTGCTCTACTGAATGTCATTCAAACCCATAAATGTTCAAGAGATAACGTCAGAGAATGACCCACAATCTAACCCAAGATTTGAGAAATGTAAACATCTTTGCTTAGATTATGTTGTTTGTGTCCTTAAAACACAGAGGGAACTTTTGGTAGGAGAGTAATGGACTCCAAATCATTTTAATGAGATAAAGTTTAAATGTGCAGGGACTAGACATCAGTTTGAGAGAAATCACATCCTCCTGCTGGGACGTTTAGTCGTCTGTCTATTTCTGGAGAAACACCTTGGAACACTAAGGTGCTGGAGCTGTCTGTAGGCTCCAGGCAATTGTACAGGTTTGCTCAAAACTTCACAGAAGAGGCACAGAACTATTATGTCAGCTAATTAATAGAGATTTTTGACTGGAAAAAGGAATACTCAATGCACTTTAGACAGTTAAAATTGCCTAAAGTCAATCCATTCTCATTTATCTTAATTCAGAGGACTTCAAAACCGAGCTGATCTCAAGTCCATCTAATCTCTCCCAAAATACCTTCAAGATGATGATGATCTGCATTTGAACCAGTTGAGATGACTGGTAGGCAGTGATTGTGCCACCTGAAGAATCTATAAAGATTTTGAGAGCAAAAATCCAGTATTCTGCTACTAAACTGCAAGACGTTCTATGTGAAGACCAGGAGTAAGTTTGGACTTGCCTGGGGTGTGCTATATTCCCTCTGCTTCCCCCGTTTTTTTCAGGATGAGTAACACGCCCAAACTGCTGAATTGAGCCTCCCAAGGCCGGGTCTCTGTTGTTAGGTTTGTTGATGCACAAAATACAACCCCGGCTCCCTGACTTATTCTTGCGTAACACTGTCACAAGGCCAGTGAGAATCTATTCTCACCGCTCCTTAGCCAGCTGAGGACATCTGCACTGAACGCTGCTTTCCAGGCACATGGGGAGGAATGTGTATACATACAGTATGCATAGACATGTATACCCATACATCCAAGGGGTGCCCTGGATTGTTCTGTGTAAGGAGTGCTCTGCTGGGGGGTACACTGTGGTTTCCATACCTAACAAATCGTACCCAGCAATGAAGGAACTGAACAGTCTATTTTTTTGCAAATGCAAACCCGAAGATTTTGGCCTGCTTAGGACACTGAGCCTGCCACACACGTTCATTGAAAGAAAGGCAAATGCTGAGGGAACTCCTTAACCCTCCTAGACCGATGCAGAAAAGAATTTGGAAATACCCCAGTGTGTTCCAGCAGCCTATAGTGGGAGACTGGCTGTGGAAGAAGAATTGCTGGTATGATCTCAGGACTCAACCCACTGCAGTCAGACAGTCTGCCCACAATGCTGGGCCCAGCCAAGACAATACAAGCTCTATACTCACTGATAATCCAGACCCAAATACAAACAACATCCCCACGCCTGACTACCCTACTCAAGTGGGCAGATGAACGTGGAAACATAACATAGCTAGCAGGCTATCTGGTCTCCTAGTTTTAACACAAGAGAAATTTCTTTGCTGTTTTCAAAAACTCCTAATGGGGCCAGTTGAAATGATGGATGTAAACAGCTCCTCCAGCCACAGGCAGTGCTGGATATTCCCATGAGTACTAAGCTCCTGTGTGTATTACACGGCTGCCTCTATTCAGGAAGCTAAAAAGAAGTTCAGTCCTGCTTGTATATGCTGGAATCATTGCATACAGTGTTCCCATAAATCATATAAATGAGCAGTACTATGTCACTAGTTAGGACAGTTGCTGTTATTATTGAAAAACCTTCTGGCAATCCAATCCTAGTGCCATCCAAGCCGAGGCTGGCCTCAGTGCAATTTATACTGGTCTTAAGGCTGTGCCCTGCAAACAGTTTCCCAGAAAGACTCTGGCAGCTAGACAGTCAGTATTAAGGCTGTTGTGCCCGTTCTCCATCATATTCCCCAACACGAGGGTGAGACAGGTTGACACAGAGCCATGTTACCAGCCACGTACCACCGGGAGCTGTGTCCTCCTCCAGGCTGCTCGTGCTCTGCTCCCCTGGAGCAGGGTCTGCTCCATGACGGCTACACAGCTAAGCCAGAGACAGCCCGCCTGTTTTCCACACGGGATGAAGCACCTCATGTGCACAGTGAGACTGGGGAGAACCAACCCCGGCCTTCCTGCTGGGGCATCATACACACAGATGAATCTCAGCAGATGCTCTCAGGGCACCCAGCAAAGCACGCTGATGAAAGAAGACACAAAAGCACAGGCAGTATTTACCTTGGCTAGTGGGCCATCAATTATCAGAACAGAAACTTGACTAAACATGAAGAGCTGGAAAGGCAGAGCAGAGTCCTGGGAAGCAGCAGAAGACCATGGACACCCTGCCTGTGGTCTTGTTCTGCACATTCCACCCTCCAGTCAGCTCTGTCTGAACCACTTACCCAGAGTCCAATTTATTCCTGTGGATTTTCAAGAAATATGAACCCTAAAACAAGATGTACTGAAAGTTCAGTACGTGGTATTAAAGCTAGTATCTGTCATGTCAGTTCTGCCTCTCCACTTTATTCATTCTGCTTGTTATTATCATCTGACTATAATCTACTCATAAACAATACCCTTATGATTTTTTCCATGCCTATTTATTTCCTCAGTTATTGACTTGGTTTCCTGAGGCTATCAAAAAATAAAATATTTATATAAACACATCTCTGTTTTAAAATGGTCCCTAACTACTTATAAATGCAATGTGACATCAACCAAAAATCAAAGCATATTTAGCACTTGGGACCCACTACTTGCCATGAAAACAGCTGCAGCTGAAATAGTGCCAGGAAAGGACCCACCCAACCCATATACAGAACACATTTAAATAAATACAGGTTCAAGTCTTGGTCCATAGATGGGCAAAACTCTTAAGCAGGTGGGAGAAGAACCACCTGAACAATAGCACGGGGGGGGACATGCATGCACCAGCCAGATGTGCACATACAGCTGTACGGTACTGCAGCACCACAGCTTGTTTATTGTTGGACTGGTGAAAGACTGGAAAAATTGCATTCACGGAGGCGTTTCCAGAATAAAATCTGATTACACTAGGATAGAGAAGATGGCAAATATTATCTCTGAGGATTTTTCTCACAGGAAACAGCAGTTCTTCCATTCGGGGTTATAGATTTAAAGTAATTTCAAATAAGGAGAAAAAAAACCTTCTGAAATAATCCCTTCACAGACATGAGAAACTACCATGTACGGTCCCATGCTGATGCGCCCAGCTATAATCCAATCTTTGCTTTCTGCTGACTAGCTGAACTCTCGTGGTTTATTATGTCAGTGGAACCCCTGAAAAGAATTATAGCCTTTTATTCAGCTCCGAACCACGTATTATTATGAATGCTAAACTGGTTCAAATAGTCTATTGGTCCTGTTATAACATTAGACAAAGTCTTAAGTAATTACCTATCTCTTCAAAGAATGTGTTTTCATTGGCATCAGATCCCGCTGAAAGCAGGCATGCATGCTTGTGGATTCACTGTGCACAACGTCCCTGGAGCAAGCACATGGCGATGTACAAACAACCGGACAGAGCTCCCACCACCACAGCACTGCAAAACAAAAGCCTTCCACAGCAAAGAAAACCCTCATCTTAATTAATCATAATAAAACCACATTAAATGATGTCAGAATAAATACAGACACAGGTGATGCAGGCAACATGCACATCATAGTGGCAAACCGCATGTTACTTTGTGATAAATAATAATTGAAGGTATTAATAAACTTAATTTGAAAAGAGATGTTAGCATCAGCCCTGAAAAAAAAAAGGCTCAGGCAGATTCCTGCATCCAAGTAGTCCCACTGGAATCAGTGGACCACATGACAGCACCAGGACTTTAATTTGTATTTTAAAAGTCACCTGCTCCAGTATTGGTAACTACTCGTGTCACACCCGCACACCCGCAAAGCAGCAGGACCGTGGACTCTGCTCGCTGCAGCGAGCCCTGGTTTTTCTACATGCTGCCTGCAAGTCCTGCAAAACTGAGGAAAAGACTTGGGGAATCTTTCTTTCTCAACTGTCTGGGCTTGATGATTAACTAAGCTTTTTTTTTTTTTTTTTTTTTTAACGTGAATTTCAATCCACAGCTCTCGTTATTCCACAGGAAGGACACAAACCCGTAAAGCATGTCACATAGGCCATGAACACCGGTGTCTCTAAGCCAAGGGGGTTTAGAGGCTGTGCTGTGCGTCAGAGCATCTGCCTGGACCCCGTACGGTGAAATGAGAGGATCCACCAAGCAACTGTCATTAGGCCACGGGAACAGATATACAGGTTAGTTCTTGTTCTGGTCTGCACTGAGAAGTCCCAAAGCCGTGGGAAGACCGTCTACACACACAAAGTCAAACGTGGTTTATGAGAAGCTGATGAGAGCCCAAGATAGGACTGTAGAGGTGCTTTTCTGTCTCACTGCTCTTACCCGCTCTGCAGAATTGCATTCAAATGTGTTGGGTCCAATGTGAAAACAAAAGCTGAGCCTTAATTTCAGCATCAGCTGTTGGCTGAAGTGAGTCAGTGGAGAACAAGCACAGGAGAGGCAGGCAAACCATCCGTTCCATGTGTATTTGCTGGCATCTGCACGGCCATTCACAGGAGAAGCAGATTCACTTTCAATCTGAGGTCAATCCAACGGAGAGCCACGACTGGCGGGTAGGACAATTTAAGATCATTATATTGTTTAGACTCTGATTCTGGAATCATTGTACTCTGCAGAGAGTCGTACTTTGTGGGCGGTGACTACGGTGCTATAATTACCACTATAATTACACTGGCATGTTTCCTTCTTGGCGAGCCCCATGGAATTACAGTCCTGTTACCTGACCTGGGTTTCTGATAGTCCTAGCATGATGGGCTACAGCATATTTTTTTTTGGCCTAGCCACAAGCTGGTAGGATTAGTACAAATTGGAAGGCCAGGAATGCCAAGATAGTTTCTTCCAGAGCAAAACAAAAATGTTGCCAATGTCCACTTTGACTGCAAGTATCACTTGTGGCTCCTTGAGGAGGTGAGGTGGAGAAGGGAGGCGAGGTGAAGGAGGAGCCAAGGAACCAGAACGTCAGAAGAATCTGGCATTGCAAAGGTGAAGGACACCCTAGGACTAGCAAATCTCACCCATCTTCAATTTCTGCCTCACGTAACTGAATCATAAACACACATAAGCTGGGTGTGTCTGATAAAAATGTCAGCTGTGACACTAAACTATTTGTGTTGGGCTTTGGCACTAATATTGCAGTGGTAATTCTCATCTCTCCTGCAGCTATTGCTTCAGGATTTGGCAGGTTCAAAAACACAAAAGCATCTCGTGTTGCAGGAGGAAGCCCGTTCATCGCTGGTCTTGATCCTGTCCATAACGAAGTACATGTTAACCTTGAATCATGTAAAACGAAGAGGATGCTTTATGTAGCAGGTGCTCTTCAGATGGGAGACCCAGATAACTCCTTTTTGCTTTATATGAAAGCATGCTTTTCCCAAAATCAAACAGGATTTCTGCAGAAGAGCAGAGCTCCCATGCTCCTCCGAGCAGGATCTGACACCGCATCCCTCGGTCAGAAGACAGAGCTCGCTGTGTCCCAGCAAGCCAATGTCTGGATGAAACCAGAGACTCCACAGCAAATCTTTTGCAGATTCTTCTTTTCCATATAACACACAGAGGGATTCGACTTGGGTGAATCCGCTGAAAAATTCTCTGAGTCAAAGCCTCTTCTCAAAACTCTTTTCTCTACTTTCTGATGTGTTTTTCTCCCTGCTGATTTGGAGCCCGACCTGGGGATCTGGGTGTTACAGGATGTTCAGCAGTTCTCCACGTCAAGCCGCAGCTGACTGAGGTAGCCACTTCACTCAAGGAAATTATTTGAGGTTTTCTGAGAGCCTCTTGACAGTAGGTAAAGATTGTTTCAGCTTGTGGGAGTGCCAGCTAGAACCCTTTATAACCTGAATGACATATAATGTCATAAAAACTGCTGCTAAAACTCACTCTGTCCTTTCAAGATTGCAATTTTGATGTCAATGTCTGTCTTTTCAACCATCGGATAGCAGCTCATCTGGGTAAGAACCAGCAAGCCGGAGATTGCCTACAAGTATCTCCTAACAAGAGTCCCGTCCATGTATTATTTTAGTTAGGAATGTAACTCAGCATGCCTTGCAGATCTCTTCCCCATTCTCTCCAGGGGGGAAAAATTGTACTTCTGTGAGAAAAGGGGAGAAATAGAAGCTTCTGGCCAACGCTCTTATCTGGTGACTAAGCAGCCTGCAGTCTGATATGTCTCAATCTGAGCAGCCACATTTTGACGACCCTTTCACACATAATTGCCCACAGAGCTTCCAATTTTCTTTAGCTAGTGCAGTAGTCGGAGAAATCACGACTGTTTGGCACTGTCTGCCTTATATTAGTTGTAATCACACCACATTTTTGTTTATATCCACAAGTAATAAAAACCATGCATATCTTTAGTTTGACTTAAAGAATAAAGTAAATACATAATTCTGGCAAATTGTTTGGAATTATAGTTTAACATCTGGTTCGGATATTCTGTAGTAAATTGTTGGCACCAACTTTGCCACTTTTTTTTTTTTATTGAACCAAAATGTTCTCAGAAACATGTGTTTTTTGTCCAACTTCCATGTAATCCATTTTATGAAGGCCAAAAAGCTTACGAAGTTTGAAACTTAAACTACCTGGGCAGAAGGGATTGTTTCTGGACATTCATTACACAGCTGATTAACTGAGGAATAAACAATTCTGGCATGCAACCTAGCGTGTCTGTTGTTTTGGCTTTTTGTCTCAAGGAGTTGTCTTTCTTGAAATACCTCCCCAGGTACAATGTGTACATTCCACCCTGTTTTGCTCACAAATTACATACCTGTCTTTTATGTCAAGTCCAATATAGCTGCACCAGGTTTTCTTATTCCACATAAAAAGTAACCAATTACTTGAGTAAATACCTGTTTTAAAAATATCACAGAGTGGTTTCCTGCTGCTCTAAATACTAAAACGTTTGGCAGGGTTTCTGACGATCATAAATCTTTCAAATTGTTCATATTTTATCAAAGAAGCCAGACCATCTTTAAACATGGTGCATAACGCATTGAGACCATTTCTCAGATACCTGATTTTTAGACAAGCAATCAGGAAAAAAATGGCTGTCTAATTTTTAATATAATTAGCTCTGCCTTTTCTTGCATTTCATTCTCTATGCCTTTATTGTCGACTTCTGCTTGTTCATCATAAAAAACTACAGTTGCCAGAGATTCAGAAATACTAAATCGATGATGATGGAGGAAAAGTGGCTTAAAATACAACCCTTTGAAGCTTCCCAACAGACCTACATTTACTGAGCCTAACAGGTTCTCCAGTGTCAAATCCCATTTCAGTCACTGTCAGCAGCTTTATTCACACCATCCGAGAACCAACTTGTGGGAATTAAATCAACACGTTCCCAGAGCAGGTCCCACACCAGGAGGAACCAAGTCCAACAGGCAGCTTCCTCCGCTCTCCCAACCACTTTCCCAGCGATGCTTTGCAGCTCTGGGCTGGCTTCGTAATGATGTGTCATTTGCAAGTCAGCACCTTGCACTAAGCCTCGAGGTGGGGAAATTACCCAGGAGAAGAGGCAACAATAAATTCCCCTGTCTTGCTTTTCTCGAGTCTGATGAAATCCCATTGTGCTGCTGGGGCTGCACAGCACAGCTGACTTTAACTCTACTGTGAAATGTGTTTAGTCACAGATAAAAAACCCATAATCCAGACCTCGGCACACCTTCCCCACAGCATCCTCTTCCCTTTTGAAGTCATCAGCCTCTCCGTCCTTCATAACTGGGTGTGCTCGCCCTCTCCCTGTGTGCTGGAGCCTTTTGCACAGCATTCCTAAGCCTTCACCTGCCTGCAACGGCCTCGCAGGGACAAAGCCCTGCTAATAATCATGAAAGTAGCTCATCTCCCCTAAAAACCCCAAACAACTGAAGGCTTCCCATTTAAAGACAGTTGCAAAATGCTCAGACTACTGCTTGATCATGTAAAGTTTTAATCAAATTATGAAATACTCTCAAAAAGTAAAACCTAGGTATGTTGGCTAAAGGGAACTCAAAAGTGTATTCCTAAAAGCCAACAGTTGTTCAAAACTGCTGGAAATACTTGTGATCCTCTCTGAAGTGTTACTCCTCAAACACGTCATCAAACGCCTGGCAATCGGACACCATCCTGCGATCAGGCGCCTGCGTCCACGCAAGCTCCCTGCCGCTGGAGCAAAGCTGCAGGTCTCCTGGAAACCAGCCTCTAAATCACTGGAATTGGTAACTATTCTATGAAATTACCTGGCACTCGAACGGGCAGTCAATCGTGCTGCCAGGGAGCGAGTTACACCAGGCTCCAAAAGATGCCAAATTTGCTAGAGCATGACTCGCCTATCATGTGCATTTTTCCTGACTGTGCTCACCTTTAAAATGCAGGCGCAGCTTCTTGCCTTGCCAAGGAAGGGCTGAGTGGGACCAGATTCTCTAATCCCAGAAGCACCCTGATGGGTGACCTCGGGAGAGAAAAGCAGGGAAAAATCCTACAGCCGCGAGTGCCACCCGCCGCCCAGCAATGCCTGCCGAGCAGGGGACAGGGAACGCTCAACGCGCTGGCAGCCGGCACATTTCTTCACCAAACAGTGACACGAGGGGGGTGCTATTTCCGGCACGGTTTTGGTAAGAAAAAGATGTGAAAATAACCTTGAATGGAGCAATTAATACAATACGGGCTGAAGTGGAGGACGAGCCGCGCTAGGGCACCCAAGGCGGCGTGCTTCGAGGGCGCGCTCTGAGAAATGATGAGCCCTGGCTGGAGAAGTCAGCCAGAGGGAGCAGCACGGGGTCTGGCGCGCGAAGGATGTGCAGAATTCCTTTAAGTTGAAAGGGCAGAACCCATCCGAAAATTGTGACTTTAAAAAGAGGTAGAAAGATCGACGAAGAATGGTTGCAGGAGAGCATCTGACCTAAAGCAGCAGAGAAAAGGCATGAGGAGAAAGCACAATCTGTGAGGCACAAGAGAAAGATGAAAATAGATAATGTGTTATATTAGTACATAGTGTATATACATATACAATATATATAATACGTGTATGAAACTTGCTGGTTAGGAACAGTACATTGGTTCTTACTTCCTCCCACGGAGGAGAAACTGCTCTCCCCTTAAATTCTGCCATCCGTTACTCCCTTCTGTGCTGCTCCTGACTTCATTCAGTTCCCGGTCTTTGAACACTGGAGCTGAGAACTGTTAAAGTCAAGCTAGTTAGACCTTAGCAAAGGCAATTAAATAGCAAAACTCTTCAGCAGTATAAATAGTAAGAGAACAAGGACAAACGAAGGGCCACCAGGCACTCAGGGTGAGGTACAAATGAAGAAGAAAAACCTATTCCTTTAATAGCCCTGTTGTCAAAAAGGGCAGAGCCCATCCCAGGGGCACAGGGGCTTTGCAGACATCGGCGCTGGCACAGCAGGCTGCTCGGGGGGAAGCTGCAAGTTGCAGTTCACAAGGCAGCAGCATCCTGATAAAAGGGGATTTCCACCCGAGCTTGGCACCACCGTGAAGAATTTCAATCTTAAAGATGTTTCAAAGTCAAACCCTAAAGAATGATAAACTTTGCACCACTCAGACCCAGCAAACAAACCTCCTGGCCTGGGACAAAATCAGGGAAGGCCCCGGGGCGGGAGGGGGGGGGGGGGGTGGAGAACCGACGGGGGTGTCTCAGGGGGCTGCAAGGGGGGTGTCAAAACGCGCCGGCTGGTGCACAGCCCTGGAGCCATGGTCCTGCAGCACGGTGTCACGTCCCGCCGAGGAGACCCTTGCTCGGGGAGGTGTGAGTGGATTTCCTCAAGTGCATTTTGACAGCTGTGAGGAAGCGGGCGGCAGCAGCAGCTGGAGACATTCCTGGCTGCGCCCACCCGCCCCCCCCCCCCGGCGGGACCCCCCGCCCCCCGCACGGCCCAGCGCGCCCCGGGGCTCGGGGGCTGCTGGGGGGGGCAGGAGCCGCGTGGGGCCTGCGGGGTCTGATGAAACATCTGATGTGCATTACGGCAGGGAGAGGGGGGACACGCACGCCCCCTCCCCAGCGAGCGCGGCACTTCTCATCACCTGCTAGAGATTTCCCTACACAAACCCCCCGCGCCACGCTCCCAGCTACCGGACAAAGGGGAGCAGCCAGAGCTGGCTGCGGGTTTGCTTCGCGGGGGGGGGGGGGGGGGGCGGTGTTGCAAGGGCGATGCTCCCTCTCCCCGGGGGCGGCTGTTGGGGGAGGGGGGTGCCGAGGAAGGCTCACCCGGCCGGGTCCGCACTCGGGTACCACGTCCCCCTTCCAGCCCCCCCAAATGATGGATTTGACCCAAGTCCCCTCGGAGCTCGCAGGGTACAAAATCCCGGGGGGGGGGGGGGGGGGGGGGGGGGAAGGAGGAGGGAGTGGAGGATTTCCAAGAAAGTCAGTGCAATTGCTCCTTCGGAGAGCGGCTGATTTTTACCTTTTTTTTTTTCTGTTTTAAATCAAGTCTCGCAATGAGACATCAGTGCCGCAGGGCAGCCGGCGCGGGCGACCCGGCACGGGCACCCCCGCTGCTCCCGGCGCAAGGGCACCGGCGGCGCCTGGGGCGCCCCGAAGTTGCTTTCCCATCCCCGGGAGGGCCGGCCTCCCGGTGCTGCCTCCCCCCTCCAAAGCAGCCCGCTCCTCCAAATCATCACAATCCCGCTTTTTCACCTTTTTTTTTTTTTTTCTCCCCCCCCCCCCCTCGCCCATACCGCCGGGGGAAGGCACCTTCGCACCCCCTGGCCGCCGCCCGGGGCGCAGTCCCTGCCCGCTGCCCCCCGCACGCCCATCCCCCGCGGGGCGGGGGGGCCGGGGGGGCGGGCGGCTGCAACCTGCCGGCGGGGGCAGGGCCGGCCCCCGGCGGGCGGGCGGAGCGGGGCGGCGGCTGCCATTGGCCGCGGCGCGGAGCGACACCTGCTCGGCTTCCTCATGCGAGTGACACCGGGGCTCGGCGGGGATATTTGAGGCACCCTCCGGCACCGCCGCCGCCACTCCGCGCTCGCCGCCGCGCCGGGCACATGCGGTTCGCGGGGCCGCGGCGAGGAGCGCGCTGGGCCCGGGTGCGGCACCCCGCGGGGGAGGACGCGGCGGCGGCGGGGGGAAGGCGCGACCATGTGCGCGGAGCTCCGCGGCAAGCTGCTGGCCCTGGCCCTGCTGCTCGCCAGCGCCCGGGCGGCGGCGGGCACTGAGGCCACGCACCCGCCGGAGGGGCCGCAGGACAGGACCCCGCAGCAGAAGGGGCGTCTGTCCCTGCAGAACACAGGTACGGGGGGGCGGGGGGGTCCGTGCGTGTGTCCCCGGCGCTCCAGATGCACCGGGGGAATAGCCGCGTTGAGTTATGACAGGCGCTTTATTTCGGTGTCCGACTGTCAGGCATAAATCATCAGAGGAAATAAGAGCTGGCTGCTAATTACCTGTAAAGCCCGGCTTTGCCAAGCACGTGTTGCCCTTGCAACAGCCGCGGCAGCGCTCCGGGCCAAGCGGCTCCGCAGCCGCGCCGGGCACGCTACGTCGGTGCGGGGCGGGAGCGGGGCCGGGGGCGGCGGGAGCCCCGCCGAGGTGCCGGGCTGGGGAGGAGAAAGTTTCTCGGCGCAGCGTTTGAAACCGGGGCGGCGGGGGGGGGGGGGGGGACGGGGCGGGGGGGACGGGGCCGGACGGGAGGGAAGGGGAAGCGGCTGGGAATGACTGGTGCTTTGCCTCCTCCATAGGGAGTCGTGCAATGATGCAACGGACCGGGGGTTTCTCTCCTCCTCTCCCGCCCCCTGCGCTCCCTCCTCCGGGTATTATCTGCCTAGAAAAAGAGAGCTGAGGCGTGCGCTTTGCTGGATCGCTTCCCAGCCGTGCAAAGAGAGCGCGCGGGATCCAGACGCTTCCCTTCCCCACCCCCCACCCCCCTTCCCCCCTTTTTTTTTTTTTTTGTTAACACTCTCAGTGCTGCGAGACGTGTTTAAACACACACGAGCAGGAATGCACGAATGCCCATTAGGGACTGCCACATGTGAATCACGGCACTGTGCAGTTCTCAGCACGCTGGAGCCAGGACATGTGATCCGGCAAAGGGTTTGCATCCGGATGCCAACACAAGCACCACAGCTGAGCTCCCGGCCCCCGAGCAGCCCGGCTCCGCGCTCCGCAGCGCTCCACAAAGAGCTCCATTTTCCCCCCCCGCCCCCCCCCCTCGGTGCGCGCCTGTTTGCGCAGCTCTCCGCCTGGGGCTGAGCATCCCCGGGAGCCGACCGCGGGGCTCCCGCGTCCCACCCCCAGACACACCTCGGGGCAGGTAGAAGAGAGGGGGGGGAGGCAGCGGTAGTAATTCCGTTTTGAGCGGGGCGGGGGGCGGTTCATGTGAACTCTGCATTTACACCCGCGGCTCCTCTCTGCCTTGCAGCGGCTTGAAATTAGACTGAAAGTTGCTGTAAAGACTTGCAAATGGACCGCATGGCGGAGGGGGAGGCTGGGGATGTCTGAGACACGCTGCGGTTCGAAGGGGGATTAGTCTGGCTCCCAAGGGCGAGCTTTAATTAAAGGTACCACTAGGGCACAGAGTACAGGAATTCTTAGCATCCTCAGTTCTGGTCTAAAAGCTGCCCCTGTTTAACTTTATCCCCGGGCTTTTTCAGCAACCACCTTCCCTCTGACCATACTACTACATCCATATTTTTTTAAAAGGACCAGAAGCTGTCTTGTTAAGAATTAGGTTTTTTGGGTTTGGGTTGTTGGTGGGGTTTTTTGGTGAGTATTAGACAGCATTTTTTTACGGTATTACGTAACATCTGAAAGGACAGAATAAACACATATGTAATGGCTAGCTCCAGGAGATGTACTTTATGTACTACATATATAAATACATATTTTTTCAATTGATTTTTGCGTAGGTGAGGACATAGTTTCGGCTTTATGCAACCCTCAGTGCAAAGGACACTACCAGTGGGAGTTTTACTATTAACTTCATAGACATCACAACTGGAAGCCCAGTAGTCTGTAAAAATTATCATACTAAATCACCAGAAACCAGCTTAAAGTACTAGAAACAAGAACTTTTAGCTGGCTGGGTCCTGGGCTTTTCCTTTTGGCACTCGGAGTTGACAGGGGGGCTTTGTACAAGTTGGACAGCAAAAATCATGCCTGTCCTTTGCTCCTGAGGAATGCAAAAGCATTAGACAGTTCTCAAGTGAAATAGCTTGACGTAAGCATAGTGGATTTGGCATTTACTTCTTGGATATCGCTTTCATAACATAGTACACCCAAGTTTAGGCCTAATTTCTGCAAAAAGTGGGCATGCTGTGGGTACCAAAGCTTGTCATGTATCTTTTCTTGTGAACTGATAATGTTAGCAAAATAGCTCCCTCTTTCCCTACTCACCACCAGCTCCTATGAACAGTTCTTCAAATTAACTGTAATCGATGCTCATTTTAGCTGAAATCCAGCACTGCCTGGTTAATGCTGGCGATGTGGGATGTGGAGTCTTTGAATGCTTTGAAAACAATTCTTGCGAGATCCGAGGCTTACACGAGATCTGCATGACATTCCTGCACAACGCTGGAAAATTTGATGCCCAGGTAACATGGTGAAATGTCCTACATGTCTGCTAGCTTCTAATAATACACTTGGCATGTATTTTAGTTCCTTAATGCATCTTTGAAAAAAAAAAAAGTTACTGCTACTTAACAAATCTACTTTTGCACATGACCAGCTTCACTAAGAATTTTTCTGTTGATGGGACCAATTGAAACCCCAGAGCGGTAATAGAGCAGCGGTGTGTAACCTGTCCTGGGAGACAGGCTGTCTCTAGCGATCCCTGGATCACTTCCACCTACTGTACCCAGGATCACTAAATCAGAACACTAACGTAGCTGGACACGGTTTTCAGAAACACTAGGCAGCTTCGACTTCTGCCTTGTGTTTGTTCAAAGCTGATTCTCAAATGCAGCTTGGGCTCCCAGTCCATTTAGATGTATCAGAGTATTTCCCAACGTACAGTTACTAGAGTTGGTTCTCGAGACTTGCACACAACCAGTACAGGCAACCTCCTAAAACTGCTGTATCCAAACAAGTCTTTGGTTCAAGCACTAGCGTTAAAATACGTTACTTAGATGGTATGTGGCATTAAGTTTGTCTCCTTCATTTTCTCCCCAGATCATTTATGTATCATTGAGACATCCTGTTATTATGTCTTCTAAACCTACTCTCACATTTCAATGTGGAGGGAAGAGAACATTACGACAGGCCAGTGGCATTTGGCTTGACCATGCAGTTTACAGTATAACTTGACTAAAAGCACCAGCTACATGGCACTGTTGAAAGCATGGTATGAAGTAGAGCTGTCTTTGGGATGCAGCCTGTTCCATCAGAGATGGTGGGACCACCCAGCAAGAAACACTTTAAGTGCTGGAGTTGTAGGGTCAAATTGTCAAAGATGTCGGAAGGGTCTAGCTAGCCATTAAAACAGGAGTCATTTCATCTGTGGGTATGTGAAAACCTTCAACTTAATTTCCGAGTGGCTTCCAGAAGATACTCATTTATTCTTGCACAATGTTCTGTCAGTGAACAGAGTTGACCGAAGGAGTAAGCCCTGTTGGGAGGGGGGGAAGAGTGCCTGTGAGGGCTGAGCATAGCCATCGCTGCCTGCTCCCTGGGATCCCCAGATATTGCCAATCAAATACAGCACATGCCACACCCAGGCTGCCTCCATCGCACTGCAGAGGTATTAAACCCCTGGAGCTTTATTGAATGTGGAGGTGACTTTAGCCTCTGCTACAACATGGCTTTTCATGGCTCATTTCTGTATTATCTGCAGTTATTTCAGGCTGTGTTAAATGACAAGACTAACACTGGCCACGTTCTGTTCTCTGCTTTCTGCTCTTCTCTCTTTCTGAAACCTGACAGTTGATGTCAGATTTGGTTTATATAAGAATTTTCTTTTTTATCCTTATTTGCCTACTGTGATGTGCATGTTCATTACTTAAGGGAAGGGCATGTAAGTGCCTTTAGTATGGGGAATAGAAAGGGATGACAACTGAAGCGGTTCTTTGATCGGCAAGAAATATTTCTGACTTGAAACAATCTGGGGACAATGTTTGCTTGCAGGTCTGGGTGAATCTTAGTTAATGTCAGTGGAGCTGTCCCAGTGTACCCTTTGGATAAAGGATAACAAGAATTCGGTTTTCATGAAGCGCTTGTGTAAAATAATCTGAAGTTAATGAAGAGATGGAGGCAATGCAGGATGCTCAGCAAAGTAAAGGGAGCCTGAGCAGCGCTGTCAGACTGCACCAGATGCACCATGTGTTGCAGTTAGTGTCAGATAGCAGAGAGAAAAGGAAGGGATGGGTTTGATGCCCACTAAGCGAAAGAATGAAAGAATCAGAAACAGCTGTTAAAGAGATGCTGCTAAAGCAGCTTTCCTGTGACTTTTCAGTTTCTTGCTCTGATTTGCTTAATCTCACTTACAAGTTCTTGCAGTAAAAGGCATCAAGACAGTGTAGGATTATCACTAGTGCTGATTTGAGTCCCTCTCTGAGGAAGCAGTAGAGAAAATACAGACAGCTGGGGAATGGGACAGGTGGCTATAGATGGTGCATTCCTGTCTGAGTTTGCAAACTGGTTTTAAAATTAAAAGAAACCCTACTTTGCAGTTACTGAATGGGCATCTGCTTGTGGTCCTGGGGACCTCAGCCATGGCAGGATGTCCTCACCTTTGTGCAAACTTGCTGTGCTGCCACCCCAGAAGTGAATGAAGCCAGTAACTCAAGCACTGAATGATTTCTACGTGCTTACTTTAGCACTTTCCTTTGCTGGGCGTTCAGCTCTTGGAGCAGAGGAGACCCCAAAATACCAGTGAGGAAGCCCTGTGTGTTCAGCTCCACTGGGATAGCAAAGCCAGGTAACTTGGTGTGGCCTTTAAGGGCAGAGAAACAAAAAGAGGGGGAAAAGCCTTTAAGTGATACCCTTAGCAATGTAATAATCCTTGACATTGTCCAACAGAGGAGCAGTTGGCTGGGCATAAATCAGCTGCTGTGCTTAATGGACAGAAATACAGACCTACTCCATTTCTTTTCTTCTCAGGGAAAATCTTTCATTAAAGACGCTCTGAAGTGTAAGGCTCATGCCTTGAGGCATAAATTCAGCTGCATCAGCCGTAAGTGCCCTGCCATTAAAGAGATGGTGTTCCAGTTACAGCGGGAGTGCTACCTGAAGCATGACCTCTGCTCCGCTGCCAAGGAGAACGTCCAGGTCATTGTGGAGATGATTCACTTCAAAGACCTGCTGCAGCATGAGTAAGTGCCTCCGTGCTAGTGCAGTCAGAGGCGTGGGAGCTCCTTCCAGGAGCGCGGTGGTGCCAATGGGCTGTGCACCTGCCCAAGAGCTGTTTCACCTCCTTCTGGCCTTAAGCGTGTCTTGTTTTCCCATGTACAAGACCAAGGTAATGCTTTCTTCACAGGGCCCTTGAAGACTAGTTTGTTTAGAGGGTTGGATGTGGCTGTGGAAGGAGATGAAATGGGTTGAAGTTGGATCTGGCTCTTTATGTATGTATGACTCCTTGGTCCTGCTGTATGACTCCTTGGTCCTGCTGTTTCCAGAGGCATCTTGCAATGTCTCTGTGCTTTCTGAGCTCAAAGGCACCATTCCTGACCCCAGTATCCTGTTAAAGATGACAGCTAGAGGAGAAGGGGGAAGAAAGTCTATGTAAAGTTGTCAGCAAGATGATAATTTCTTCTTTAAATACATACTTTCAAATGTCTTGTAGTTAATTGTCCCTGAAAGAGCTGCAGTCCCCCAGGTAATCTCCCATTCATCTTACTCTTTATTAATCTCAGATGCTTTTTAATAAAACATAAAGGTGTACAAAATGAAGGCACAAGTCAGATTTTGAGGAGTTCATCCCTCTGACTGGGAACACAGCTGCCCCCTGAGGAATGGCAGGCACAAACCCTGTTTGGAATTGATCAAAGCTACTACATGACAGCAACAAACCAGTCACAAGCCATTTGTAACAACTCTTTGTGCACAAATGCAAAAATCGGAGCCTGTTTTTCTTGCAGATGAACATCTTGCTCTCAAACAAGAAGGCTGAGCCACAGCCTGGCAAGAGCCTTTACCTTGGAGCATCTTCCTACCACGCCTCTGTGCCTTTTTATCCGTAGCAGATATTGGCATAGAAACTCCAAATCCCATCAATCGTGACAGATAAATGGTTTTTACAGAATAATTTCTTTTGGACCTTTAGCCTTACATTTGCATTGGTGCTTAGATTCCCTTACTTTGTGTTGAAAAAACGCCCCCAATACTTAAGCTGCAGTTGCAGAGAGACAGCAGTTTACTCTCAAGTGCAGAATAGTCTGCTGTGGTTTGTACAAGCTGGACATGTGGCCTGAAAGCAAGGTCTTTTCCATGGATATAGTTGAGGCTGGGATCAAAGGCATGGCTGGTGGCAGGACCTGGCCTCAGCAGGGCTGCTGGCTGTGCCCAGGGCGAAGGGCAGCATCACGCTGGCTGGGGGAGAGGGGAAGCAGGGCTCCATCCTGCACAGCAGCACCTCTCTGCAGGTGCTGCTCAGGCTGCATTGGTAGGCTGTAAACTGGGTACCTGGCACCAATTAACACACACAAACCCCTCCCCCCATCATTTGGGGATGAGAACTATGAGAATCAAAAGCCTCTCCAAAGAGGATTAAGTTATCCTTATTTTACGAACACATTAAAGCTGGACTGGCTCAAAGGCAGCTGCTTATTTCTGGGGAGCTTAACTTGGGGGGTTCTCAGTTTCAGAAGAGACGGGTCATTCAGCTGAACACCTATAATTTGCACAAATTCATTTAGAGCTTCCTACACTTCAGCATCTCGCAGAGTCAGAGCTTGGCTCTCCTGTGCAGGACTCCCCAAATAGAAGCCAGCCAGCCTCCTCCCCTCCCCTAAATTTAGAGGCCATCTACTGAAGCTCTTGAACTAGGGAACTTGTTCAAGATCAATGGGCAAGTGTGGCAGAGCTGGAAATAAAATCACGTCTGCTGACTTGCAGCCTTGTGCTCAGTTCAGGTACTATGGTCAGGCCAGCTGAAATGCAGAAAGTAAAACAGCGAAGGAGAAATGGGCCAGTATTAATCCACAGGGCTCTGGCAGGCTCTGAATACCTGAAATATTTGGCAGCTAAGCCACTTTTTAGTCATACCAGCAATGTTTTTCTTACAAAGATTTTTTGCAAAGGTTATGCCCAATTTCAACAACTTTCCATTTTTTTATTTTTTTTTTTCCTCCTTCCTGCTGCTGGATCACTTTGTATGCAATGTGCTCGGTTCTCTCTCATCTTCTAGTTCACATTTAAAGCAAAAGCTAAGAGCGGAGAAGCAAGTGGCAGCTCTCAGATTTATTCTCTGACTCTTCTCCCGACGAGTGTTGAGGAAGGCAATCGGGGCAGCGAAGTCTCCTCCTGAGTCAGCTGCGGTGGGGTGGGGGTCAGGCTGATTTGCTATGGTGGAAGTGGTGACAGGCTCTGGCAGATCGGTCGCATTCCAAGTAATTTTTTTTTTTTTTTAAACGGCAGAAACAATCCAAACATGGGAAATATTTTGCGATAGGGGGGGAAGTAGGTGGCTGTCCAAGATTAGTCATTGCAAATGAGTTGAAGCAGTTGGGCAGAGTAAAATCAGGGCAGTGGCAGACACTGATCATTATCTGTTGGTTTTCCTTGTCTCTTCAGACTTAGTTTGTGGGAAGAGATTTAGACTTGTCCGCAGCCACCAGAGCTGGTGGCGTGTGCCCAGGCGCAACCCCCCCCCCCACCCCATACAACCATGACTGCTGACCCCAGACCGTTCTGCACTTGCATGGTGGATGGCTCCCACCATGGAAGACTTTAAAGCATGTCCTCCTGGGCCCGCTAGCAGCTGAGCGGTTGCGTCAGTAAACAACATCAATATTGACCCACAAAAACTGGCGACCGCAACTATTTTAAAATTGCTGCACTCAGTGACCTGTGGCTGAGGAAGCCGGAGTGCCTGCGCTGGGGCTGCGAGTGCTGGGGGAGCACAGGGGAACAGATGGGAAGCAGGAACGGTATTTGGCCATGGTGCATTTGAAGTCCTTCTTTGGCTGGGAAAAGGTATATGCTGAAAGCTGTGCTCTGTAAGGAAATAAAGGAAAAATATCTTGGTGTGGGAGGAAACAATGCCACCAAAGTGGATTTCTGTGTGAGCTCTGTGCAGTGAGATCCTGAGTCCAGACAGGATCTTGCTTGTGGTGGAGATCAACACCTGGTGCTTCAGGGAAAGCTAAAGACGATGAGAAAAGCCAGAGAACCTCCAGCAGAGTTGCTGTTGCTTTTCACAGAGGGGAGGAAATGCCTCCCTCTTGCAGACTAGTGATCGCTGTACGCTCTGTACCAGCCGTGCGCCGGGATATAGCAAGCTGCTTGATGGAGTTGATGGCTCTGGACGCAAGCAGGTTTCCTTTGTCGTGTATCCTGACTAGTAAAGGTGAAGGGGCTCGGACAGAGAGAGATGCGGGAGGTGTGAGACAGCAGTTCTTCCCTTCGACAGCCTGGTTTGCCAAGCCTGTAGACCTCGTATTCCTCTGGTGAACATTACAGTTCTCCCAGAGCATCCCCGGTGGGGGAGCAATCAAGGCAGATCCAGCACTTGAGCGAAGCTTCATTTGACAGGATGCCATCATACACGTTTCTTACAGCATTGTGGCCAATTGGAATAGAATACATCATGTAATAAACATACGGTGCAGAATTGGTCTGCAAGGCTGCCGGGTCAGCGGGTAGCAGGGGGCTAACACTGCTGAACTGTGCGGTGCACAGGGGAGGGTAAGCCGGGGGGGCTGTTCCACGTGTTTGCTGACTCACATCTTTTTTGACTCCCCTTTCACTGTTTCCTTTACCTCTAGGCCATATGTTGACCTCGTGAATATCCTGCTCACCTGTGGCGAGGAGGTGAAAAAGGCAATAACAAGAAGCGTCCAGGCCCAGTGTGAACAGAACTGGGGAAGTCTCTGTTCCATCCTGAGCTTCTGCACCTCGGCTGTGCATGGTGACACCATCCTGGGTCCCGAGAAGAAGCCGGGTGAAGCCAGCAAAGGCGCTGCTGGCCGAGGGGACATGCTGGCCGACTCTGACCACCGGGAGAGCTCGCGAGCATCTAAGGCAGAGAGAGGTACTAAGGGCCACTTGAACGCCCATGCCCGGGTGAAAGCTGGGGGCCACGGTCCCAAAGGGCCACATGGGATCATGGACCGGGCAGACGAACTGTCCGACTTCTCTGACATCCGGAGGTGAAAAAGGCACCAACTCCCCGTTCCCCCCATGCTCCCCCTCCACTGGAAACTTCCTCCGTTGAGTCCCATCTTCCCGTCTATGGACATTCCAAAGCATTTCCCATTCAGAGGTCAAGCACAGGGCATTGCAAGATATATATGGACCTCGGCAACAGTGTATATAGTAGCAAAGGGAGAGCAGTGGCAATGAGTTAACGATCCAGCAAACTCAACACTTGAGCAGCCACCAAGCGTGGCAAAATGTCTCTGACTAAATTCTTTTCCCCTTTTTTATGAAACGGACATCAGCTGAAATTTAGGATCTTGTTTGGGGGGTTGTTGGGTTGTTTTAGGGGTTTGTGGTGTTTGGTTTTTTTTCTTGGTCCCCTTGGCTGGGGAGAAGGTTCCAAGAGGGCTCTGCCAGATTGCATGTGGCTGCTTGTGGCTTAGCACCTCCAAAGGTTTAGGGCACAGCCTTACAGCAGATGGCTGAATTCCAGGGGGATTTGGTTTCTGCCTGTGGCTGAGAATGCAAGAGCTCAAGGCTCTCTATGTGACGCTCTCTAATGAAATAGCTACCCTGTCTCTTGCACAGGAGCTGTGCGGTCCAGAGCTCCACCGCTTTCTGTTAACTAACTTCTGAGCCATTGTTCCCATCTGGGTGATGCTGCCTAGTTGAAGTGCCCCCTGTTTGTTTTTTAACCACTGCATAACTCGACACTTGCTAATCCAGTCACTTCAGCACGTCAAAGGTGAGAAGTCAGCTTCCAGACAGGGCAATGTGACTGTTATGACTTGCACAGTATAGAGGACCCCCCAAGAGTGTGCTCGTGGACTTGTAAAAACCCTGTGCATATTCTCTGCTTACACCTGCCCACTCAGTGATACAGGTCCTCCACCCTGAAGGACAGCCCGAGCTTAAAAGGATGGGCACAGGTTCAGGCAGCGAAGGACCCCACGTACTTAGTTCTTCTGTAGGGCTGGGTTGAAGGCCCATTGGAAATCTGTCTGTCCTTAGCAGTAGCGTGGTGTGGTTTGCTGGGGTGTGGAGCCCTGCTCTAACCTACCTATCAGCTGTGGTTTAACCAAATGCCAAAGATAAGGAGAGGGGGTTGGCTTGGGGTTTTTCTTTTTAAATGACCACCATTCTCTGCAGAATGAGTTACTAAAGATGAAGAGTGTCAAGAGCGTGTTGTTTCTAAGCAGTTGTAAGCGTGAATGAGGTGTTTGGGCACATCTCTCCTACCCCCTATGCAATTGTAATTCTCAGGTTGCAGATCTGCAGTCCTATATCCCCAGATACTGTACTGGAAATGGAGGTTACAGCATCCACGGGGACAGAAGGGCGAGCTCTTTAGCTTCCTCTGGAGAAAAAGCGAGTTTTCTTAGAAAGTGGGAATCACACCAGGGATTTGAGCCTTCTCATTTAGAAAGTTTGGGAGGAAAGCTGTGGGGGCAGGAAGGCAGTTCAGTAGAGACAGAACGTACCCAGTGAACTAACGTACGCCTTGTCGCATGGTGGGAAGGAGCTGTATAAACAGTAGAGGGTGTTGGAATTTGGCTACAATTTCCAACTCAAGATTTTTGTTACTGCTAAGTGAACACAGCTCCTAATAGCTATATTCAGGGTTTAATGCATGTATCCACCCGCAGACGTTATAGGCATTGCTTTTAATAGAAGCCACGTAGGAAGCAAGAGAGGACCATTAAGTTGAAAAGGTGTGTCTCTATGTGATCACCAGGTCTTTGAAGACATGATCTTGATCCTGCCTGGTTTTAGCTAAGTTCTGTGACAAAATTGTCATTTGACTCCATTGGGAAGAGGTGGGATCCGGCCAGGTACTGTAACAGCAAAGCCCATGCTGACCAGAGGAGCGGAGCTCCTGGCACAGAGTGCCAGCTGCCCGGCTGGGTGATGGTACAGCTCTCCCACGGAAGGGGCACCCTGGCTGTCCCACAGAGGAACTTGCCAAGGTGGGCTCGGGCCCCTGACGGCCAGCTCCTCTGCTCCAAACCCCCAGTGGCTGCTGGTGGTACCCTAAGAAGGTTTCTAGCGTGCCTCCATGGGTTTCCTGCGAGCGTCCTCTCCCCCTTGGCGGCATACAGCCACCACGAAGAACAAGCTCAAACCAAAAAGACAATCCAAGCATTTTAGCAAAAAAAAAAAAAAAAAAAAAAAAAAACCAAAAAAAACACACAGAAACAACTCACTACCAATGTAATGGTCTTGCTTTGGACTAAAATGAGACCCCTCTCTCATTAGAGGTCTGATTCATCAATGGGAACCAAACATAGATCTACATCCTTGAATGTCTCAGTCAACATATCACCTCAGCATGCATACAGTTTTATTTGTATTCAGTTGTTCTGTGGGGGAAATTGTATACTCCCCTTCTTTAGTCAATGAAAATTTGGGGGCGGGGGAGGGCAAGCTGTGGGTGGGAGGGAATTTTGTATAAGGCATAATTTTTTTTTTCCTCTGTGTGTGAAGATTTTATGTGTCCATCTACTGATTCCACATATGCTATTATTGTAAATATTTAACATTTCTATTTATTATAGTGTCCCCATTTAAAAAAGAACACTGCTGGCTATGATAATTTAAACGTATGTCATGACCTGTGTTGTATATATTCATGCCACTAGTATGGTTTTTTTATGTTTAAAGCTGCATAAATATAGTTTTATACAGTTCCATAATGTTATTGACAGCATAAATCATTTATTTATTGTTAAACCTTCTTTCATATCTAACAAATAGGGTGCGTTTTACCTGAGATTATTTTATTGTGACATCTACATAGCCTTAATTCTTTATAAAAAAGACAAAAAATCTCCATTTAGATACTGTATGATGCTTTAATTAACATTCCTTATGAACTTGCTGTTCACGAAGGAGGTTTAGCTTAAAAGCCAAGGTATGAATGTTTCCTTTATGCTTTGCATCTGGAATGAGCCTTGTTCTGGAATGAAAATACTGGGAGAAGCAAAATGCCTACTGGAAAAAGATAGCAGTAAACCCTGGAAAATGCTGTCCTAACTTAAAAGTGCTGAACTAAGGAAAAAAAAAAGAAAAGGAAAAAAAAAAAAAAAAGACAAACTGTCCTTAATTCCAAAATCTCTGGGAGAAAAACATACTAGTTTAGTCTCATGTAGAAGTTGCAGCCAAATAAGCTTGTAAAAAGAGAAAATGCATATGGCTTTAGACAAAGTTCTGTACCTTTCACACTATTATTTTCCTTAAACACTAATAAATGTTTTGAATAAGTCTGTGGCTGGGTTCTGTTTAGCTGGAATTTCAGCTGCTGCTGTAGGGGGTAAGAAAATCTCCCTGAACCTGGGCCAGCAGCTTCAGCTGAGGGGGGCAGAGGTACCCTGGCTGCTCGCCCCCCAGGGTCGTTCCCCCCCTGCAGCAGGGCCCTGGCTTGGGGCTGGGGTGGGATGCGGGGATGGAGCCAGCCCTTCCTCTGTACAGGGAGGGCTGGTGCAGGGGCAGAGACCTTGTCACCACTGTGGCATTCCCTGGGAAAGGGAGACCTTGCTGGCTGCTTAGCTGGGACCTGGCAGCTTGGTTTGAGGGGAAAGGGAGGTGGGGAACAAACTAGAGGATGAAAAACATGCGGAGCAGAAGCTCGTGCCCTTATCAGGCTCAGAAAAAGCCCCTGCTTGTTTCAGGAGGTTTTTTTCCCCTAGCAGGAGCCATGGGTTGGGTTCATTGCAGCATGTCGAGAGCCACCTCATCTGCTTTGAATTAGTCAGTATTCAGGTTGGGAAGGGAGTATGGGGATGCAGATGCTTATGGGTTTCTTCTCCCTATCCAGATGATCTTGGATACAAAAGTCCCTTGGGAGGTGGCACGCTGTGCTCAGCCAGGTTGGCTATGGGTGCAGCTCGGCATCCCATAAGGGCTGGGAAGGGGATCTGTGGCTGACCACAGCACCCACCCGTGGGCAAGGTGTCAGCAGCCCCCAGTGCAGGACCAAAGCTCCAAGCACTGGACTTCAGCTAGACCCATGAACAACAGTGATGCTTTCTAAAAGCTGTAATATCTGGTAAGATTTGTCCTGCATCTATAAAAGACCTAGTCCATGTAACAGCAAGAGTTACCCTTTCAAGGTTGTACCTTAAAAACAGAGGACATCCATTTGGCTCTCCACTGTCAGCTATTATCAATAAGTACCAGGCAGTGGCTCTGTACGGGGATGTAACAGGCACATACGGTAGCTGTAATCCTCTCTCCCATCATCCCATCACCATCCCAAAGACCAGATATCAAAATCTTAAATGCTTACTGGAGTTTCAGCAAAGGAGAAAAGCAAAATCCTAAGATTTACAAAAAGCAAGCTGCAGAAACAGCACTTTTGTGTTGTCTCTGAAGTCATTTTCGTACAGCATCGGGGTGTAGGCAGCAAGGGGATGGGGAAATTATGAGAAAGCACCTCAGAACATAAAGCACAGATTTTTTTTTAAGGCTGCTTGCATGAAAAAGCACATTTTTAACACTCCTTCTGTGGGGTTTAAAAATAACTAATCCAGTTGAAGCCTTTGGATGAGATGGGCTTCACAAACCTAAATGTGATTTGCAGCAATCTAGGACCTGTAGCATTTCTTTGCCTTTAAGTGCAACAGCTCTTCATAATCCTGCCATGGACTGTCATCAGACACCAACGGGAAAGTGCCTCTTGCCAGCAGAGATGTGACAGAGTTTGGTGGGATGTGATCTCAGACCCGCCTGCAGTCAGGCTACAGCCAAGGAATAGCTTGTACTGCTGTTGGACCACTTGCTAGCATTAAAGATCCCGTTGCATTTTTTTTGCAGAAGCTGGTCCACACACTGTGGCTGTGATGCAGCTAAGGTAACTGCATCCACCCTTTACCATCCTCCTGACAAATTCAAGTAGAAAAGTTGTTTTTCATCTCCTGGTGCATAAAGTGGTGAGACTACATTCAGCTCCAAGACGTGGCTAGACATCAGCGATGGAGAAGTGACCCTTGCCTTCCCTTAGGGCATCACGTCTCACAAAATAGCACAGCAAATAACAGAGCAATGACATTAAAAAGTACAGAAGCACGGAGAGAAAAAGAAGCCCTAAAACAGACTGCAGAGCAGGGATTCTGCATTGCACAACCGAGAAGTGTATAACCTAAAACACATTTAATACCAGCATACAAGTATGCTTCAAGACTGGAGTGATCTTAGCTCAATTTGGTCTGAATCACTTTACAAGTGAGTAAGGAAAACCAAACCAAGGCAATTCAAACTGCAAATCCACGTCCATACACAGGTCTCATCCAACCGAACAAATCCCACCGAGATTCATACATGTGGTCCATTTGGATTTATTCTCCTACGGGCTCCCTGTCTAGGCTCCCAAAAGAACAAAATTAATTCCAGATATTGGCTTGCTCAGGCATACCAAAACATTTACAAATGTATATGGCAATTTACATATGTCAGCCCACATAGTGAGCTGAGTCAAACCTCCTGCCAGTGCTTCTGCGTTTGTCTTTGCCGGTTCCCAGCTACTGCCCTTCACTCTGCTCCCTGAGCCCACGCCGGGAGATGCCAGGAGAGCTGCTGCTGCAGCTCCGGAGCAGCTCTCTGCTGCGTCACGCCTGATGAACTCATCACAGTGATTGTCCCAGGTGAGGCAATAGTTAAAGCTTGCTGGGAAGCCTCTCAGCAGCGTTTTTAAAGCTATTTCCTGACATCTCACCAGAAACACAAATCCCACGCAGTTTTCGCTGCTAGTTCTGTTCGTGTTTCCATGCTCTCCTCGCAGGCTCTCGCAGGAAAGGCTTCTCTCACGCCTGCTGAAGTCAGAAAGTGCTGCATGCCTCCCCAGCCACAGCAGAGCTCCAGCCTCAAGCAACACCAAGCAGCCTGCATCACCCGGCCCCATCACCGGCACCTGCCCTGTGACCAAGCAAAATTGTGTTGGGGGGATGCAAGGGGGTGCAGCTGGACCACCCCCAAGGCAGGAGCTCCACTTGATGCCTCGCAAGGTCCCTTCCAGGTCTGTCCCTGCGGTCCCAGCACTAACAGGCCCTGGCACAGGGCTGGGGCTCAGCATAACCATATCATTAGTGAAATCCTAACAATTTTTGTTTCTGTACATTTTCTTTAGGGAATAACTTCCCAGCCGGTGGAGCATTTCATTTTGAAATCAAAACCTCATGTCTTTCTTGATCGAGAATGTAAAATGGGGACTTGAGGGTTTAAAGACATGACAAATTATGGGAAGCTGCAGGGGCTGAGAATTCCTATCTCCAAGGGTGCCGACTGTTATAGCCTTGACCTTTTCTGCAAATACCATCCTCCCTTATTAAAATGTGGCTTGGAGTTTATTTAAAAATTCTTTTAAAATAAGAAGTCATCTTTGGAGAGTCTGCTGTGAGGTTCTCCATGTAGGTGGGGGGTATAGCTTTTTTTAAGGGTGTTCCTCCACTGCTGTGAGGTAGTGCCCTAGGGGCAGTGTCACCGTAGGGAGCATGCTGGCTGTGCTGCCATGCATCTCGGTGGCTCTGGTGACACCACAGAGATCAGCTCTGAGATGTGGTTCTGCAAGGAGAACCTCAGCAGCGTTGGAACAAGCCTGGGTCAGCTAACACAGTGCAAGAACATGCCTCTGTGGTACAGACAGTGCCAGTTTCATGGTGTCGTTGGAAAGAGCAGCTTATGGAAAGGCTAAAACCAGGCTGCATTTTAACATGGCATAGGATCAGCCCCCTGCTATCTAAGACATTATGGCGCGTAATCCCCTCTATAAACCCCGCTTCCATTTCTCAGATTTTCTGCAGTTTGTATCTGCTTTTCTCTATCCCACAATCACACGGGGCTACATTTGTCACCCATGAATAATCCCACTTGCATTGCAGAGTCTCTTCCTACCCTGGAGAAAAATGCAGTGGGAGGTGTGGGGAAGCTCAGTGAAAGCTGACAGCCAGGAGAGACTGGGAAAGGCCTACAGAGCGCCTTATTTAGATGTCCTATTTTAAGATAAAATTAAAAGGAACTATGCACATTCAGCATTTTGTTAAACTGATACGAAATCAAGCCACTATGAAATCAGTTTGAAGAAGGGTGCAGTGCACATGCTTGAAGCCTTCCTGAAATAATAATAATAATAATAATATTGTTATTATTATTATCATCATTATTTTCAATTGCAGTAGCTCCTGACTGTCAGCAAGTCCCAACCTTGGGGCTACCGATACATACATCGCAGGAGAGAGTCCCGGTGAAAGAGTTTCATCGCCACTGGTAGAAGGAAACGTTGTCCTTTGCCTCCACATGCAGAAAACAGAATAGTGTCTACCTGGGCACTGAGCGTTAACTCACTGCACAAGATGCTTCTGAACAGTAATCGTAGGAATTACATGTTTTTCTCTCGGATCTACCACCTACACTCGCTTGTCCAACGCCTAACACTAGCTGATGATGAGTCTGCAGAAGCCTGTTAAAAGCATTTTGGCCTGGACAGGCCAAGGGAGATACAGCAGCCAGGATGCCTTGGGAGGGGCAGGGGGTGCCAGGGAAGCTGGAACTGCTCTGCAGCAAGAAAGGGCTCCCAAGGGTCCGGGCAACCCATGGCAGCAGCCGGCTGACTCTGCAGATTCCTGGGAGAGATGTGTTTTGTGGCTATCTGCCTGACATGGACTAGTGAAAGCTGGCCACAGCTGACAATCCAGGACCAGGGAATGAGTCGCGGATAATAATTAAAAGCCCAATCCTGGGTTCACCAAAGCCTCTGCTAAAACATCTTATTGATAATAGTAAGACATTAAGATTAAGCTCTTGCTGGAGCTGGGAATCACTGAAGCTTTCCTGACTATATAAGCTAATCAGGAATAGTCTTAACAAAATCAGAAAATAGATGAGGCTGAAAATAATCTGTTCTCAAACATCCCACATGCAGAAATGCCTGGATCTGAGGCACGGGGTTTTTTTGCAGCACTCCCTAAGCACAGACCATTTGCAAACTGTAGAAGAGCAGGCAATCCATAGCATCTTTCAACAGCATCCAGAATTGTACGACAAAGACCTGAATGCAGCTTTTAAAAACCTGAAATTAAATTTAGTAGGCTATATGACATTATATACCATACTGCTCAAATTTTGGCCATCCTACACCTAATGGCCTCTCTCTTTCCTTCTGTTGGTCCTGTGGCATAGCTTTAATACAGCATGGGAAAGGAGAGAGAACCAGCTATACCCTCCCGATGAAAATGGTAGCAGGATGATACCATTTATTTGAGAAAACACAGCAATTATTCTGAGCAACAGCATAGAAGTCAAAACCTTGAAAGGGTGGAGTGAAAAGGACCAGGAGACAGTACTGAGAAGATGTGATGGTGCCATTTGAGCACATAAACTCCTTTAGGAGCTTGCTTGGAACAAGCTGTTCTTACAGTATTGCCAGACTGACCAGAAACCAGAGCAGCATTAAAAGGTCCAATTGACCAATAAGTTGGTCAAACCCTCTCTCATGAGACTGCCAGCCAAATTTGTAAACATTGCGGGTCAGATAAACATACAAATGTTGCAACTTATTGGATTCACATTCCTCTGGCAATTACCTATGTTTTCTTCTGTCAGGACGAAGGGTTCAAGTGTATGGCGGGCAGCTGACGGGAGGATCGTGTTCTCTACCAGCGTGAGGCACAGGCAGGACAGAGAGGGCAGAGGCTGCCACGGGAAGCTTAAGCTTCACAGGAAAAAGAAATCCCAGTCCCCAAAGTAACACCTATCCTTATCTTTGAAAGAAAAATGTGTGTGTATTCCGATCATTGCAATTCCCTCAAGGATGAGAAAATGACTGAATTTAAAAAGCTTTAGAGGCCGTAAAACCTACCAAGCATCATAAACCAGGTACTACTACTGCAGGATTGCTTTGGAGCAACATCAGCAGGAAGGGGGGCCCTGTCCTGAGAGGTGGCTCACCTGCAGCAGGCGCAGCGTGTGCCCAGCAGCCTGCAAGCAGCAATGACGGCGTGCAGCACGGCGTTGTTGGAAGGCATGAAAGGCACACACCAGACTAATTCAGCAGACTCCCCCTAGTCCTCCCCCCTGTACGCAGACTGCCTGAGGCACGTTTGTGGCAGCGAGCACGTTCTGGTTCTGTCCTTAGGGCTGTAACCAGCAAAGCCCCACGCTGCCGCAGCTGCTGTGAGATCCAGTGTTGTCCCCTGGCTGCGACCGCAGAGCCACAGGTGTAGCTGCACCCTGGTACACCCATGGTACACCCGTAGCGACGCTTATGCAACCCCGGCTGTAATATGTTCGATGACACACACACACACCCCCAAACACAGCTCACTCCTCTGGCAGAAATACAGTGGGGCCACTCTCATCCAGGATCCTCCTATGGGACTGGCAGCTCCGTGGCCGCATTACACCAGGGCTGGTGCCCCCCATTATGGTATCTGGTGTTGGAGAAATTAAAAATAATTCTGATTGCAACCTCACAACCAACCGAAAACCTTGCTAAAGCATAAATCTGGCTCCGAACTGTGCGCTCCTGCTGAGCAAAATAGAAGCACGTTGATGTGGTGCATCTCAATATACGTTACCGAGCAATCTGGCAGTGCCCAGAGACAGCAGGGTCTGTGATACCCATGGCATCAGCTCACAGGTTACAGTAACAGAGCATGCAATTAGCTGAAATGCTGCTACTGGCAGTAATAGTACCACAGGCCCCGACTCCGGCTGTGATACCCTCGGTCCTTCATACAAAAATGGCAAAAAAAGGACATAGAGTCCAATCAGGCCAGAGGAAAAGGTGGGGAAGGAAAAATAAAGACATAGAAACATCAGTTCTTATCTGTAGATTGTGCTGATTCCCATTCAATACTGTCTGAAAATGGAGCAAATCTTTAGCAAACCCAAAGAGGGAAAGAGAGGAGAGATAAAATACATGAACAGCATGAACAGTCATCCCTGCACCTGTCCTGATGGCTGGCTTTAGTGAATAAGTGGTCAGTGAGGCACCAATCCCCTGCAAGTCTAGGTTTTCTCTTCCAAGTATGACCAAGTGCCATTAGCTTAACTTCAGTATCTCTATAGGTAATATCTGACTGCAACCCAACAGATCTCTAACAACAGCAACTGTGTCTCTGAGGTACTGAAAAGCAAAAGAGAAAGAAGATACACAAGTAAGAAGGCCGTCTCTGCTACGTGTGGCACTGCTGCTAAGCTTGTGCTGCAGTTCAGATGCTTTCAAGCTCCGGAAAGGTAAGGAGGTAAGGAATTAAGTTTCATTCCTGTTGCAGAGCTGTATCTATAAGGCAAATAGAAAGAAAGATATCAAAAGAAAGGGGGGGATGCAAAGCAGGGACTGGATTAGTTGCCTTTAACTGCTTTGGTCTCTTTTTATCAGATAGGTGGAATTGCCACCAAAACAAAGGCCAGGAAGGATAACGCCGCTGTGTCCAGACACAAGAAACAGTTGCTAAAGCCCATCCATGGTGGAAAAACATGCTGTGGGAGCACTTGCCAACATCTTCACATGGCTAGTCAGGAACTGCGCAATCAGCCAGGAGGAGGGTGGGTGGATCAGCCCAGCATTAACAAGCCCAGCTGGCTCTGCCTTGCACCCTTCTCAACAGTTTCCCAAGACAGGGCAACTATTTACCATAAAGAGGCCCTGGGGCACTGATGCATTATTTTATTTCTGGCTTTGAACTTCAGAAGCATCCAGGATTCATGGATGTGTGCCGTTGCTCACCCCAGGTGAATTTACCCAGGGTCTCTTTCAGCCGTACAACCATTGGAAAGCTTCGGTGCCTGCTTTCCATCTGACAGCAGCACAGCTGAACAAGAGAGATGCAAAACTAATCGTACGCAGAAGGGAGCCAAAAAGGGATTCCAGCAACATGAAAACCAGAGGGAAATGCCAGAGTCATACTATCTGCGATCAGTATCTGTGACCCTTCATTTTCCAAGAAGTAGCAATGATAAGGCAGCTCTGTCCAGGTGAAAGATATCAGCAGGGCTAATTGTAGCCGAGCAGACTGATTCTCATGGCAATGCTGTTATCTCCCTGGATTCCAGCTCCCAGCAGCTGCTGTCACTGCTCATAATATCCAGCAGCAAGAGACAGAGAAAGGAAGGGAAAGGCGGAGAAAGGAGAGAGAAAAAATGAAGACAAAAGGAGCAGAGAGAGAAATAACAAACAGAAGGGAAAGTGCAAGAATAGTCAAATAAGAAAGGGAAGGAACAGAGAAGATATGGAAAGAAGTGAAGGCAAAAGGCACCCCTTAGCTGCTCCATGATTTCCTCTTACAGGAGTTTCAAGAGAATGGATCTGACAGCAGAAACTGCTCACTGTGTGTGGATGGCAAGAGGCAAACTCAACTCATCCCTTCCCTGAGGAGGTACGTCTTCTGCAAGGAGAGACCAGGCACAGAGGTGGAAGGCACAGAGAGTAAAGAAATTACTCCAGAGAGATTACCTCTTCGCTGACTCTGCTGGCTGCTTGCTGCCTGTAGAAGACTCAAGAAGTTTAAAAAAATGAAATAAAAAAGAGAAGAGTACTACTAACGAGGCTTAGCCTGTGCACACAGCACAGCACAGAAGGGAGGCTGCTCTGACCCCTGAAAACTGTGCCCCGACAGCAAAGGGATGTGCTTGCCCAGCAGGAAGGGAAGGGAAACTGATAACTTTGTGTCCACTACCACCACATCCCCTGCTAGTCCTGTACCCATCCACTAAATTTCTGGTCCTCCCTGCCTGGCTGTTGCAGTGTCCTACTCAGTTTCCAGATTTTGGACAGCCCCAGCTTCAGATGGGCACGAGTTCTGGGCAAGCTGCCCTGTGCGGTCCCTGAGCTCCCTGCGCACACCGGGAGCTGCTGCGCACGTGCACGGCCAGCTGGACCTGTCAGACCTGCTGTGGTTGGCAGCTGGGCCTGGGCCGCATGATTATTACGCTTGTTATTCCTCCTCAGATCCAGGTAAATACATGGTAGGAGACTCCATGAACCAAGGAGATGACGCTCAAAACAGCCACAGCAAAGGATGAAAGGAACAGTGAGAAGCGACTTGCTCAAGAGCGTGCAGCAGAACAACAGCAACGTCTAGTGCAAGATGGAAGGGGCTTGTTGCCAAAATATAGGTGTCAGGAGCCAGCTGATATGTGCTAGGCTATCCAAGACATCCACCTGGGGCTGGCAGGTATGACCCAGGACCTTCTGGAGACCAGCAGCCTTCTGGAGCAGCAGTTGGAGGCCAAGTAGGACACCTATGTTTGCAAAATTGACTACAGGCTTATTCTAAGAGTAGCGCCTGATGCCCCAGGCCAGGCAGCCTCCCCACACAAGGATTTGACGCTCTGTGCTGGGGAAACACCTCCAGCCGGTATTTGGAAGCAGAGTCATGTGAGCTCTGAGGAAAAAGGTCCAAACCCCTCACAGCTACTCTTAGGGACGTGTGCTTTAGGAATAAATGTCATGAAGATGAGAACAGAAAATAAGACATCATACCCAGCCAAAGGCAATGCCATCGGCAAAACCAGGGTCAGCCTAAAAGCAGCCTCCTGGGTTATAAATAGACAACCAGTGGGTGCCCTCAATGTAGATAAAACATAAATTTATTCTTACTAGATTTTATTTTTTCATTTCACCCACACATACTTTAAATTACATGAGAAATAGAGTCAAACTTATACCATAATCCATTTAAATCCTTTGCACTATGGAGAAAAACTGCACAAACCATACGTGATGACAGCATTTTAAAGGAAAGTCAAACTGTTGGAATGGTGGAAGACACAGCCCACAGGCAGCACATGTCAAAAAGCTCAACAACCTTTGGATGAAAATAACTTTTACCGCAAGTATGCAAAAAAACAATCGGAATCATTTGTTCTGATTTCTTCAATCAGTTTGGTTGAGGTACTTCATCATTCAGGTGTTAATGACCTGGAAAGTAGGGAAGTTTGCTTTCCTCTTCTAGCCATGAAAAAGTATTTCAGGATGCATTCTGCTAGTAGTAAAACCCTGCAGACCCTGACCAGGAAAAATACCTCCTTTAACTCCCTACTTCGAGAATACCTTAGTACATCAGCTTTACACACAGAACAGGCCTCTATATACTTACTTGGTTTTTCATATGTATTTAATACATTAGACAGTTTCATTTAGATAATAATTTTTCTCATTATTTCTTTTCTGAATCCCCATTTCAATCCTGATAAATTTTAAGATAAATCACAAAAGAAATCTGAACAAACATAGGATAAGTTCTATAACTGTGTGAGTCAATGTGTACAGGTATAGCAAAAACCAGAACAAATGTAGTGCAAGGGTTGTATTTAGGGCTCTGACCTACATCCTCTGGTCAACCACAGCAGACCAGTTTAAGATGCCCAAAGGATTTTGCTGTGGCTTGCTGATGGTTACCACTCCTGGAGTAAAACCGACATCATGGGACACACACCTCCATTTCAGGAGTTCCAGAGAGGAGTTTGTTACACCAGCTTAAGCCATCAACAAAGGTCGGTTTGCCCCTGAAAAAACAAGCTGTCAGGCTGGAGAACTGGAAGTTCGGCTCATCCCGGCCCACAAGAACACAAAATGGGGAACTGAGGAGTATCTGAAGCTGCTGCCACTAGATTCACCAGAGCACATTAGCCAGAAAGTCAGACCGCAAACAGTCCCAACAAGTGTGAACCAGGATTTCTGCAAGGAAATAACTGCAACCGACATCAGTCCAGGGCAGGACTGCGATTCACGACCTGAACGTCTTGATGTAAAGCACTATAATGTCAGTGACCTTAATCACTCTGATAAACACATACCCACCATGCTCAAGCCAAAGCTGCCCTTCTCCCGAGCGTGGCACAGAAAAAGGCACAGCACCGTGGCAGAGGCAGGTAAAGAATTTCCACCCACCTTGCCCTGACACCCCTGTATCTGCGGCGCAGGCAGGAGATGGAGGGATCACCACCTGGTTACTTTGCCCTGGGCAGGAGGAACGGGAGCAGGTTAGATGCAGCCCACAGCCCACACCAGCGCCGCAGGGGCTCGCCAGCCCCCCTTCGCCCTGCCCCACCCGGTCCCCCCACGCTGCCAGCAGCTCCCACACCTCCCACAGCCACAAGCACAGACCCTGCAGGGAAGCCCTGACCTCCAGCAGCAATGCCTACTGCACACTGGTCCCAGAGCCAGCCGCTCTCCCGGAGCCACATTTCCCTATTCTGCAGCACCATCTTGCAGCAAGAGGGAGGAAAGCACCTTTCGCTGACAACAGCATGGAGAGGTGGACCTGAAGGACACAGCACTCTGGACTGCAGCTGTTTGCAGGAGCAAAACAGGGAATCGATGGAAGATTTTGATTAGGGATGGATGGCCGTTAGTTATGGCCTCCAGCATCCCAGGCGAACCCCAGCATCAGCGCTGGGGTTCGACTGAACTTTGGAATAGTTTGAAGGATTCAGTATTTTATTGTTAAACTGCTCTGTCCTCACAGACCCTTTTCTGCCTACCTTCCTTGCTGATGGCTGCTTCCCACCCAGCTAAAACCAAGACGCCTGCTAAATTCTCTGCCTGAACCTCCCCATGGGCATTGCTCCCAGCACAGCCCTCCAGCAGCCACCAGTCTGCCCCGCACCAGCACAGCCACATCCCTGATGGGAAGGAAACAAGCGTGACTCATCCACACAAAGGCAGCAGCAGAAGTCTAAAAAGTCTGCTACGTCCCCACAACCTCTACAGTGCTGTCCCTCAGTCCCAGATTTTCCACACTCCCTCCCACGCAGTTTGGGAGCATCAGGGAGACCGAATCCATAGCAGCAACAGCAAAAAGACCCTTTACACCCTTTTGCCTCCCACTGCTTAGGCAATATCAGGCGTGATGAGAATGGGGAGAGGACCCAGAGCACACGGAGTTGTTTGCTTGAGGTTTTCAGTTTATTTGATAGCACGCTCAGTTATGTCTCCTCACTTCTGGAGAAGAACTCAGCTTTCTCCTGTCAGTAGCTAGATTTCTCAGGAAACTCTGAGAATGACAACAGAGGTGCAAGTACTTAAAATAGGAATATTTAGAACCACCAAAAAAATAGCCAATGGGCTTTGAAACAGTGGGAACTTGATATTAACTTTAAGTAGGCCTTAAGTGATTATTTCAAGAGCCTTTTTAGTAAAAGAAATTGAAATTTAAGGCGGTTATTTTCAGGAAAGTTACACTCAGACCATTTCTGCCATTAGTTTTAAAGCTGGTTGCATTTTTTAATGAGAAAAATAATCCAAATAGACCCAAATAACCTATCACCAAGACATCAGATTTTTTAATTTTCCAGTTAAAGGGAGTGGTGGCAGCTGGGAAACAGGGCAAAGCCCATCCTCCTGCACACCGCAGGCTGCATTTTCCCTTTGTGTCAGTCAGTGTGAATGCACATAAAAACTTGTTTCTATAAAAGAAAACCCCCAAGATCTTAACCAGAGGAGGGCTGAGAACAGCCACCACATTGTGTGTTGACTCTTGAAGGCAAAGCTTCGCCTCCTTTTGGCAACGCCAACTTTTCCCACAAAGCCACGGCTCAGATTTGTACACAGCAGTGGGAAAGGAGTATGAACTGTTTCTAAACTCAGTAGGTTGTACGGGCCACAGATTATGGTCAGGATTACCAAAGTTATGTACATTTTCTCAAATTATTGGGGGTTTTTGTTGTTGTTGTTCCCATGTCTTTTTTATTCTCAGATGCTCTTGTGCTCTGAACCGCAGAGCTCTAGCTGGGAGTGCAGCTCTCAGATGTGCACCAGTCTTTCCTGGTATCCATAGTCCTCATCCTCCCCTCCCTGCAGTACCTTTCTGTTTTCACTTGAAGGCAACCTTGTGCCACACAAATCTATAAAAAGAACTAGGCTGGGAAAGCACAGCAGCTGCTTCACCCAGCAGATACCCCACCTTGCAGGTGGAAAGAGCCTGAGCTCCAGGTGCAGAGGAGAAAAAGCTTAATTGTTCCTTTAAGGTTTGATCCATCAATATTTGCACACTTCTGACCTTTCATTTAGCTCCTCTAAACGTGATTTCACCGCTCCCTGATCACAGCCTTGTGAAGTGCAAGGAAAGAGATGATCTGCAGCTGCCCCAGGAGCACACACTTCCCTGGGTGATGCCTCAGTGCTCACCGCCTCTTTTGGCTCTTTGCAGCAAAAGCATCAACAGCGGCCACAATTAATAGCAGAGACAGAGCGGAAGCTTAATTTTGAGCAGGGACAGAACAAGCTGGAAAGTATGTAGATAAGAACGATATTTCCTAATCAGCTGTCCCCGAGGAATTTCATCTTTGGATATTTGGGGAGCCAGTTATCTCAGCCATTAGTGAACTTGTGAGGGACAGGTGAGATACCAGCAGACGGGCAAAGGGCAAAGGTAGCATCTCTCTTCAAAAGCAGGAGATGGGAGGAACCAGGCAATTATAGACCTGTCTGCTTAACTGTGATGCCAGGAAAAATACAGGGGGAAATAAGTACCTGAAAAAAAACCCAAGATAAATAGCAGGACCCCTGGGCTGGTCAATAGTGAGTGGTACAACATGGTAATGTGGTTTATGCAGAGAAGAAGAATACAAGGAGATGCAATATAGAAAAATTTAAGAGTCCGGGGCTCTAAACATGTCTTTTCCATTCAAGGGAACAGACACATTGATAAATGATATACATCCACCTCTTGACACTACTTTGAAAAGAACAACCAATAACATTACTGTCCATTAAGCTGCATTTATGAAACTGCTCTTCAAAGCAGAGCAGTATTTAACATTTTCTTCTTTTCCTTCTGCTTAAAATGACCATCTGGCAACAGATTTTCTGGATTGGAGCCTTTTCTCTGGTTTCTGTTTGGGGACAAATCTGTGCCAACTTCCAGCAGTTCATGTGATTTAGGGATGCAGAATATAGTTCTCTTCTGCAACGTACGTGGGCTTGAAGTCAAATTCAGATACTGAAAAGATCTGGTGTGAAGCAAGCTGTGGGTTACAAACAGTTTTCTCTATGTGCATGCAATATGTCAAACTAGAAAGATGTACATCCCTTTCCACACAGTCTGAAGCTAAGAGGTACAATCTGTATATCATCCACAGTTACTTTACTTGCCCTAACCCCATCAAACCCATCTGAAGTTTCATTGAAAACTTCTAGGAGCTTTCATTTGAAACCTTAGGATGTAAGGTCCTCCTCAGAGACATCAGGCACAATTATGGTCAATTAACTTTTCTTTAAAAACAAAACCACCACAAATTCAAACTGCAAGAAGCTAAGAGGTCTCAGGGGCAAAAACTCTCATTTCAGGAGGATGTGGAAAGCTGTGGAAAGATGTGGAAAGGATGTGGATTTCAGGAGGAGGAGGAAGACAGCGTAGGCTACCCCTAAACGAAGAACGATTCTCCCTGTGCATCAGCCTGTGTTGGTTTTATAAAGTTTTAAGCATTAGAGTGCTGTGCATATGCTTAGCCATCGCTGCATACACAGGGCCTTGGAAACACAGACAGGGGGAAAAAAAAAATAAAAATGTCTCATCTAGTGACCCACACTGCCTGTGTAACTGTCTGGTCCCAGTTCCGCCTGGTCTACAGGCAGAAAATAGGAAATGAAATCTAAGACCCCGCTCGGAAACTTCAGGCCAGGTTTCTGATCTTTTTTCCAAATGTCCCAGCACACTGGTGACGGAGCTTTGAAACCTGGCCACGTCCATCTGGGGCACAGGAGCAGGCAAGGAGCAGCACAGCCAGCGCTGGGAGAGCATCAGCAGGCTGAGGCTCCTCCGAGGATTAAGCAGAGAACAGAGGTGGCTCCCTGGGGAATGCCAGCAGCCTCACGTTATTTCTCAGGAAAGTCTCCAGGAAACTGCTAATGAAGAAACGTTCTTCCTTAAAGATCTCATCTTTCTGGGCCTAAAATTTAGGAGGACAGTCTTAGGATATGTTATAAATGGGTTAAAAATATCCTGACTTTCATTGCTTGGGGATAAAATGTGGCTAAACAGTATTTCCAAGGAAAGAGGTTAGTGTCTAAGTAGAGGAAAAGATGGAGGCAATCTCTTTGCCTTTGGGAACAGGAAGAAATGCAAAAATAAACATCAAAACCCAGGAGAAAGTCATTACTTCTTAAAATACCTTTCAGCTATACCAGTCCCAGCTTTTATTTCCATTTATTAGATCTACTAAAGTAGGAGGACCAAGGAATTAGTCCAAGGAATTTAAAAAAGGATTTTAAAATCATCAAATCATGTTGCTTCTTTTCCAACAGCCCAGAAAGCAACCCACAATTTTCACTGAAGTTTTTAACTACACTTCACCTTTCCCGTCAGGAAATGACCACCCTAGAAAGCAGCCTAAAATAAAAAATAAATGTCTGCCAAAAACCTGAAAATAATGTTGCAAAGTATTTGCTTTGGTATTTGGGTGGGGGGTGTTAACAAAAACTGTTACAACAGGTCACAGTCCAATCCAGACTGTGCTGGTGTGCAAGTGCTCACAAACACACACTACAAGACAGATGATGCTTCAAGGACCTTCCCATCCACAACAAGGAGATGGTCAGGGTCGTATCCTCATTTTGCAGGTGAAGCAGAGTCAGATTTGTATCCCACGGCGAGGCAGCCGCCTAACTGGTACAGTTGGGAAGGCTCGGAGCTCCGGAGAGGCACTGGGAGCACCGCTCCGGAGCTGCACCACGCGGAACCAGCCCTATCACCTAAATCCGACCCCTTGATGGGTTGGCTGTACAGAGCATGGGCCAAGCCTGCAGAAGACCATGGAGCAGAACTAGATATTCTGGAAACCATTCTGGGGTTTAAAATACAAGCTGAGCTTTCCTTGTAATGACAGAAGAGAAAATTTTGTGTCATTTTCAGTAACCCCACAGGACTTTTTGCAATGGCTCTTGGTAGGTGGTGAGCTGACACCTCCCCCTTGCGTATCCTCCTGTTTGTGGAAGGTCTGTCAGAGCTTTGGATTTTTTAGCAGCCAACTGAGCAAGCTGCACCCAGCAGATAGGTGTTTCCCAGAGGCGGGGCGTTATGCTATGAGAATGTAGTAGCTCTATTGAGATAACAACAGCATCGGAAGCACATGGCTCTCAAATACGGGACAGCCACTCGATCTACTCTAACGAGCTAATGTCATTGGCAAAGTGGAGCAAGTATACAGTCTCCTGGCTGACTCACCTTCAAAGGGTTGTATCTCTTCATGGTGAACCTTCCTCCCTGATTTCCACTTTTCCTTCTGGTAAAGTCACTAAAGTTTTAAATATCTCCATTCACACAAGACCCACCTTAATTCCTGTACACCTACATCCCTGTGATGTATATGTGCACAGCTTCTAGACCCAGTAGGGCACTGAACTGGCTTTTTGACCACTTCTCAAATGCTTCCTGCTGCCTGCAGTTGCAGACATGACTGCCATCTGCCAAACAGTAAATAAAGGCTATTGTCTGCTCTGAAATTAATAGCAGCTTGTTTTGGCCCCCTGCCAGACAGGCTGTAATCTAACTGCATACCCTGTAGCTTTACCTGGCCGTTGCTTTTCCTTGGATTGTCACATCACATCGCATCAGGGATTCCTCAGCACCCACCGTAGGTGCCTTGGGCTGGGACTTGCTCCGCAGCACTGCCTGAGGCAGCCTTCCTTACCATCTGCAGAGGCTGAAATGAGGACAACAGGGTGCTGGGTCACAAACTTTAACACAGGGTTACCCAACTGCAAAGCCAAGGGATGTCACTTGCCAGGAAAACTTGATACTGGGTTTTCGTTTCTCCCAAGCAAGCAATAGCTCTAGCCCAGCTGTGCCTGTTGAGCAGGAGCACATGGGTGCTTGGCTGCTCACAGCCTACAGACCTCCCCGCTGTGGATGCATGCTGCTTATAGGGGACTCCTGCTGGCAGAACTCACAGCTATTTTTGACATATACAAAAGCCAAATGGCAGAGGAAAGGAACTACAGCAAGGCGTTCATATGAAACAGATAGAGGAAGACAGACCAAATACGATAGTTCAAGCTGAAAAGCAAGGAAATAGAGGAGAGCAGCACAGAGGGGATGGACCTGGAGTTTATGGAAAGGTTAGCTAGTTGTGCTATCTTGGTTCAGTCTGGGAGAAGACAACTAATACAATTAGCTTATCCAGCCAACAAGCTGGAAGGGAATCCTGGACGAACACCCAGGAGATGTAGGCCAGTGCGTGTTTGTGGGTGTCCCTGGTGTCACATGAACTGCATCACTTCTCCAGGAGAGGTAGAAGCAGCAAAGTCACACGGCAAGCAGCCAGCCTGGGGTTGCTAGCTGTTCAGAGCAAGATCTGCTGCAGGCCTTGCTTTCAAATAAGCAGGCACACTCATATCTAGATGCGTCCTAGACTTGGACATACAGGCACATGAGCATGAGGGGCTTACCAGAGCAGAGCCAAGGTCAGCTCCTCAAAGTGCTTTGACAAAGGAGCAGGGCAGGCACAGATAGAGGTTACTCCTCTCAGGACCTTCACAGTCCCATCATTTCCTAGACTACTGTTGTATACATGCTCAAAAAGAAAACAAAAAGCAGCACCTACTCTCCTGACCCCCCTAAACCTGGCCACAGGGAATATGCTCCAAGCACTGGTGCCTGCCATAGAAACCAGTTCACCAACCCTTCCTCTGACATCCTGGCCCCAAACAGCCCCCATCTCTCTGGGGACCTTACCCAGCAGTAACATTTTGCCCTTCTGCTCAGACTACCTCTCTAATTAGCTTTGTTCTGACATCACTGTTCACCCTTTGGATCCACTAAATCCAAAGCAGTGTTGGAGAAGCCAAATAAGAGAAAGTATTGAGAACCTCCCTTCCTCAGAGAACCTGCCCAGGCTGTATTTCACCTGATTTAAACAGGGTAAGTCCCAGTTCCGTGTACGTGGACACAGGTAACAGAGCACATTACCTGCTAACATCAGGCAGGAGCACAAGATGCATTAAAAAAGGAAAGAAGCTCCGAGTTTGCTCTGCAAACAACTGTCAGCTCCTCGGACCTGCCAGCTGTGCTTTGGGCACACCCAGGCTACAATCTACCGCCTGTGTCAAATGTCCCGTTTCCCCAAGTCTGCAGAGCTCAGAGAAAAGAGGATCCAGACAGTGCTTTATCTTGGTGACAACTTTCTTTTCTGCAATCAGTGCGGAACAACATGTTCAGCTATTTCCAAAAAAGATCACCAACAGCTATTGGCATCATCAGCCCTTGGTTACGCGGTTTCCGAAGCGGCACAAGGGATGACAGATTCATATTAATTCCAGTCAGCAAATGGATTATAAATACTCCCCCAGCCAGTTGCCACCTGATAGGACTGTCCTTGAGTCCTCCAATTGTGGAAGGGAGTTGTCAACTCTAAATTTACCCACCAGCACGTATTGTATAAAGCATACTGCTCTGTGATCCTTGGTAGACACTTGTGCTGTAGCCCAGCATGGATTAGACCAGAAACTGCTGGTTCCATCAACCAGCCAGACATCTCACTGTTGCTTATCTCAAGACTCTGATGGCAGGAAGGAGAAAGGGATGGGTTTGACAGGATGCGTTGGTGTATCGGTCATGCAATTGCTACAGCAGTCCCATCAAGTCTGACTTAATAAAGTGATCAAAAGCTAGGCCCACCTTTCTGATGAGGTAACAGCTTCTGTTCCTAAGGATAGACATTCCCATCAGAAAAATGTACCACCATGACCGATAGAAGTAAACTCACTCCAAGGATGGAGTGTCCAAAACCAGATAGAGCTGATACAAAGCAGACCAAGATAGTATTCCCTGTAAAAAGCAGTAGGCAGGATGCTAAAAGTTTGTAAAAATGGACTATTCACTTAAACAATTGTAATTAGATGGATTTAACTTTTACAAAACAGAAAGTAAAAAAAAAAAAAGCAAGTGAGGAGCTTCACTTTTTTCTAGCTTTAGAAAGGTCCTAGTATCTGCAGACTGGGCAGATGCACATGCTGGCAGCACCTGTCTGCAGTAGATTTTCTCAGCCCAAAAAAAAGGGTCTGCCTGAGTGGGAGGACAGTTTGTAAAGGATCAGTTCAGGGCACTTTACCTAAAGAAAGCCCCTTTTTTTGCTCATTGCTTCTTCATGCACAAAAGCTGTCCACACTCATCAGCTGGAGACAGTATTTCATCATTTTATCTGGCTCGATGGCCACAGATAAAATCTGTCCTCAGTTAGACAAATACATGGGAGTCACATGGCTGTTGAGGGCTGCAAGACATTTTGCTCCACTTTGGTTTTTTTCTGAATTCATGCCCCAGATTATTCTCTAGGGCCGTTCTTCAGTGCCCCTGAGGACACCCAGCCCCTGGGGCAGCAGCCGGAGCCTTCTGCTCACCATCCACACCCACAGCCTGGGTGCCCCCTTCCCCCAGACCCTGCAAGCCCCCAGCAGGGCTGCAGGTCCCACAAGGTGGGATTCGGCCCCAGAGTGAGGGGCAGCAGCCCAACAACCCAGTGACTGCTTCTAGACAGAGCAGGCTCTCCCGCCTGAGGGAGGCTTGCTCCATATTTCCATTATTTCTACCTGCTGAGCACTTTTTAGCAGTTGGGCCAAAATAGTACCTGCCAACTTTCTGGAAAACCTGAGGGGAAAGGAACAGGGCTGTAAAATGATGCATCACAGAAATCCTGGTGATCTTTGCTTTGAGAAACTGTAGCACATCTCTGCATTTAGGAAAAGATTTAACCTTGTGCTTTTGCACCAGGAACAGGCATTTTTGTCATGTATGTGAGAATCACCCTAAACATAGCCAAGTTGTACAGCCTGCTAAATAGCAGATTCTCCGTGCTTTCTACATACGTGGAATATTATAGCATCTTTTACCATCAAAAATACTTTTAACTCACACTGCAACTATCTCACATGGGGTACCCCAAATCAACGGATGCTTTTAGCCTCAAACTCTGCCCCTTAAATTCTTTCTGCAGTAGGGGTAAAGCTCCTGGATTATTTCATCCCTACATACAGGACAGGCAAAGGTAGAACCACTCGTACCATCAAAGCACGTGGACACGCCTGAAATGAAAGAGGAACTGAAAAGCTCCGTCTCTGTGGTTTAGCAGTTTGCTGTGGAGCAAGGCCTGGAGCTCAACAGGACAGATAAAAACTAATAGAACGGCTGCTTGTTGCACAAGCACCATGCATCCTGTGCTCTTTGTGAGGCAGAGGGTTTAGGAAAAAAGCAAAGCTGAAATAAAACCAAAAGCCTGATGGAAAATGTATACAACAGAGTCACATCCTGAGTGCCAAGTGCCTGACTGCAGCTCACACAGCATCTCCTTTGCCTCATTTTTGCTCACGTGTGATACATATAAAAAGTAGCTCAAAGTGACTTCAGTCATACAACAGCTTTTTTCAAAATGCAGATTTAGTCCAGGGCTGCTGGAGCTTGTCATAAAAAGGTACACAGAGCCAACATCATTTACACACATCAAAACGTAGAGTAGAAATCTGTACTGCAGGACATTTTATCCTACTGGAACTTTAATCCAGCTAATGCTAACAAGTCCAGAGAGAGTCAACTAAGCAAATGGATCTGCTCTATTTCCATTAGATCTCCACCACAGCGTTACACCAGCAGTGATGAGACCGTTGCCTCCTCCTGCCCAACACCTAAAATCTCAGCACTACACAGCCAAGGATCCGGAGGTTTCACATCCCTGATGAAATTTAATTTCCCAAGACAGGAGATCCATAGTCATTTTCCATTTCGTTTTGCCACAGCTTCCATCACCTACAGTGCAGGGCACTGCCTGAATGTGAACTACTGGATCAGGTTCATATTTTGTAAATATTAGTGTTACTTTATGAACTTTGCCATCAACGAGAGCAAAGCTAGAGAGGCTGGAATATGACACAATGGTTTTGAGCTTGGCTGCTATTTGTCCGTTTTTTAAAAAGCAGGGAGGGAGAAGGAAAAGGATAGTTTAGAATTGTGGTTAAACACATTTTTTTTCTCTAGAGGCATTTCGGGTTTTGCCTTTGCTTTGTTTATTCATCTTTGGAGCTAAGTAAAGCCATATTTTTTAAACATAGGACATCCCCCTTTTCTTTTTAAATTCTGAAATTCTAAGAGTCACCCTAGACTCAGGCTGCTCTGACTGCTGGCAGCCAAATGCATCTTTCAGAGTGTTTTCTTGTGACCTAAGAAAGATTTATTTTTTCAGTCATTCCAGTTGGATGTACCTTTGTTCACTTTCCAGGAGTGGTTCAGTTTTGTGACTTTTTTCCTTTTAAATTACAGTATGTAATAGAGTTTCTAGTCTGGGTCTCAGTTCTGTTATGATACTTCAAGCACATGAGTGATCCTGGTAACTCAGATATTTAAAATTTGACCAGCACTTTGGGACCTTACTGAATCAGGGCTTACATGTTTCTTTATTCCTTTTTAAGGGTTTTACCGTCTTTTTCCTCTTCTTCAAAGTGGACGCATAATGTGGCTCAAATACACACAAAACTGAGAGCACATTTTTACCAAAGCGTGTTTTGACAGCAGGAGCAGTGAAGATCAGAGCTAGGACTTCTACCCCTTCTTTTCAGGATGGACTCTGCCAAACAGGAGGGCTGGAAGCCATGGGGCACCTCATCCTGAACTACACAGGAGGTAGTGGGTGAAACAACTTGCACTGGACACAGCAAAGGGAAAAACCTCAGAAAATACTTCAGGATAGAGATTTCCACCTCCACAGGCTGGCTGTGCCTAAAATCCATTTCCAAACCCAAGGAGCCACAGTGGGGATCCCAGAGGTTTAAAATCCATTTCCAAACCCAAGGAGCCACAGTGAGGATCCCAGAGGTTTCAGTCCTCCTGTGCGGACATGGAGTATTCCCCAGCTGGAGCTGGAGGTGGGGAATGCGTGTCCCAGGAGAGCGCCCTGGGCACGGAAGGGCTGCGCTGGGGCGGCCGGAGGGTTGGAGTGGAAAAGGCATCTGGGAAGAAGCAATGCAGAGCCTGACAGCTCGGAGACGGCCAGATGTTTTCATCATTATGGAAAAAATCTGTTGGTGCCTCTTTGCCCAGAGAAACACTGGAGGAGGAAATATCCTCTTGAGCTCTGATCAGGGCTGTATATTAAAATGGCGATGAGCCAGGGTCAAAAAACAAGAGAAATGGGAGGAAGGGATCTTTTCTGACTCCGGCTCTGACATGCAATGTGAAGGTGCCCCGAAAGGCTGCACTGCCTCCCCAGGGATCTTTTCCCAAATCACTGCCTCAGAGAGCTGGAGAGACAGGGCCTGGAAGATGGGCCTTAGAGATGTTTCTTCAGCACCCCCCCAGTGCTCCCTCATCCCTCCAGCTGCAGCAGGTGCTGCCCCAGGGACGTGCAGCCCCGGGGACATGTAACCCTGGAGCTGCAGAGCTGTGGAAACACACAGCCCTGAGGCTGCAAGGAGACTGAGCGCAGCAATAACACTCCCAGGGGCTGGGAACCCTGTCCCAGTTTACAAAATCAGCACTGAAGGAAGCCCGCTGCCCGCCTGGCCCCAGACACCCCTGTCTGCCCCAAGCCCCAGGCTTAGGGATATAACCAAGACCAGGAGACACCGAAGGGTGAGACCCAGGGCTGGGTTTTCCAGCTGCAGGGGTAACCGGTTCCCGGTCTCCCCTTCTCTCCCCGCATCCCCTGCAGCCGCCGGTGCCCCTCAGCCCGAGCATCCCGACGGGCTGCAGGACGCCAGGATACGGCCAGCCCCTTCCCCCGGGGCAGCTCCTCGGGATTCATCCCTCCCCACGGATCCCCCCTTCCCCAAAGCGCCGCGGCCCCGGCCCCCGCCGGCTCCTCTCACTAATTTTAGCCTGCCGGCACGCACGGTACGGTGCAATCGAAACCCAAAAGTAACCCCCGAGGACCGCCCGGGAGCAAAGCGCGCAAAACGGTAAGAAAACGCCAAGAGCCGAGCGAAAATCCCTCCGATTCCTATAAGAAATAAATCCTATCCGCAAAATAAAAGGGCGTTTAACGTTTCGTGCGTTTCACTTGGATTTTTTTGTTCTTTAATTGACAAGTAGAAAAGGCGCCTGGGCTTGGAAGGGGACGGCAAAGCGCGCAGACCTGGCAGGGAGGAAGGCAGGCACCGAGGGGAACTCTCCCTCCTTTCCTCCCTTTCTTCTTTTCACAGTATAACTGGAGTTCCAAAAAAAAAAAAAAAAAAAAAGCTGCCGTTTAAATGATACTTTTCCCTCTACCGCTGAAAAACGGGCTGATTAATTAACGCAGAAATTGGGGGAGAAAAAAAGCAGATCTGGTTTTATTTATATGACCTTCCTTTGAAAATTAGAGAGACTTATGCAGATATAAAAAACTTGGAAATTTTACCCAGGGGGCGGGGGGGAAGAGTAAAAATCTAGAACTTTTAGAAGATTTTCGTTTCTTTCCACCCCTTTTTTTCTTGACATACACTTGAAATACATCACATTGTATGTTCAGTAATTGTATATTCATCAGGGTGATGCAAACTCTTTCTCGCGCGTGTATTCACCAGTTTCTCTCTCACACATATATTTTAATTTCGCACCGATTTCTTCCCAACCGTTTTTTCTCTCTGCAAAACAAACCGCGGGAGCACGCGGGGTTTTAGTTTTAGGGAGAGGATGCAGGAACGGGACCCTTCGGAGAAACCAACTCGTTCCCCATCAGACCGCCACAAACACGGACGGATCATTTCCCCGCTTCGAGAAAACGAACGGCTGAACAGCCTGGTCCTGCTGCGGGGATGGAGCGGTGGGGAGCCCCGGGGGAGCGGGCAGCCCCCCAGCCCCCGCTCCTGGCGCCTCCGATCCGGCTCCGCCAAACCCGCGAGTCTCGGGGCAGAACTGGAAGCGGGTCTGAGCATCCCCGGCTAGGGGAGGGTATTCCTTTTTTTTTTTCTCTCTTTTTTTTCTTTTCTTTTCTTTTCTTGTTTGTTGGGTTTTGTTGAGTTGGGGGCTTTTTTTGGTTGCTGGTTTGTTTGGTGTTTGGTTTTGGGTGGGTTTTTTTTTGGGGGGGGGGGGATTGCTGTGGGTTTTTTTAAATATTTGTTAATAATAAATACCGGAAGACGCCCGGCGCTCCCGCTAGGAGCGGCAGCCACCCTGGGGGCGGGGGGGGCATTTTGCAGGACGGGGTAAGACCCGGGCCGGCTGGCCCGTACCCCCCCGCCCCAGGCAGCCCAGCTGCATCGCGGCAAGTGCGGGAGAAGAAGCGGGGCCGCCCCGGGAAGGCACCTTCCTTCTGCAGGGGGGCGAGGAAGGGCAGAGCCACCCACCCCGCGGAGGCCCCGCGGGAGCGGAGGGGGGCAGCTGGGTGGGACAGGGGACCCCCGACCCGCGGCTTGCCCTGGGGGCAGCCGATTTCATGCCTCTCCGGCGGTGGGTCACAGGCTGGGCCCTCGCCGGAGCAGAGGTGGGGGTCAGGGCTCTGTAACTCTACTCGCCCCGGTTCATCCTCCTGCCCGTCTCGGCGGAGCCGGTGCCGTCAGGAAGGGGCTTTCCCCGAGCGTCCGAGCTGAGTCCCGCTGCCGGGACCCCCGGGGCCAGACCTGCCGCAGCCCGGGGGCGCTGAGAGCCGGCACCCCCGGGCAGGGCGGTGGCTGGGAATGCTGTCGGTCCCGCATCTCCGCGGGGACAGGGGGAATCATTTTTGAGACACATCAAGCCCAGACACCGTCTCTTGTTAAATATGGTCCACCACCCCCATCGCCACCCCCGCCCCGACGTGCGCCTGCAGGCTGCGCCCCCCTGCCCCGCGCTGCGCGGCCGAGGGCAGAGCCGGCTCCGGGGGGGGAGCAGGGTCCCCCCGGCCCGGCGGGACCCCCGGGCAGCGCATAACGTGCACGGTGGCATCGCAAGACGGATCGCATTTGCACGGCCAGCGGGAAGTATCCGAGAAGCCACACCTTTACCTCCTTTGGAAAGCACCGTGCGGACAGACAAGCTGCAACCCCCCGAAACCCCGCAGCGGCTCCAGCCCCCTCCCCGAGCCCGCTCCCATCCCCGCCGGAGCCGGCGGCACCTTTCCCCGTGGGAGGTAAATGGTGCCAAAGCTCCGAGGGAGAAGGCAGGGCAGACCTTCGAAACACTCCACGCCTCACAGTGCCTGGAAGGTATTTCGGTTTTTAAACAGTTGTCTTGACCATCGCTCCACACCGGTGCGTCCTGGCGACTGGACCTGCGTGTCAAACCGTTGTTGCACTTACTAAACGTGAAACTCTCTTCGGTCGTTTAATTTTCCCGTCCCTAAAACAACCGTATTGCTTCTGCCCTGTGCGCGCTCCCCTTGGAAACATAACGAACAAGCACTTCTGTAATTAACTGGCCGCGTTAAAAAGCTTTTACTCGAGCGCGGAGAAGCGGTGGGCGCTGGAGCCAGCGTTAATAGCGGGGGGTGCTGCAACGCCCGGGTGCTGGGAGAGGGGCGCTGGGAAGGGCGACGACAGCCCAGATGGCGAGTACAGCACAGGTACCGGCAGAAAAAGTGACAGGCAGGGTAAAATTAAAACTTTTCATTTATCTGACCAGCTTCCAACTTTCGCTTCAGTCGCGGGGTAGAGGGGAAAACCCACTTCCAGCGCCCGAGGTGCAAAAGCCAGCTTCATTGCCAGATTCCAGGCACGGAGCCCAGGACAGGAGGGGAAAATCCGCGGTGGCATTTGCTATCCAAGCCCCCATGCCCAGGTCACCCCGTCCCGGTCACCGGCGGAGGCGGAAAGCGGCGACCGAGCTATGCCCCGGGCGGCCCCCCGTGCTGCCCGAAAAGGGGGGATGTGGGGGGTGTACCAAAACCGAAACAACACGGGACAGTCTTATTCCGGGCTTTGCATAAATTGTCCTGAAATAAAGGGAAGACACTTCGGCGCTTTCGAGCTGCTGCATTCGAGTGCTGTGCCCTGGCACCAGCCTGCCCGGCTGCGGCGGCGCCGCCAGCCGCTCTGTCGGGGGGCAAGGGCTCGGTGGTCCCCGAAGGGCCCGGCAGGGACGAGCCGGGACCCCCCTGCGGCGGGCAGAAGTCCCGGAGGCCGAGCAGCGGGGATGGCACCGGAGAGGCCGCCCAGCACCTGCCCCGCCGCCGAAGAGCGGGGCCGTCCCGGAGGAGCCCCCCCGGCCCAGGGCGCAGCAGCCGCGACCACGGGGCAGAGGCGAGGCCCCTCGCCAAGGTCAAACCGCTCTTTTTCTTGCGCAATGGCCGGGGAAGGGCGGCCAGGGCCGCGGAGCGGGGGTGCTGTCCCCGCCGGCAGCCCCGGCGCCGGAGGCAGAGCGGGGTGGGTGGGAAAGGCGGGCTGCTCGGGAGCACTGGGGGGAAAAATAAAAAGATGGAAAAGAAAAGGGGGGGGGGGGGGAGGGAAGAAAGAAAAAGAGGCGGGGAGGAGGAATAAAAAAAAAGGGAGCAAGAAAAGGAGAAGGCTTTAGCTGCAGCAGAGGGGAGCGCCTGGACAGCTCCAAAGCCTTTTTCCTCTGCAAAAATCCAGAGGGGTGAAAGCAAACCCTCCCCCAGCCCCAACCGCCCGCCGCAGCCCCCAGGCCCCCTCCGGGACCCCCGGGGGGACCCCGCCACGGCAGACGCGCACCGCAGACCAGCTATCACGCCGGAAGAATTTATTCGACCAAGGCTGGCCGTTTGGTAGCATCCTTTTCCAATCGTTTGCAAAATAGCAACTGGCCAAAAGCCCTTGGGGAGCCCTCGGGGACCCTCAGAGATCCCGAGATTCCAGCGGCTCCCGCCGCCCACGATGGGAACCGGGAGATTGGCGCAAATTCTCGCAAGGAAATCCTAATAGGCTATTTCTGGACTACTGGCTCTTAACAAATCTATAGCACCTGAAGTGTTAGCACTCAATTAGTGACAAGGTTTCAAACCCCGGCGTTTACTGGTGAGGTATAAACAGAGTCCTCGGGAGATAGCCGGGAATTAGGGCGGGAGGGGGCCCTGGGCATTTTAACCGACTGGGATTAAGAGGAAAACTTTTTTAAAAGGCTCCATCTCTCTCTCTCTCACTAAACAGTCCGAGGTGTCGAAAGCTCTGGAGGAAGAGAGGATGTGCTCGCCGGGAGCTAATTGCGAGCTTGGGTGTTTCGGGTTTTTTTTTGTTTGTTTGTTTGTTTTCAGCAAGAAAAGTTAAAAAAAACCCCACCCACCTCCAAATATACCCCAAAAAAAGAAGAAAACTAAACCCAAACGAACCGCATTTAGCAATCCCGAGGAGAAGCAACGAGCGGGTGTGGGAGACAACTCTCGTCCGCCAGGGGCTTTTCTGGGTGCGGGGGCCCGGCTCGGTTCCGAAGGGGCAGCGAGAGCGACCTGCAGCTGGCGGGAGGGGTCGGGGCACCCCCTGCCTTCCCCTCACGGCCAGGAAGACAGCACCGGCTTTGCTCACCCCGTCTCCCCCACGTACACCCACGGGGCCTGGGTGTAGGATGGGTGGGCTGGAGAGGGTGTTTTGGGGCGCTCCTCCGGGGTCCTGTCTCCCTTTACTCCTTTTTGGGTGATATTTAAACGCGATTCTAATGTCGCACCCACTAGCCTGCAATCAAGAGCGACCACACAGAGGGTAAAAGCGGTGTAGGAGAGCTTGGAGTGCGGGGGGTGCCTCCCCTCCAGCCCTGCAAGCCGGGTCCGGAGCAGGGTGAACCGATCGCCTTTGTCCCCTCTGCTCGCCTGCCCTCGGCAGAGACGCCGTTTGCAGTCGGAGCCTGGCTTCAGCGGGCTGCTGGAGAGCATCGGGCAAGGGAGAAGGCCGAGAGGGGTGGGGGGGTGGTTGGGAAATGGGTGCTGAGCCCCGACCCGGAAAGTCCGTGAGCTGCTGTATGTCAGTAACTTACTCATCAATCAGCCGGACACAGAGCAGACCTGGCCTCTCTTTGCGGAGTGTTTGCTTTTTCACCAATTATTGCGGCCCTGCAGCTCTTTTTGTTGATACAGTAGTTCTAAAAAGTGCTAATGTTCATTTATCAGGGGGCCGAGCCCGGGACTCCCACTAGTTGTGATCCTTCCAAAAATATAAACACGAAGAGAAGGGCTAGGGCTAAAGCCCCCATTTGTTTCTAAACCGCAGTATTAAAAGTGATGCATTGTTGAAGATAAAGCGGAGATAACGCTGTCTGTCTCCAATGAATGTCTCCCCGACGCATTAATGACATTCCAAATGATAGCTCCGGCTTATCGTTCAATTAATCACTTCCACCCTCTGCAGCCGGGCCCACATCGATCGGGAGCCGCCGTGTGACTGGGGGTCTGGAGGAAACCCGTCAGTCCTCGCTTCACAGCGGTTCGCGGGGCGGCAGCTCTCCCGGCCGCGGGGCCGCCGTCGGGGATGCTCTGCGGGCCCTTTCCCCGCCGGGTTCAGCGGGCAGAGGGGCACCGCCGGGCGGCCGCTGCCCTGCGAGCTCCCCTGGGCTGGGGAGGGCGTTTGGGCCCAGGGTGGAGGAAGGGAGCACCACCGGAGCCCGTTTCTCCCGTCCCGAGGGAGGTGGATGGTACCAAGGCAGGCGAACCTGCGGCCGCGGGTTTGGATTTGCCGGGGGTGTGTGAGATCGGGATCACTCCGTTATTGTAGTGTTGATCCAACTTATCCCGATTAGCTTGTAATAAAACGGAGGCAACCAAGGTTAGAAAGACCACCGGGCGCTGCATAGGGCAGATAACCCGGCAAAGTCCCGCCGTAGGCCCCTCTCCCGAGCCGGGCTGCCGAGGCTGCCTCCACCTTCCTCGGGCACTTCATCCCTTCCCCTGCAACCGGGAAAAAGCCCCTCCGAGCTGTTTCCCAGGGAAGGCTGCAGGGAGCTCAACCGCTTGGCCGCCCCCCTCCCCTCGTTAAACAGCGGTATTTCAGGCCTCCCCGCGTACAGCAACCGCTCCAGCTGCCATCGCAAGATGTGGATCTGGTTTGCGAACAAACCGCTCCCCGGGCACCAGCGGGCGGCTGCGGCGAGGGACTGCGAGCGGCGGGGCTGCTGCTGCGGCTGCACCGGCCAACGGTCCCTGGGGAGCGGGACCGAAAGCACGGCACCGCCCGCAAAAGCATCCTCACCTTAGCCAGCTTCCCCAGAAGGGAGCCCGAGGGTGCCGAGACACTAAATCTCGGGGGGGGGAGGGACAGCAGCAGGTACCCCACGGGAAGCAGGGCAGCTGGGGCAGGTGCCCGCCTTTTCACCCGCCCCGCAGCGTTTCCTCCGTTTGCAGGAAGATTCGGAAAAAACTCGCCCTGCGAACCCCGCGGCCTCCCCGGGCAGGGCCCGCCCGAGGGACCCCCTCTAACTCACCGCATCCCCGCAGGGCTTCTCCGCTCGGCTCCCCGGCCCCTGCCTTATCTTCCACCGTCCCCGGCTCGGCGGGGACAAGCCGGTGCCCGTGCCCCCGGAGCCGGGCCGCCGAGCGCCGCAGGAGGCTTCCTCCCTTACTATTATTACTCCCCACCTCGCCCCCCGAAGCCAGAAAGCGCCGTAACGCCCCTCCTCAACCTGCGACTTTGCCGCTAAGGTTTATTTTAGCAACTCCAAGCGCGTTAAATTAACCGGCTCCCGCTTCTACCGGTGAATGGCGAGGCCCGGGGGCAGCCGCCCGCCCGCCGGGGCTGCGGGGACCCGGCCAGCCCGGAGGTCGCCCCCGCCTCCCAAAGCCCAGCGCCCGGCTGCTCTGCCTTGCTCCTCTCCTGCCCCCAAAAGCCCTGTATATTTTGCAACGCCTTCAACCCGCGGGTTTTGGGGTTATTTTGGGGGGGTTGGGGTTTTTTTTCCTCGACAATGCTGGTTTTTTTGTGGGAAAGCTTTACAAAACAGGCGGGGGACACACATCCAACCAGCATTTCCCCCTCCAAAGCCAGGAAGGGGCTGTTTAGGGGGTCTCTGCTATCAGCTGGACTTTGCGGGCATTGTGCTGCTTCAGAATATCTGTATAAACCTTAAGCGCGGATTTCCCCCTGAGAGCGCTTCACACAACAGTGAATTCCCGTTCTCTGGTTCCTGCGATCTGATACTGCAGAATACTAAAACCGAAACCTCCGTTTCCTCACTTTTAAAAAAAAAAAAAAAATGAAATCAGCACATATTTGGTTGATGGTTTCCTCCCGGCCTGTTTATTTAATCTGACTGTATGATAGATGGCATCAGATAGTGGCTTTGTACACATTAGGCCATTCTGCATTTTTTTTTTGTTTTTAATGGATCAACAAACTCAGCGGGGAAAAGCTGGATAAATACAGTGCCGCCCCTTTAAATGAGTGGAGATGTTTTTGAGATGTATTACTATATTAGGTGACATGGAACTTTGCATCTCTCATACCATCACTGCAATGTTGGCCAATAGAAAGCTAAAGTCACCCAAAAACTGCCTAGTCCCTCCTTCCCTTCCCTTATGGTCTGGTCCTACCTGCCTCCAGTGCACAAGTCAAGGCTACTCGCGGGAATGCTATGTGCCCCCTCCATGAGCCCACGCTCCACCACTGCTCCAGGTTGGCTGCTCCTCACCTACTTTTCCATGACCCTGGCCTCCGGCCACTGCCCCGCTCCCCGCCGCAATGTTTCCTAGCCCTGTGACAACGACACCCTTCTCAGTCAAGGATATTTTGAACCTGGAACAGCATCAGAGCGGCCTGGCCTCTATGGAGCTCTCCTCGCTGTCCTCCCCGTCCTGCATGCTGGCCACCTTCAAGCAGGAGACGTACAGCGCCGAGCCCCCGGCCCTGCCCGACCTGCGGGAGGAGCTGCCCGAGGCACCCCCGGCCAAGGCTGCCACCACCTTCCCTGGCTCCTACTATGTGAAAAGCTACGTGGAAATGGACTCGGCCAAGGACACCAAGGTGGACAAGAAAGGTAAAGCCGGCGAGTAACGGTGGTGCTGCCTGGGGCTCACTGCTGGGCTCCAAACCCAGGGAAAGGGAGGGCAGGGGGAAGGTGACCCCCGGCTCAGGGGTGGCGGGAGGGGGCCACCGCGTCGGACCTCGGCCCCCACCTGCCCCCAGCCTCGGGGCCCGGGGGAGAAAGAGCATGGGGAGCAAAAGCGCCTTCATCCCCTCCCAGACCCCGCGGTGCAGCAGCGGGACAGACCCACCACGGGGAGCGTCCCGCTGACCCCGGTCCAGAGACCCCCACGGCTGCCCCAGCGGGACCAGGGCCACGGCCTTAAGCTTGCCCAGAAATCAGGCGATAAATCGAATTTCCAACTCGCTGCCCAACGGGGTCGGGGTGGGATTTGTTGCAAAGGCTGCAGGTGATGAATCCACACCATGGCACAGGCGGTCGCAACTCAAATCAGTGCACGCAGTACCCTTGTTTTTAAATAAATAAAGAAAGAAACGAAAAAAGACTCGATGGAAAATTGCCAGAGAGGTACTTATGGAGCAGGGCAGGGCCGGGCCCACTACCGCAGGAGCGGGTCGCTGCAGTGGCCTGTGGGGCCGAGGCCAGGGAACAGTCGGGGCTTGCGGTTTATCGAACATCGTTTTACTTTTTTGCACATTTTTTTGTTCCTCCCCTTTTTTCTTCTGCCCACTTATTTTGCTGCAGAACTGTGTTCCCTGCACAAGAGCCTGGAGCAGGAGAAGAGAGACCTTGAAGATCCCGAGCGCCCCAGACAGAGGAAAAGGAGGAAACCTCGCGTCCTCTTTTCTCAAGCCCAAGTCTACGAACTGGAGAGAAGGTTCAAGCAGCAGAAATACCTCTCTGCTCCCGAGAGAGACCATCTAGCCAACGTCCTAAAGCTCACCTCCACCCAGGTGAAAATTTGGTTCCAGAATCGAAGGTATAAATGCAAAAGGCAGAGACAGGATCAGACCCTCGAAATGGTGGGCATCCCCCCACCCCGGCGGATAGCGGTGCCGGTACTGGTGCGCGATGGGAAGCCCTGCCTGGGGGAGTCTTCTCCCTACAGTTCACCGTACAATGTCAGCATTAACCCCTATAGCTATAACGCCTACCCCGCGTACACTAACTACAACAGCCCCGCCTGCAACGCCAACTACAACTGCAACTACCCGTCCATGCAGACCATGCAGCCCTCGGCGGCCGGCAACAACTTCATGAACTTCAGCGTAGGGGACTTGAATTCAGTGCAGACGCCCATCCCGCAGGGGAACGCGGGGATCTCCACGTTGCACGGGATCCGAGCCTGGTAGAGCCGCCCCCGCACCCAGCCCGCTCCCCTCCGTGGACCGCGGCCACCGGCGAGACCCCGGCGCCGGGGATGGAGGGGCTTCGGCCGCGCCTGCGAGCCGGTCTCGGGACATTTTCAGGCTGCCGGGGGGATGAGGACAGTTCCATGTAGCATCCCGGCAGAGTTCACTGGCGTGGCGGCCGGGGAGGTGTCCGGTGGTTGGTGCGGTGGCCGCGGTCCGTGCGGGGCCAAGTGGGCACCGCACCGGGGGGACTCGGCGCTTCCCGACCCCCCGCACTCCCCCTTCACCCTGGGGTCTTCGCCCCGCTGATTCCGCTCCTTCCTTCCTACGAAGCAAGCGGTCATTTCGCTTGACTAGCTCCCAACAACAGCTAGCCAAGCCCTGCAACTTTTTTTTCCCTTTTCTTTTCTTTTTTGCTCTATACTAATTATTATTAAGATCCACATTTAATTTTTGCACTTCCCGTACGGTCCCCGCTGTCCGGCCGGTTCAGCACCTCGCCAGCACCCAGGTCCTCCCTTGCGAGGCCGCTAACGCCGGCCCCGGCTGCGCGGCCGGTGCCGGGGCGGGAGCGGGGCGGGCGGCGGCTCCCCCCCCAGTCGGGATGAGGACAGACCCCCCACCACCCCAGCCGAGGAATACAGACACCCCGACCCGCCAGGTCCCCGTAGGGTTATGCACTAAACCGTGAGTTAGTACTGAAATGCACTGTC